>NW_024387040.1:10541351-11141351 GCF_900408965.1 Simochromis diagramma
CAGACTTGCTTCCAGAGAACTGTGTGGAGGAGAAAACCAAGTCATTTGACCCCAATGCTGTCATGGCAGAGATTAAACATGAAGACAGACAGGGAGTTCAGCTCAAGTAAAATCTTATACCCACCTCGAATCTTCCGCTGTCTGCCAGAAAGCATGACAAGTCAAGATCATTGCTCTCTGTTCTCTTTTGTGTCCCCTCTGCAGGTATTCCCACGTGTCCTCAGTGGAACTTGACAAGTTTCTAGAGGATGTCAAGTAAGTGTTACTGCAGTGCTTTACTTTCTCAGTTTACTTTCTCAAGTTTAACATCTTGGCCTTTTCTCTCTTCAGGAATGGAATCTACCCATTGATGAATTTTGCCTCAACGCAGCCTCACCCCGTCCCCCGAGCGCTCTCCTTGTCTCAGGAGCAGGTTGAAACGGTCAAGACGCCGACTCCTGAACCCCAGGAGACAGAGACAAGGAAGGTCGGCACCTTAGATTGAACAACAGTAGTGTTAAATGCACAGACTTGCTGGCTACATCTCTAGAGAATGACTCTGTGTTTACAGTAGACTTTCAGCAGTATGTCTGGGATGTTGCAACACGTGAGATATTTACACATGGAAATCTCCTCATATTTGTTGTTGCCCGCATCTGATTTCAGTGAGACCGTCTCCATGCAGTCAGCTTTGAAGGGGAACAAATTTTGGACTGAGAGGTCTCACTGTGAATCAGAGCTGACTGCTTGCATTTAAATCCAATACTAGGAATGCATCAGGAGCAACTTTTTAAATTAACCAAATTAAGCAACAGGGCAGTGTTAGACATTGCGCTTATGTGAACAGCAGCTCAGACCTGCAAAACACTGTCACATCACGGTGTGACAGTATCACCTTGTGTGTCTTTGATTAAGATTACTTTTCATTATTTCAGAGCACAGCATATGAGCATGAGCCTATCTGAATATCAATGATAAATGTCTAGTTTATTATATTTTAGGTTATTACCTTAGATGGTGTCCCTGCTTAGCATCACGTGTATCAGTGCCAGATATGTTGGGAAAGTGTTAGCAAAAGTTGGATTACAAAAGCTTTCTGCTGCCCTTTAAGTTGTTGTGTGTGTCACTTGTGTAGGATAAGCACATGCACGTGTCTATGCATGTCTCTCTATTATTGTAATAATAACTATTTATTATCACTCCAAACACTTTAAATATTTAATACTTTGCTTTGCCTTCATGTTTCAGTGCTTCTTACTCTGTTGTCATTGCAGGTAGTTCAGATGCACTGTAATTTGGAGTCAAATGAAGAAGGGACCAAAACTCATGTGAGTCACATAGTGTTACAGGTACTTTGCCCATTTCAATGTAAAAACCTGGGCTCCTTAAAGATGAATCCTACTGCAGCGTTGCTTTAGCAGCTCTGCATTTCAGTCAGTCAGAATGAATACATATGAATTCAGTTTGACTTTAAACCAAAAACAAAGCACCAGAAGCACACAGGCCAAAAACAACAAGGGCACAAAAGTCCGAGACCCAGCTTCAGGAGGGCGACCACGAACCCGGCAGAACAGGAGCGAAAGGTGAAGCGGTTCAGGTGGCCGCCCCGGAGGTCGACAGCAAAACGAAATAGAGTCCAAAAGTTCGGGAGGTCGACCAGGAGGCCAACGGTCCAGCAGGCCAAAATCCATGAGTTCCGGGGGGCCGACCCGGAGGTCGAGAGCACAGCAGGCCAGAGATCAAAAGTTCAGGGGGCCGACCCGGAGGCCAACGGTCCAGTAGTCCATAGCCCACGAGCTCAGGGGGCCGACCCGGAGGTCGAGAGCACAGCAGGTCACAGGTCAAAGATTCAGGGGGCCGACCCCGACGGCAATGATGTCCAGCAGACGGCCCGGAAAGCGGCCGGCGATCCCGAGGGGCAAAACGAGGCTCTGGCGACAGCAACACAACCACAGAACCAGGCGAGGCCGACACAGAAACAGAGGCCGAAGCTGGACCAGGCGGAGGCGAAGCAGGAACAAAAGCCAAGGCTGGAACTGACGACAGCGAAGCAGGAACAAAAGCCAAGGCTGGAACTGACGACGGCGAAACAGGAGACGAGGCCAAAGCCGGACCAGACGAACCAGAAGCCGAGGCCGGACCAGGCGAGGCAGCAGCAGAGGCCGGACCAGGCGAGGCCGAAGCAGAGGCCGGACCAGGCGAGGCCGAAGCAGAGGCCGGACCAGGCGAAGCCGAAGCAGAGGCCGGACCAGGCGAAGCAGAAGCAGAAGCCGAAGCCGCACCAGGCGAAGCAGAAGCACAAGCTGGACCAGGCGTAGCAGAAGCAGGGGCAGAGGCTGGACCAGGCGTAGCAGAAGCAGAGGCAGAGGCTGGACCAGGCGTAGCAGAAGCAGAAGCAGAGGCTGGACCAGACGTAGCAGAAGCAGAGGCTGGACCAGGCGTAGCAGAGGTAGAGGCTGGACCAGGCGTAGCAGAAGCAGAAGCAGAGGCTGGACCAGGCGTAGCAGAAGCAGAGGCAGAGGCTGGACCAGGCGTAGCAGAAGCAGAGGCTGGACCAGGCGTAGCAGAAGCAGAGGCTGGACCAGGCGTAGCAGAGGCAGAGGCTGGACCAGGCGTAGCAGAAGCAGAAGCAGAGGCTGGACCAGGCGTAGCAGAAGCAGAGGCTGGACCAGGCGTAGCAGAAGCAGAGGCAGAGGCTGGACCAGGCGTAGCAGAAGCAGAGGCTGGACCAGGCGTAGCAGAAGCAGAGGCTAGACCAGGCGTAGCAGAAGCAGAGGCAGAGGCTGGACCAGGCGTAGCAGAAGCAGAGGCTGGACCAGGCGTAGCAGAGGCAGAGGCTGGACCAGGCGTAGCAGAGGCAGAACCAGGTGACAGTGAGGCAGCCACAGGTGGTGGCTGGACGGGCTCCTCGGGCCCCCCAGCTAACGTGGCAGGAGGCTGTGTAAGTTGCAGCAACATACAGTCTATAGTGGGTGAAATGAGTTTGTATGAGTTCTCAGATTGAGGTGTGGCAGAACCAGGCGAGGCGTCGTCCTCAGGCTGAGGCACAGAAGCAGCAAGCAGTAGCGCAGCAGGTGGTGGTCCTGCAGGCGGCGGCATGGGAGCCGCAGGTGGTGGCGCTGCAGCCACAGGTGGTGAAGCAGAAGGTGGCCAGACGGGCTCCTCGGGCCCGCCAGCTGACGAGGTGTGAAACTGGACGGGCTCCTCAGGCCCTCCAGCTGACGTGGCGTGAGGCTGAACGGGCTCCTCGGGCCCTTCAGCAGACGAGGCATGAAGCTGGACGGGCTCCTCGGGCCCTCCAGCTGACGAGGCGTGAGGCTGGACGGGCTCCTCGGGCCCTCCAGCTGACGAGGCGTGAGGCTGGACGGGCCCCTCGGGCCCTCCAGCTGGCGAGGCATGAGGCTGGACGGGCTCCTGCGGCCCTCCAGCTGACAAGGCATGAGGCTGGCTGGGTTCTCCCGAACCTCCAGCAGACGAAACATGAAGCTGGCTGGGTTCTCCCGAACCTCCAGCAGACGAAGCATGAAGCTGGCAGGGTTCTCCTGAACCTCCAGCAGACGAAACGTGAGGCCGGACGGGCTCCTCGGGCCCTCCGGCTGACACTGAAAAAGGCTGTACAAGCTGCACCATAGCCGGGCTCATGAACCGGAAAGGCAGTGTCAGTTTCAATAATCTCCTGAGAAAAAACATGAGGAGCCAAAATATAGTCACTCACTTGTGTTCGTGGTGCGGAGCGTCGGTGGCGCGCACGCCGCTTTTTCTTGTGAGTGGAAGACGGCAGAGCAATGGGTGGAAGTCCCTGGTAACTCCGAGGTCCCCCGAGAGCCAGTCGAGTACCCCGGAAAGAGGGCTCGTGCTCCGGAATGAGCCATGGCTTCCACCGGAGCTCCTCCTCCAATAGAGCACAGAATATCGACTGACGCTCGTCGTGATCCAAATCAATGGTGTCCAGCTCGCGCTGGACCGTGGCAGAAATATGGTGAGACTGTGATGAGGGCGTGGAAACTGGTGAGCTGAGAGGTGGTGACGCTGCGGCGAATCTCAGCGAACCGACACGGACACACTCAGGTTCTAGAGGCAGCAGTGGAGACGACTGGTTGTGGGGTTGTTGTGACTGGTAGGTGCTGGAAGCCATTACATGACTCGACAGTTCCTGGGCCTGCAGCATCTCCTTTATCCTCGTAAAGGCATCAACTATGGCAGGTGAGTCCGGGAGCTGGAGGAGGCGAGGATCCCTCTTCATAATAGCTTCAGCAATGTTTACCATCACAAGCTTGCTCTTCAAATCAGGTGCTGTGAAGACGCGGTTGAGGATCGCTTGGATCCGAGCCGTCTCCTCCAGACACTCGGTGAGAGCTGAGTCTGCTGGGTCCATACTGTTCGGGTCGTACTGTCACTGGTCCATCAGCAAACTATCACTGTTTGTGGGAGAATTTCTTTTTCAAATCGATGAAATTCTGGCTGGACTCTGATTGTAAGTAGATAATATGGGCGATCGTTGATCGGCTCAAGAGTTCGGGAGTTAGCTAACCATCACCAGTGTGTGTGTGAATGGGTGGATGACTGGGCTTTGGGGTCCTTAGGGACTAGTAAAGTGCTATACAAATACAGGCCATTTACCATAGTATAGATTTTCTTCTAATGTAAAATACTGTGACAGCAATAAATTTGCAACAAATGGAAACAGATTTGGGGTTTTCATCAATTTATCACAAACACATTGTAATTGCTAGATTGGCCTCATTTAATCACAAACTGATAGCAGACTTATTCTGTCTTATTGCTGTTTTATCAACATCTTGATACATCGGAGCTGCTTTGAAGATGGCAGCTAGCAGGAAGCTGTTACTGATCTGGTCCTCATCTTAAGCGCAACCGTTTCAAAAGCAGTCTCATGGCTCAAGTTCATTGTAGATGGTCACAATACTTCCAATAATGCCACGGTCTACAACCACAGTTTTTCCTTAGTGTGACCCTATCATATCTGCAGCGACAATAATTCTTTGAGGTGACTACTGATCCTTTTAGCACCTTGGAAATTATTTAGAAGTGGGCTCAAGTGCCAGATAGATGAATATATCAGAAAAATGTGGTGTTGTGTTGTGGTGACAGCAATATCTAGTTAATTTTGTACTCTAAGCTGCTGTTCTTTTTTTCTCATCAGCATTTTTGCAAGCATTGAGGTGGTGAGGTTTCAGGCCTCTAGGATCAAAAGCCTGAATGTTGTTATGGTCTTACAGCAGAATGCCAAGTAAGATTTTCTCTTTATACACAAATCTGTCACCACAATGTGCCTCCAATATTTTAAAATTGATCCTACATTCACTGCTTCTGTTCTGCTCCTAACTTCTTCAGATCAAACTGTAATGATTCATCCTTGAAGAATTTGACGCAAGCGCTAGATAAAGGGATAACATACGGTTGCAAAGACGTGTCTGAGTAAGTACATGTGCGTTACAGAGGAGCTGACGACCTGTTTGTATCTGTCCTCACAAAACACAACTGACCTCTTGTGATTATCTTGTAATGTATTCAAACAGATCTCGGATTCAGGAATGTGGTGCCAAACCAGAGATAGCGTGTGGAGCCTGCTGGTGAAGATGTTTGATGTCAGTCACAACATACTAGCATTCAGCCACAGAAACATTTCTAGTGTTTCCTTTTAACTTTTTAAATAAAATTTGAGAATTTTTGTACATGTAAAATGTATTTTTCAAAACATGTATGTTTCTAATACATTCCACTATGACAATATTTTGTGGAATCTGATTTTTTTTTTTTTTTGACTAAACACATTGAGTACCATTGCTGCCATCTCATTGTTGGTAGAATATGTATTAATTTTTAAATAAAATCTCAACTTGTAAACTTTATTTGGACTCCAAAGTGTAATACTGACTGTTGTGTAATCACATCCTAAGTGTTCTATTCACCTAGAATAATTAAAAGATATATCATCCACCAGTTGCTCCAACTTTGGACTGAAATACCTATCTTCACAAGGCCAAGGCAAGTTCAGCAACGAAGCCATCAAGTTCATCCAAAGAAGCTTCTATGTAGATGATGGCCTGACAAGTGTAAGGTCGACTGCTGAAGCCATACGCCTGGTAAAGGAATCAAGAGCTCTGTGCAAAACAGGAAATCTACGGCTACATAAGTTTATATCCAACGATGAGTGTGTGATTGCAACAATTCTACCACAAGAATGTGCTCAAACCAAAGATCTAAACATGGCTCTAGGAGAACTTCATATCGAGCGAGCACTTGGAGTTCAGTGGTGTGTTGAGGCGGATGAATTTCAGTTCAGGGTGGAGGTAAAAGAAAAACCCACTGACAAGGAGAGGGGTTCTCTCAACTGTTGCCTCAGTCTATGATCCACTAGGTTTCGTGGCTCCATTCCTACTTGTCGGCAAACAGATTCTTCAAACGCTGTGTAGAGACAAGGTAAGCTGGGACGAACCTCTCCCCGAGTACATCCAGCCACAATGGGAGTCATGGCTCAAAGATCTGCCTCATTTGGCAGTTCTAAAGATTCAAAGAAGCTACCTTCCATCAAACTTTGGTGAAGTCTCACTATATGAGCTTCACAACTTTTCCGATGCAAGCTTCAAAGGGTATGGTGCATGCTCATACCTTAGAGCGGTTAGTGAAACAGGACAGATAAGTTGTTCACTTGTCTTGGGGAAAGCAAGAGTAGCCCCTACCAAACTAAAGGCTTGAGTTATCTTCAGCTGTGACCTCAGTCCGCATTGGTGATATCATCAGAGGCGAGCTGGAGATTGAAAATGTGCAAGAGTATTACTGGACTGACTCAAAGGTGGTCCTTGGCTATGTGAACAATGATGCTAAAAGGTTCCAAACATTCGTGGCCAACCGCATCCAGCGAATAAGATCTAGCACAAAACCTGAACAATGGCGATATGTCAACTCTGAAGACAACCCAGCCGATGGAGCCTCAAGAGGATTGACTGCAGTTCAAATTAAAGAATCTAACTGGCTGAAAGGACCCAATTTCCTTTGGCAGCAAAATCTCCCACGTGAAGTGAGAATGGTGGGAGAAGTTGAGGCTACTGATCCTGAACTTCGGAGAGCACATGTTCATGCAGTTAAAGCAAGAGAACAGAATCCAATGGTAAACCGTTTAACTAAATTTTCTGACTGGTCCAGAGTGGTGAGAGCAATTGCCAGGCTCAAGAGATTTGTCAGAGAGTTTAAGGGATTTCAGTCGAGAACTAATGAGTCGACTAATCTTGAAGAACGAAGAGAAGCAGAGATCTTCATCATCAAACTCGTACAAGAAGAGGCATTTGCTGAAGAGATAAAGAAAATAAGAGGCCAGAAGGAACACACTTTGAGCAGGCACAACAGGCTACGCCAGCTGAATGCTTTCCTGGACGAAACCAATGTTCTCAGGGTTGGAGGACGGCTGTCTCAGTCAGCCTTACACCATGATGTAAAGCATCCTGCAATACTTCTGAAAAAATCTCATGTGTCAGCTCTGCTGGTCAAACATCATCATGAGCGCATACACCATCAAGGAAGGGGCATGACCATGAATGAGTTGCGCGCAAACGAAATATGGGTCCTAGGATGTGGAAGTGTGGTCTCCTCACACATTTACAAGTGTGTAAAATGTAGACGATACAGAAGAACAACTGAGGTTCAACAAATGGCAAATCTACCAGGAGAGAGAATTAAGACATCTCCCCCCTTTACTTATTGTGGGCTTGATTGTTTTGGCCCCTTTATTGTGAAGGAAGGAAGAAGAGAGTTGAAACGATATGGATTGTTATTCACCTGCCTATGTTCTAGAGCAGTTCACATAGAAACGCTTGACGATTTGACAACAGACGCATTCATGAATGCACTTCGATCATTCGAGGACCCGTGTGCCAGCTAAGATGTGATAGAGGGACAAACTTTGTTGGTGCTAGAAAGGAGCTTTCTGAGTTGCTTGAAGGAATGGATCAAGATCGTACAAGGGCGCTTGGTTGTGAATTTGTGCTGAATGTCCCATCAGATAGTCATATGGGAGGAGTTTGGGAACGCCAGTGTTGGGTCTGTGTTTCCACAAGCCCCGCTGGTTTAGAGACTTATTCATCATGAAGAAAACAAGACAGTCAGCGATCGATCGATTTACTTACAAGGGAGGCCTCGTCGGTGTCTACCACGAAATGACGCCAGCGACGGCCTCCGCTTGCTGCCTTTTATTGGGAATACAGTTCACACAATACACATCACAGCAAAACAACGCCCACCATAAAAAACCCCAAATGGTTCTAAGACAAGGCACTATGTGTGTGTGTATGTGTAAACATCTGTATGTATGTGAGAATGTGTGTTATGTGAGAATGTGTGTGTGTGTTATGTGAGAATGTGTGTGTGTGTCTTCCTGATCACAACTGTTTCTGCAACATCCTGGTCATAAAGAGGGTAGTCTCCCCCACACCCAATGTATGGTTCACCATGGATAACACAGTGAAGCCATACAAAGGGCAGGAAGCTTACCAAGCATCAAACAGAATCTTCACAAGGGATGTGTAATAATCCTCCCCCAGCACAGAGTGGCTGGAGAGGTGGTCAGGGACAAAAGGATGTCTTGATCCTATAGATTGAACTAAGACCTTACAAGTTTAAGAAGCATAATGACAAACATTCAACAATTAGACTTAACAATATTACTTTGCAGTAAGCAGGTGTGTTTATAGGTTGTAGCTGCTGAAGCCTCCTATTGGCCACTTATCCAAAAATGCTGATTTTATGATGCATTACAGTGTCATGGTCCTGTGTTGGTGACCCAGTGTTTTGTATTTTTGGTTTAAGTAATAATTTATTAATTATGGTTTTCTGTTTTGTATTGAATTTACCGTTCCTGGTTTCTAGGTTTCTGTTCTGTTTCTGTTCTCCGTGTGTTGTATGCTTCATCTCAGGGAAGACAAAAAGACAGAAAACTATGTTCCACTTCTAGTTACTTTTGTCTCTGTGCTTCATGTTCCATCTGTTCCAGAGTCTGTCATGTTTCCACATCTCAGTGTCTAATCTGCATCTTTGTAAATTGTGTGGTGCTTCCTGTTTTACTTTGATAGTGCGTGTCCTATGTCAGTGTATCCTGCTGTGCTTCCTGTGTCTTGTTATGTCAGATTAGGTCCAGCTGTGCTTTCCCCCTGTTTTCCATTCTGTTGTTACTCTCTGGTGTATTTAAGCCCTGTGTTTTCATCTGTCAGTTGTTGTGTTGTACTCTTACTATGCTGTGTTTTTTCTTCTGTGGTCCTAGCCATTCCTTATTTTACATGTCCTGGTTTGTATTCCTGTTCCCAGTTTCTAGTTTTGTTTTGGATTTGAAGTTAGTTGTTACACTCACAATGAAGCTGCCTCTTTTAGTTCACTCTTTCGTGAGTCCTGCATTTGCAGCCTATCCTGCATGCCACACAGCCGAACCATAACATACAGGAAGTCTGGGCCTGGGTGGGCGTCTGAAAGCTTTACAGAGAGACCACTACTGTTTCTATGGGCTACGTTTACAGAAGTGCTGCTACTTTGCATTTTCGCATCAGCAGTAAGTAGCTTCAGAGTCGACTTTTTGTCTCATGCATGGTGACCCAGAATGTTTGATCTTTGTGCTTTGCTCTGGCTTTAGAATGGCGTTGGAGTCGTATGTGCAACATATGTGAGCCTGTTAATGTGCATTTAATGTATTGAATAATTGAATCAGAGAAGTTATCTGCTCTAAACTGAAAATGTAATTTGTTTTGTGTTTGTACATTTGGTTTCTGATTTTTGGGGTGGGTGTGTGTGTGTGTGTGTGTGTGTGTGTGTGTGTCATCTGGAATCCCAGAAAAACTTCCAGTTGGCTGTCATTCTAGTGTGTGCATGTGACATAATTCCCACCCCCTCATGCTGTCACATAAAGATCTAAATTAAATCCAGGGATGGTTTTATATTTTACAGTGTTATTGGAGTGTCGGCAGACACTCAGTTAATGGAGCACACTGATAGATTTGACAACTGATGACTAATTAGTAATGCAGTCAATGTCAGTATGGACCAGAAGAGTTTGCAGAATTTAATTTGGACACAGCATCTTGTTTGTACAGTACAGTGAACAAGAAATCATAACAATGCCTCGCTGACATGTAAAATGGAGTGGTTCTTATAAAGCACTTTTCTACTCTGAGGATTCAAAGTGCTTTACACAACTTGCCTCGATCAATCAAGGATCCATTGTAGAATTGACTCCTCAAACTCCTCCAATCCAGACCTGTACAGACAATGACCAGTACGTGACATTTTAAGCCCTTTCACACTGTTCAGTATTTGGAAGTTTAATTTCATCAAAGTTACTTATCAATCTGGAATAGTGGTCTTAGATCACTTAAAGCATCACATCATGTGACAGTTGTTAACCCTATGCAGTATAAGTCATGAGGTGTGTTTTATTGCTACTTGTTTAGACACAGAGGTTCCTAACAGGAAACACTTTTATGAAACCATCAATCAGTAACAGGTCTTTTTTCCTTCACAGGACCTTGATGATCTTGCAATGCATCCAGGACCCACAACAGTCATCCTGCCACACATGTGCAAATACTTTGTTAAACAGAAACAGCCTTATATCTGTTTAAATCACAAACTGCTGTAATATCTATATCTGCCATGTGTAGATATAGTGTCAGTTATAGTGTCAAGTAAATCCAGAGTGCAATAAAAGGAACAGTGAGTGCTGTAAACACTGTCAGCCTTAGATGAAAGCCAGAGACTGGCTTCTCAAAAATCTAACTTGATTGAAAGCAGTGTGTGCGTGTGTATTTTGCGTACCCACTACACTTCACTGATCCCCACAAATCTACAAACAAAATGCAGCTGAAACAGGTGCTTCTCAACTTGGAGAGGAGGAACTTTACAGCCTTTAGTATTGCAAACAGATACATCTGTCAGTACTGCTGTGGCTTCATTAGAAACATTAGTCTATTTGAATTTAGTGTTTTCTGAAAAACAAGAGTTCCTGTTTTACTGTTAGGGATGTGCTAATTTACCTGAAAAACAAACAATGATGACCTGTATGTGGTCAGATAGTCACATCATAGTAAATATATATACACACACACATATATATATATATATATATATATATATATATATAGATATAGATATAGATATATATAGATAGATAGATAGATAGATAGATAGATATATATATAGATAGATAGATAGATAGATAGATATATATATAGATATAGATATATATATATATGTGTGTGTGTGTGTGTATATATGTGTGTGTATATATATGTGTGTGTATATTTATATATATACATATATACACACACACACACACACACTTATATACACAAAATAATCCGACTGACTTTTGGGTCCATCAGAACTTGATACATTTAACCCCTTTGCACCTTTTTCTCCATTATGAGTGGACAAGACTTCTGATTGGACAGAGCCTGAATAGTTTGTGTGTGCACAGTCATTCTGCATCTCCATAAATAGATGCCCAACTTCAGGTGATAGTGAAAGTAAACAACATTTTGTGAAGCAGACTTCTCCAGAAAGCTAAATTTTTCCAACTTTTTAAGCATTACAAATGGAGCAAAAGCAAGAGCAAGAGCAAAAGCAAAAGCAAGAGCAAGAGCAAAAGCAAAAGCAAGAGCTAGAGCTAGAGCTAGAGCAAGAGCAAAAGCAAGAGCAAGAGCAAAAGCAAGAGCTAGAGCAAAAGCAAGAGCTAGAGCTAGAGCTAGAGCAAGAGCAAGAGCAAAAGCAAGAGCAAGAGCAAGAGCAAAAGCAAGAGGAGACTCCTCGTTCATGGAAACGCATATTAAGTGGTATCATTGTCCTTTCTATTGTAATCATTGGTTCGGTGTTGGGACCAGTTCTACAAACAAACGAAAGTGACCCTAAATCTACATTTTTGTCTAGGTGTAAGAAGTTCAATCAGTAAGTGATGGTATTTCAGCATTTTTTTTATTTACACTTTTCATTATTTTTGTAAAGAGAAATGGGGCTTCAGCTTCAAATCTAAATGATGAATGAGTAATTAATGAATGTGTACATGTGCACTTGCATCTTTGCATGTTTAAGCATTTTTGGCAAATACAGCACTAACTGCATTTGAACTCATGAAGTGGCAAGGCTGCTTTGCTTAACAGCAGGATTGGTATTATAGTCAGTGATTGATCTGCTGATGTCTGCTCAGCTGGTTTTCATGTCATTAGTATCAAAAATGATGTATACCACTGCACCTATAGTACCTAGACGGAGATGTGAACTATGAACATATCTGTCAGGTGTTTTTGCCTGTTTCCTTCTGGGATATTTGAATTTTGCTTTAAAAGAAAAAAAGTTACAAAGTGCTTCACTAAAAACATGACATTAAGAAGTGCACAGTCAGTGTCCAGAGTCTAACCCCATGGCAATTTCCCTGCCATAAACTGCCATAAACAACAAATATATAAGAGTTATGTAAATGTGATACAATGTTTTGCATATTTTGCATTTCTTTAAAAGAAAATACACCTAAACATTAAAAAACGTTATTTATTTTTTTAGATATGACTGTCAAAAGCTATGGGGTGCCTTTGAGCAGGCCTATGTGAACAAGGATCCATGTAACTTTCCAGTGCAAGCTTATGATCCTCTGATTGCTGCAGCCCCCTTCAAACCTCAGTGCAACAAAGTAATAATCAATAATTACACCATCTCAATCATCTCATCTCTCACAATCATTCATGATCTGTTTAACAATACATAAATATCTGTGTTTGTGGGTCAGATGATGTTCTGGAGCAAAACCAAGGTTGTGGTCCATGGTTTCACTGCAAAGAGAAAAGATTGTTTTGTCACTTTGGAGGACACTCTGTTGGGATATGCCCTGAATGGTCTGACCTGGTGTGGAAAAAAAGGCAGCAACGGTAACACTCTCAAAGCAGTAGATAAGAATCACAGTTTATTATTTAAGCGCTATAAAAATCTAGACACCGGCAAAAGAGCACTGACAGTTGTTTATATAAATCATGCTAGAATCTAAAAATATATGCAATTCATCTTGCAAGACATGATTTGTTGTTACATTTACATACCAGGAGTCAAGTCATGGTTTTTGAGGAGAATTTCTTAAACTTGCCACTTGTAGTCAAAGTCAAACATCTATCTATCTATCTATCTATCTATCTATCTATCTATCTATCTATCTATCTATCTATATACATATATATACATACATATACATACATACATACACATATATATACATATACATACATACATACATACATACATACATACATACATACATACACATATATATACATATATATACACACACACACAGTGTGTCTTATGTACAACACAATACAATACTATACAAGTGTTTAAACAGCAGTGTCCAACACAATCATAGTGATTGAATGATTGTGGGCAGGTTCATGTGCAAGTATCTGTGGGGTAGTCAGTGAAAGGGCAATGGTGGTGAGTCAGAGTTTGTATGTTTGGGGGGTGGGTGATAGCGGGGAGTGAATTTAGCATCCTGACAGCCTCTGTTTTTTATTTTATTTTTATGTATTGTTACTAGCACCAGACCTACAAGGGAAATCTGGAACTACACCAATTGGCAAATTAAAATTAATATTGGATTATTAGAGGGACACTGAAGTTCATTATTGCACGTTGTTTTGAGGAGCTAACCCAAGCAAATATGCATATTGTTGTCATAGGTACCTTCACTACTGATTGCCCAAGAAATTGTGAAAACAACCCTGTTGACTCATTTTGGATTCGTGCCTCTGCTGCTGTAAGTTTTCAACATGAATTTACTACATTTTCTTTCTCTCTGTTAAACAGTATAGTCCTGAGGTCCTGCATTGCTTAAAATAACACACAAGTGGACTGCAGAGTGCAGCAAATCCCCCCTGAGTATAAGTGATGGTGTTGGAGAAAAGAAATGTTCACGTCTCGTTGTCTGTCAATGACGTTTTGTGTCGGTCTCCATGGAGCGCTCTCCTGAGTGAGTGGCAGCCCACATATTCAAAAGAGCCCATGAGATTAAAGGTTAAGCATTTCAGTTGTTAAAGGGAATGACCCCTCCAAAAATACATTCAAAAATACATTCAGCTAGAGATGCTGCACTGCAATAAATTTGAGTTTAATTAATTTGTAAAGATCCTTTACTTATGGGACGCATGCTGCAAAAGCAAGTGCCACATAGCTTTAAATAAAGTAGCTTTTCATTTTGGCATTAATTCAGAAAGCACAAAAATACCATAAAGTAAGGAAAATATAAAATTAAGTGAGAGAATTAAATGTTTTTATGAATGAAATGCTTTTTTTTTCCTGGATTACACCACAACTACTTAACAGTGACCTCTCCCAAAACTAGCGAGAGCTCATCCTGGAATTTGTTACATATGTCACCTAAATCTACCATTTCTTGACACTCTTAGCAAATCTTTGGAAAGTAGTACAACTTGTTTTGTTCAAAATTATTGCAACATTTGGACAGTTTAAAATGGTAAAACCTCAGTGATATGTTGCTGCCTCATACTTCCTGTTATGAATATAATGATGTTCACATAATATCGATCTGTGGAATATGAAGTGCAGTCATTTCTCTGAATAAGGGACTTCATATTTCCCATGCTCCATTAACACATCAATAGTGACTTCTTCATGATTGATAAACCTCACTTTACAGGAAGACACAAATACCTAAGTCTAAATTTGGGACAAAATATTGTGTTACTTTTTAGTTTTTTCTTACAAGATGAGTGAGTGTTTCTTTAAAATCCTCTTTGAGTGTCTGTATAGTTTGCAGATGTTGCCTGTGGTGATGTCACAGCAATGTTAAACGGATCCATCAACACACCATTCAATCCTACAAGGTAGGACTGCTTCTGCTTCTCTCACAGTTTTATGACTTTTACTGAGAAAAGTTAAGAAATGTCTTCCATTATAATGTTAATGAGAGCCACTAATGTAACACTGGCATATGCACCTAGTTTCAAGGAATCTTACGGCTTTGCTTTGCCTTTGTATTTAGTTCTTTATTCATCAGTTTTTTCATATTTGTTTTAAATGACTAAGTGCAAAAAGTGACTTTTATGTCTGCCTTGCCACTGCAGAGTAAAAGTTCTATTTAAAAAACAGTTATTATTGTCCTTCTTGCACAAGTTCAAAGGTTGTTGTAAAAAAATGTTCTTGTTCTACAAACCAAATCAGGTTGGAAAGTTTTTTAACAATCTGCAACTGACGTAGTTATGTCAAGGTTAGTGCTGTAGCAGGCAAGATGTGGACCCAAAAGCAGAACTCAGCACACACGGGGATAAACTCAAAGAGGCAGCTTTATTTGCTGTGAACATCCGAGCGTAGAAAACACAAAACATAACCTAAACAGGAAGCAAACTAAAACCACTCAGGGAAACGAGGCCTGTGGGAGAGACACACAGCAACATGAGGAAACGAAGCAAAACCAGGCAGAGAGAAACACAGGGCTTAAATACACAAGGGAGTAATGAGGGAATGGGAAACAGGAGGGAAACACAGCTGGGACTAATCTGACAAAACGAGACAGGGAGGGAGCAACACTGAAACACTGAGCATGGGACATGAGACAGTCAAATTAAAACAGGAAGTGTGAGACATTCACAAAGACCCACAGCTGACATTGAGACATGGAGACATGACTGACTGGGGAGACAGGGAACATAGAGAACACGTGGAACATGGGGAAGGCACCGTAACAAAAAAGCTAAAGACTGGAAACAAAAAATATAACACAGAGAGATTAAGAATAAGAACCAAAACCATGAATAACACTAAATCAAATAATATAAATTTATAAAAAAAAAAACACAAAACACTGGGTCTGAATTGTTGTCTAACGTAGAATGCTATGTGCGCCGACAGCAACAAAATTGCAACAGATGGTAACAGATTTGTGGTTTTCATCAATGAATCACAAACAGATTGCCAAATTGGCCTCATTTAGTCACAAAGTGATAGCAGACTGATTCTGTCTAACTGTTTTATCAATGTCTTGATTCATAACAGCTGCTTTGAGGATGGCAGCTAGCAGGTAGCAGTCACAGACTCAGTTCCTCATCTTAAGAGCAGCATTTTTAAAATCCATCTCACTCGTCAAGTTAATTTTAAGTGGTTTTACAGTTGTGGTTTGAATTTTGGGTTGTTGTTTTTTTTTTACTCTTCAGTACTTTTGCAAAAGTTGAGGTGACGAGGTTTAAAGCCCCTAGGGTCAGGAGCCTGAATGTTGTTATGGTCATACAGAAGAATGCCAAGTAAGATTTCCTCTTATATGCAAATCTTTCACCACAATGTTCTCCTTTATTTGTTTAATTTACATCAGAATGGCCAATCGGGGCATGAATATTTTAAAACTGAGCCTACATTCACTGCTTCTGTTCCATTTGTTCAGATCAAACTGCAAAAACGCATCCCTGCAGAATTTAAAGAAAGCACTACATACAGGGATAACATACAGCTGCAAAGACGTGCCTGAGTAAGTACGTGTGCGTTACAGAGGAACTGACGACCTGTTTGTGTGTGTCCTCACAAAGCACGACTGACCTCTCGTTATTATCCTGGATTGTGTTCAAACAGATCTCGGATTCAAGAATGCGGCTCCAAACCACAGATAGCATGTAAAACCTGCTGGTGAACAAGTCTGATTATATCAGACACAACATAGTAGCATTCAGCCATAGAAACCTTTCTCTCGTTTCCTTTTCAACTTTTAAATAAACTGAGTATTTTCTTTTCACATATATGTGAAATATGTTTTTCAAATGAACATCTGTAATACATCACATTATGAAAATATTGTTTTTCATTTTGTGGGATCTGATGTGAAACTCTTTTTTTCTTTTCTTTCTTTTTTTTTTAAATTAAACACACTGAGTATGAAGGCTGCTATCTCCTGGTCACAGAATATGCTTTATTTTCAAAATAAAATGTTAAGACACAAGGTTGTAAACTTTATTTGTATTTCAGTGTAATAATGATTGTTATGTAATCACATTTGAATCCAGTAAAGTGCAAACACATCATGTCTTTGTTGTTTAAAGTGTGGACTGAAAATCTGTCGCAACAGTTGTTATGGGGTGACGAATGCAAATTTGACGTTTTTTGTTCACATTGTCAGCATGTGTCGAGGATGTACAACAGTGAGTGTCTAAAGCCATCTATAAAACACCATGGAGTCTCTGTCATGGTTTGGGGCTTCATTTCAACAAGTATGGATTGATCTCCCCAGAGCCAGAATCTCAACAATATTAAAGCAGAGTGGGATCATCTCGACAGAACAGAAGGCAGCCAACATCCAAAGAAAAGCTTTAAAAATCCTCCAAGAAGCCTAGAGAACTATTCCTCAAGACTACTTCAAGGAATGGCAAGAAAATATACACTTTCATGGTCATTAGAATTGTACAAACTCTTGCCTTATACACTCTATTTTCATGCATGTTTGCACATATTTTAATAACAGCAGCAATTTCCCATTTTTCCAACAAAATATAAAACATAAAGAAATGTGGGGTGACTCAAGACTTTTGATTTACTCATTACTGTATTTAAACAACCAAAAGCTTTTATTCTGCATTTCTCTGGAAGTTCATTCATTCTTGTGACAGATGCTTGAAAAACGTTCACATCAATGAGCTAAGCCATGTCAAGGCCTGTTCATCTAACACTGGCTTCCATAACACACCCGTCCAGATAAGATTAGCCGCTTACCCTATTTTAGCAGTTGACTCACCTAGTAAGAGCAGATCCTTGGCTTAAATGTCAGGTGGATTTATCGAAAGGTCATTCTATTATAACTAGTGCTAATGGGTGAAAGTGAAAGCAGTTAACCTTTTATTAAAAGTTGTAACGATCTAAACTAAATCCACAGATGGCTTGATAATAACAGTGTCAATAGAGCAGATGAGCACACTGGTTTGACCAACGATGACTAAATAATGATGCAGTCAGTGTCAACATGGACCAGAAGTGTTTGCAGCATTTAACCCTTTAAAACCTGAATCATGAAATAATTGCCAGAAAATAACATTTTTCTGAAAATATTGTTTATTTAACCTTCTTTTGTTTAATTTTATTTAATTGTTTAAAAATTGAATCACATTTCAATTTCCATATATGACATTTAATTTGTATCATATTTGCTTATCTGTTTTGTTTTGGGTTTTTTTGATTGCTTAAAAATATATTGTGCAATTTATTTAGGTTTTTCAGGGGAGGAAATTCACACTGATTATGTCGAAGTCCCAAAAACTTTCAAAAAACTGTATGTATCAAATATGATACACTAGGCATTAAGGGGTTAATTTGGACACAGCATCTTATATGTATACTGGACCATAAGCAGTGACAATGCCTTGCTGATATGTATGGTTCCTGCTTTCAGTAGATGAATGAAACCAGTCTTGTCATGTCAAATAATGCACATATAATACAATGTTTTTTTTTTTCTTCTTGTATCCAGATCAATTGATGAGCTAAATAGGTTAAATAAAGCCCAGTTTATTGTTGCAAAGTGGTGAGTGGTGTAAGCGGACAAAACTGTCTTAATGCGTGTGTGTTTTGGAGCTACTTTCAAAGGGTTTTGCCAGTTGGCCTTTACCTTTGTGATTCTTCTTTACATGCAGATTCACTACATTCATCCACCATAGCACTGTTTCTGTGTGGGTGGCTGATTGAGGAATGCACAGTCCTTTCTTGTAGCACACATTTCAACATGTCACAGTAAGAAAAGCACATGTGCAATTAATGTTCCTCAAATTCTTTGTGTTCCAGTAAACCATGACAGTAAAACCAGTACTTTGTTTGTTTTTCTAGTGACTGAGCATGCCTGCAAAGGGGTTAGAGGAAAAGAAAAAAGAGAACAGGGTGGTTTAAAAGAGGTTCACTTACAGGAGAAATGCAATGATAGAGGAAATAATTAGCAAATTTTGTAGTTTCAGTAGTTAATTTCATGGTAAAAAGTTAAGCTATTCATTTCATTACGGTCTACCACTGAGCTACAGTTCTGTTCAGTTCAGTGTTATTTATATTGCGCCAAATCACATCAACAGTCACCTCAAGGTGCTTTAGACTGTAAGGTAAAGACCCTACAGTATTACAGAGAAATCACAAGAAGATGATCCCCTATGAGCAAACCCTGAGCTATAAAGAAAAAAAACTCCCTTTTAATGGGAAGAAACCTCCAGCAGAACCAGGGACAGGGAGGATCAGCCGTCTGCCATGAACTTTCGGGCAAAGGGAAAGAGAAAAGAAAAAGAAAAGCACAGGTAGACAGGACAAAACGCAAACTATAGAAAAGACTGACGGGAACTCAGAAAACATGAACTGAAACTACACCTTATTGAGGATCTTCCTATGTCACCGTCAGTGGTCTGCAATAGTCAACAAATCATTTTCAGTAAAAGTATACATACAGTCATAGTAAAAAGAAAGCACACTCTCTGTCAGTTCCAATGTTTTATGTATTAAGAGATAAAACAAAACCATCTGGTTCTTAGCCAGACTTACAATTAGGTAAATACAACCTGGGGGAACTACAAACATGACATTTTACACGGTGTCATTATTTATTTAACAAAAACATAGCCACGAAACAGTGTGCAAGCACAGCCCATGAATCAGTCACTTGTAAAACCTCCTTTAGCAACAACTTGAAGTAGCATGAGGTACATTTTTTTTGTGTAACTTTATCAGTCTTTCACATCATTGCGATGGAATTTAGGCCCACTGTTCTTTACTGGGATATTTCAGTACTTTCAGTAGATTGCAGTAGATGAATTCTCATCTTTTTCTTTCAGCCATTCAGTTGTAGATTTGCTGCTGTGCTGTGATCATTGCCCTATTTCATGGCACAATCTGGGCCAAGCTTTAGCTTATTGGACAGATAGCTTCATACTTGATGCAGGATTACTTTATATATATATACTTTGATATAAAGGACATTGTTCTATTGTTTTTAGAAAGAAGAGGCTTTCTACCGGTAACCCTGTCAGACAAGCCGTACTTGTTCAGTGTTTTTCTAGTTATGCTGTCATGAACTTTAACATTTAACATCAGTTAAAGTTAACTGAGGCCTGTAGAGTCTGAGATGTAGCTCTTGGGCTTATTTTGTTCAGTTTCTCTGAGTATTGCACAACTTGACCTTAGACTAAGTGCCATCACTGCTGGAGAAACTGGAAACTGATGTGGAAGCAGTAAAGGCATAATTAGTTTTTCAAAAACTTTCTGCATTTTGGCTTTGGTTTTCTTCGAGCTAATGACTGTGTAATATTTCATGCTTTTGTTAGTCTGAAGTTGTATTTGCCTAATTTTAAGACATGTTTTATTAAGCCCTGAAAGATTGTGCATTTCCTTTTTCCTTGTTTTTTACTCTAAATCTTGATTTCTATAGTGTATAAAAACTCTGTGACTGTGACTGAAGGGCGTTTTATTTCTAAAACTATAATTATCTGCATATAAATGGGTTTCACTAATAATATCTAAAAAAAATATTTGTTATTCAGTCTTTTTTTGTTTAGTTTTTTTTTTTTTTAGAGGGATTAGGTGAAAATTTAGGTCAGCTGAAATATATACTTGAAAACAAGCTACACCTTTGATGAGCAGGTCATGCAGTTATGTTTGGTTAAATAATTTATCAGAAAAAAGTCTGTTTCCACGCCTCAAGCAGCACATATGAAAGCCTCAGCTCTGATTTCGGAAACCTGAAACAAAACCTAAAAAGCGAACAGGCTTAGTAAGTTCAAATTCAGCGTCAGTAACTTTCTGTGAAGTCATCGGGATTTTATGGAAAGAAGTCTCTGACAACAAGCAATATTTGCTTAGCTAACTGTGGCTTTATCTTTCCACTTTTTCATCTAAACGCTGTGTTTGTTTTCTTTCTTCTTTCACTTGAAACCGATAGCAAAGGTTACACTAACACGTGTGCAATTATGCAAACCTGCTAAACCACTGATCACAAGAGAAAGTGTTCCAGAACAAGATCAAACCCGTTTTGGGTTTTTAATTCGTAGGTGTACGCCACAAAGAGCCTTATCTGTTTCGCGTGTGAACCAAAGATCTGTGACAGGATCTTAAAGACCAGAGTTAGACATATTTGTGTGAGTGATACTCTTGTGGCAGGAAGAGGGAGGCTCCTCAAGCAGAGTAAAACCTCCTCTTTCCTTTCTAGCGTATAGCTGCTGTGTCACACGTACCGTAAATGGGCTGTATTGGTGCTGGGAAGAGGCGTTCGGGGTTCTCACTGCACAGGTGTAATATGAAGAAGGCCCCTTGTGTAAAACCACAACATGGGGTACTGTGACAAGTACTGTAATGTCGGTAAACATTGTCACGATTTGAGTCACTGTTGTTGCCATTCGCACAATCACACTAATAATAATCTTTGTGTGGCACTTTTAGGACAGTGGCAAAGTGTTATTGTGGTGACAGCGAAACTTTCAAGGTCATTTTTTGACATTTCCACATATTTATCTAAAACGGGCTTTTTATTCAAGTAAGCTGGATTGAAGTTTTCTAAAAACCCAGCAGACCCTGCCAGCCCCCTGACAGTCAGTACATTACCTGCTCCGCTGACTGCTATTTCCCAGCTTATTGATGCTGCGCCCTCCATAGACATTTCAAGAAAGTAGTTCACTTCTTAGTGGGTATAAACCTTTCCAAATCCTTCTTGGGTCCAGGAATGTGGACAAATATGGACTAAGTTTTTTGGGGGAGGGGTTAAAGGTTTTACTAGAGTAGAAAATGTACAGTATCACCGACTGAGCAACCAAAGAAAGTGTGTTAAAGCATTTAAGCAAAGTACATGAGTAACCAGAGGCCAATCACATTCATCCACCTGATACTCCTCACTTATTGCACAATCTGCAATAAGTGAATTTCCCTGATGAACTGGGAATGTTTTTAGAAAAATCTTTCAAATCCTGCAGGCAGCAACTATGACGCTTTACCATGCTTACTTTACACTTTTTAGCACTGAATTTAGCATTAGACTGCTTTTTCAGTATGGTCTCAGCGATATAAAACATCTGTGCATGACAGGTTGTTAAGTCATGATACATGATAACTTCCTGATTTGATGCAGAGGTTCCAAACTGAACCAACAACAACAAAAAAGAAAAAGAAAAACATGGTTAAAATGTTTAGTGATTCAAATTAGCAATGTCAAGCTACGTGTCTAACAATGCACAAGTTTAGGTATTAGAAGTATTAAAAAGCTCAACTTTTGGACCAGACTGAGAAGTTTATGTCTGCTCTAATGCTGGACATTTTAACAATTGAGTCTGTGGGATCTAACTGGCTTTTGCAAACCAGTCTAAAGAGGCTACAGTTGGTTATTCTGGGCCTTTGGTTACTGTATAAACACTGGAGCGAATATACACACTGTGAACAAGGATTTGCACCTTGTCAAGACATAAGCCTTCGTTTTAATTTAATTTGTAATTGCAGGTGATTATACACTAATGAAAGCATCACTATCGATGCCACATTTAATTATGTTAGAACAGAGAACAGATACTGATGAGTGTTTAACAGTTACAGCCTGGGCCTAATACTGCAACCTCCAGGGTGGATGAGCTGTTGCCTCAAGCACAAGCATTTAAATCCAACTAATGTGCTGCCTTTCTGTGTGTGCACGTGCTCTGTTTTTTTTCTTTTGCATTGCATTGGACAAAAGTCTCAACCAAATTACAGCAATTAAACGGCTATGTGGCATGAATAATTGGTATAAGTAAGGGGCCAACTTAAGTATAATAATAAGCATTTTAAGACAGGAATTTCTCTTTTTTGGAACAATTAATTGTTGTCTAGTAACATCAGTGTTTACTAAGCCTACATATACTCTCTATATTATTTTCCAAATAACAGTTTTAATTACACAGAAGTAAAAATGAACATTTTTGTTAGTGTTTTTTAAATCTCATCTCCACATGGTAACTAACTTTAGGTTGCAAAACATTTCCAACACTTTTAACATGTAGCTTGTGTCCAAATAGTACAAAGTCAAGATAGCATTTTCTTTATAAATGACCCAAACACACCATGATAATAAATGTGTATGGCTCAGGTGGTTTAGAGAGAGGTGTAGCAGTCAGAAGGTCAGTGTTTGATCTCCAGCTCTTCAAGTTCATGTATTGAAGTCTGCTTGGGCAAGATAGTGAACCCTGATTTGCCCCTGTTGAATCCATGTAAGTGTGTGTGAATGTTATAAAGCACTTAGGCATAAATGCGTGCGTGATTGGGTGAGGTAGAGAGTACCTAAAGTAGTACCTCAAAGACATTCAAGTTAAGTAGAAAGGTGTTATATAAGTACGGCTCCATTTATCGTGCCTGCTATAGAACAGGCAAGATAAAAGCTTAATAGGATAATGTGTTGGTATTGGTATTTATGTGGTTTTCTCTGAATAATTAGTTTCTTGTCTGATGTATGTAGAAAATGTGTAAATGATGGATAAGGCCTCAAAATCTGAGAAGTAAAGCCAATGTGGAAGTGCCTTGAAGCTGCACTGTTCCTATTGGCCTGTAGAGGGAGGGTCTTACAGTTTCAAAAAGAGTCTATGCTAAAACAAAAAACCTTATTTGCTTGGTCACTAGTTGGACATTTTCCTCAACACGAGTTCATTTTGTAAATTATGGTTCAACTTAGAATAAAAAAAGGAGAGAAAACAGGCCCAATTTAAATGAGGGGCTCCATGTAATTAACAAATTGTTACCACATAAAACGTCTATGTGAGTCTTCTAGGGTCTGCTTGGGTTTCCAGCTGTCTGCAGCAGAGTACAACTGAGGCCTGCGAGTGCAGTGTACATAGACTGTAGATAAAAGATGACAGCAGAAGCGCTTTAGATCTGCAGTCTTTCCCATTACCAGCAGGAGGTGATTCCTGTTGCTCAAACACACACACACACACGTATACATATATATATATATATACGTATATTGAAATCTATAGGAAAGCAGCTTTGTATTTCTTGCTCTGTGACTTCAGTGAAAACTTTCTGAGTGACTTTCTGATCTCACTCACTGTTTTCAAGTGTAAGCACTTTAGGGCAAGCACACCCTATCATAGACAAATCACTACCACTTGAGAATGCACCATTGGTCGACTTCTCAAATCCACACTTTCCTTGGATATCACGGAAAGTAGAGGTCTCAGGTTTGGGCTTCAAATCAGGTCTGCAAAGCAATGATGATGATGATGATGATGATGTGACGGTAGCTATATTCATTTATATATGGGAACAGACTTGTATAATCTCTCTTGAGTTTCTTTCACCCATAGAGTCGAGAGTTGGCTATTTTTGGTCTTACTGGTAAAATCTGGGGATTTCTTTTTTTTTTATTTCTTATTTTTTTCAGGTGGAAATATCAAAAAATGTCCTAGGCTACAAAAATTAATGGTTGTTTCGGTGGAGTGCGGGATATCACATAATGCCATGCTGGAACGTCCCCACCATTGGCTATATTTAATAGGAGTGGAAGCTCCCACTTCAACAAAAGAAAAACAAATATCTTGATGTGAAAAAGGGCACTGAGGAATTACATGTCTGTGTCTGTTTGGTAACATCATCTCTAATTAAAATGTGCTGATCATGAAACCAGTCTCCTAAAGAAGAAAAGGATGGCGTGTCCTATATGTGGGAATAAATCACACAGGTTTCCATAAGAAATAATAAATAATTAGCTCTGGGTTGAGTCCCCCGCGCTGAGTGCCGGTTACTGGAGGAGGAGCAGTGGCGTATTTTCCCCTCTCTTTCTTCCCTGAAATAAGCCCGCTCTGAGTCAACACCTTTCAGAACAGACTGTCAAGAGATTGTGTAAATGATAAGCCTGCGAGATGTGTGATTTTCCCATAACCCGCAGGCCATAAGTTTTGCATTTTTTTGGACAGTTTCATTTCGATATTAGTGGTTCTGAAAGCTGGTCGGGCTTTTAAGCGGCTGCAGTTTAACCATCCAGGAAGTAAAGAAAAAAAATACTCAGCATACAGATGAGTTCACACAGCTGAAACTGGAGGCTGTCCACTGTAAAAAATCAAGAGTCAGAATCTCTTACAATATTATTTGGTATCATTATAATTTTTCATATGGTTTCAAAATTTCATTCACATGAATTAGGATATGAACTTTAACCTTGAGGTATAACATATATAGTAAACAAAGTATTTTTTTAAATGTTTTTGTTAATAGACACACAAATAAAGCTATAAAAGCTATAAATCTATAGCTATCAATAGTGTTATTTTATTTTATTTTATTTTATTTTGTTTTGTTTTACACCTAGTAATGTGTTGTCCCAACGGGTAGAATAATTAATTCATGAATTAATTAACTGAGTTTTTGTACATTATACATGCTTTTTTATATAAAGCAAAATTATCTCTGTAAATACAGTAAATGTTAGCTTGGCGTTAAGTTTAAATGCTAGAAAAATATTCTCTCGGTTAAAAAAACGTAAATAAAGATTTGCCATCTTTTGCAGTGCAACAGCAGATTTTTTTTTTTTTTGTCTTAGTCATCGATTCATACCATAAACACATCGTCTATTACCGCTCGAGGTGTTGATTAACTGCTTGTACTTTCCTTTCCTTCGACAAAGTCGGTCAGTCGCTCAACTCATTCTGACTGCACGGGACCGGGGAGGGAATCCCGGCAGCTGATTGGACAGTCAGGGTTTTCCCACGTCACTGGGGATCCTCGGTATAACTGAGAGGCGAGCCGGTCGCGTCGCTTCAATTCACACGTTTTTTAGTCGGGTTTGCACACTCTGAAGACGCCTCCGAAACGCAGTATGGTGAGTCTGCTGCTTTTTACATTTCGCTGCTTTTGTTTATGTTATTATCGAGCAACTCTGACCTTCTACTTAAAAAAATTAAAAAAGTTTTGCTTCGTACAGAACACTGACCTGGACTCAGAGCAGGAGGAGTTCAATAGGCTTTTATATCAACTTGGACATCTTGTCCTGATAAACATGTTAGCTCCTCAGAGGTTTTTAAAGGCAGTTTAAATAGATTTGATGATTTACCGAGGAACGTGCAAGCTGAGGTCGGGTAACCACGTGACAGCGCGGGGTATAGATAATCGACATCCTTTGTGGGTATGAGTCAAGTGTCACTTTGTGCCATTACAAACAAACTGAGCTCACTGCAGCACAGTATCTCCGTGGAGCACAGTGACTACGTCAAGGCTGCAACACACTCTTTGAGTAATTGAATTGTTATTAGTAATGACTGATTAATCGTTTTCTGAGACAAAAGCAGAAATACTTGTAATATTCATTTATGTTGATATCTTTGGGAATTTGCATTGATGTCAAATGAAACCGCTGAACCTGTGGAAATATCTGTTTCTACACCGGGGTGTTATGTCAGAAGAAAAACTCATTTTAGGCCATCCTAATGTAAATACATCTCTGCTGGGTACTTATTCTTACAATAGAAGAACCGTTTTTTAAATTATTATTATTATTAATTTCATATAAAACTTATAAGATAAGATAAGATAACCTTTATTAGTCCCACACGTGGGAAATTTGTTTTGTCACAGCAGGAAGTGGACAGTGCAAAAGTTATGAAGTAAAAATTTGAATACAATAAGAATAAATACAGTACACAACTGGACAGAATAGAATAAAATAAAATACTATATACAGTAGAATAAAATAGAATAAAATATACAATAAGATAAAAATAGAATACAAATGCTATATACAACTGAGTAAGTCCTTATGTCCTTGACTTTTTCTTTTTTTGACAGTCTCTGCTTGAAAACTCAACGGCAAGGCTGCCTGTGGACCCATCAGAGTCAAATGACACTGACAAACACAGACAAGCCCACAGACTGTATCCATCTCTGCCAAATATAGACAGGTGAGACACATCACAGCAGCACTTATGTGAAAATTGGAGTCAGTTTTTATGGAGGAACGTGATGCAAATAATTTGTTTTTCAGGTATGAGTTTTGGTGCAATACTGGGGAAGAACTACACCCGTCTGTGAAGCTGGAAAACACACAGGTAACAAAAGAACAGAGAACCACCACCTTTTGATTGTCTGACCACAACTGAATGATGATATTCGTTGGGTTACTGGAAGCAGTGTGAAGCAAAACTTCCAAAAATGTGTAAAAGGAAGTTGGTAGAGGGAGTCATGTTGCATAATTTCCCAGAGTCGCAGGCATTTGGCTGTTGATGGATTTACTGCGTGCCACATTTGAGTAGTTCCTGTTTTTCTCTCTTTTATGTACCTCAGCTGCAAGGGTCCTCTCACAAAAGTGATGTCAACATGAAAACACAGATTCTTATCTTAGAAGAGCAAAAGAACGAGGTGAGTACTTCTCAGACTTTCTGTGTATTCATCCTACGACCCGTGTATGCACGTTTAAAGGTTCACAGTCTTTCTGTTTTTACTCAGCTTCTTTCTATTAATGAGAAATGGGCAAAAGAGTACCGAACCATGGTGCACTACTACAAAGAGAAGGTAAGAAAGGAGCAAGTTCACATCCTTTAATGTTGTTTTTCAGCTCGTGTCGGTTTATTATCGCACTTGTTTATCATTTAAGTGTTGTCTGCGTTCTGCACCCAATGTCCAGGTCGAGGAGTTAAAAGCATTACAGCAGTGTGATCGCTTTGAAGAGGAAGAAGGAAAGCACGTCACGTTAAACCGACTGAAGCTCAAGGTGATCAAAGGAAAAGAGAGCGCACAGGTAAATGCGCCGACCGCTCTTTGATAGATTAAGTCGTTTGATCTGAGCGCTAACGGTTCCCTCATGGGATGCTTTTTCACAGACGGAAGAGGGTGATGCCAGCTCTGAGAAGCTCGAAGCACAGAAAGAAGTAAAAGAGCTGCGAGCGCAGAACAGCGCCCTGACCCGCAAAGGGCAGCATCAACACGAGGAGATCAGACGACTGAACAAGGTGAGGCATCAGGCTTTCTCTGATATTCACTGATGAAAAGGAAGTCTCATTCTAACCCTCGCAGTAAAAACGCTCTAACAGTGGCTTCAATGTGTTTGTGCAGGCCTTAAAGGAGGCGCTTCAGGCTTCTCAGTCCCTTGGAGTGGACAATGAAACACTAGACATCTGGAAACATCAAGTGAGTGCTTTGTCTTCATGTGTGTGATGTTTTTCTTTGCATAAAGACTGAAAACAAAGGAAAAAGGTATTACTTGTCCGTGTCCAAAGGCAATCAAAAAACCTATAAAATTCACTCTGTAGTAGTCTGGCTAATAGCTGCTTTCAGCTGCCACTTTGCCACAAAGTAGGCACCCTGCATGTTTGATTTTTGTCAGCGTTTTACACCGGATCCCCTTCCTGACGCAACTCCAAAGGGGATTTGTGTCTTCAGCTCGAATCCACTCAGCTGCTTTTCACTTACTCACTTAAATGAATGTGTAAACCATATCTTATAAAATCCAAGGTTAAATGTAGTGTATAAGAATTGCCCAAACTGTTGAGCTACCCCTAATGGACATCTGTTTTTGTTTGTCTCACGTCCATATTTAGGCTGAAGTCTTTAAGGAAGACTTTCGGAAGGAGCGCAGAGACCGGGAGAAGCTTAAGGGCAAGTATCTGGAACTGGAGAAGAAGTATACCAAAGCTCACAACGAGCTGCATGTCCTCAGATCTCAGGTACCATTCGTAACCTTAGAAAATTCAGCATGTGAACTATAGGATTAGTGCTTGACTTTAATATGCTTTGTGTATATTCTTCCAGATGACATGGACTCGGCAACTGCACCCCGTGCTTAACTGCTCCTGTGCAAATCAAGCCAAATGTCCGAACTCGGAGGGCCACCAGGTTAGCCAGCGCCACATGAAGCTGCAGAGGCGGTGCACTCTCGATAACAAGCAGTGAAGCTCAACCAACTCCTCTGACTTTTTGGGATATTGTTTAGGCAGACTTTCTGGAAGTTTTTCCCGGAGTATGAGCAGCCAGATCAGTGTTCATCGCCAGCAGAGTGAGGAAGTGAGCTCTGTTCCAGCTAACTCCTCTGCTGGTCCTGCTTGTAACAAGGCCACGGCATCAGTCTGGGTCCACTGAGAGACTTATGTGGGGCAAGGGAGGAACCTAATACACAAATATCGATGCATACGCTTACCAAGAGGAGAAAGGCAGCGAAGGGTAAAATGAAACTGTCAAGATAGGCTGATTACACTTTGAGTGTGACACAGGTTTTATTGCACTGCCCAAACACTACTGACATCCACCATACTGATCAATGATGCAACAAAATTGTGGATATTTCCTGTGTTTAGCACTTGTAAACACCCTGTGCTGCACTACGCTGTAGAAACCTCTTAAAAAAACAGTCTTGCCCCAGTGATGGGACTAAAAAAGATCAAAACTATCACAGCTCTGTAAGGAGGCAAAGAAACTCGAGCTATGCTGTGATTATAAAGGCTGGTGTTTTTCTGACTTATATTACACTATGTTATGTCGGTTGTATGCAGGCGCTTTTACAACAGCGAGAATCAAGCCTGTAAGAGAAAGAAGTTAATATATAATATATAATATATACATTTATGTTGAGCAGAGTATTTATATATGTTTGGAAAAGTTTTTTTGCACATTTTTGTCTGTTTCTTATTTATTTGTCGTGAAAATAAACAACTATACGGTGTTTGTGTTTTAACATGTTCGTACGTACTTCATTCACTGAAATCACTTTTTCACAAGATCAGACAGACCAGATTGTCTAGTTTAGGTAATGCACACTCAACTTTAACACACACTCCACTGGACTTTTTAAGGATTTCAGTTGCACGATACAGCGCACTGCAGTGAACTTATTTTCACGTTAAAGACACCAGTTTGAGGTGAATATGAGATATGTGACGTGGTGTGTTATCCACCCAGTGTCACAGCAGAAATCAAGACTCATCAGATCAGGCAATGTTTTTTCCAGTCTTCTAATGTGCAGTTCTGGTGAGCCTGTGTGGGCAGCCTCGGTTTCCTGTTCTTAGCTGACAGCACCCAGTGTGGTCTTCTGCTTATTTGAGTTACCGTTGCCTTCCTATCAGCCCAAAGCAGTCTGGCCATTCACCTTTGACCTCTGACATCAAAGAGATATTTTTTTACCCCGAGATTTGCTGCTCACTGGATATTTTCTCATTTTCAGACTGTAAACCCCAAAGACAGCAGTGTGGGAAAATCCCAGTAGATATGAATAGATGAGCAGTTTCTGAAATACTCACACCAGTCTGTCACAACCATGCCACGTTCAAAGTCACTTAAACCGTCTTTCTTCATTCTGATGCTCAGTTTGAATTTCACCAGCTCGTCTTGATCATGTCACCGACTTGCTGCCATGATATTGATTGATTAGATATTTGCTTTAATGGGCAGTTAAACAGGAATAAATAAAGTCTATATCTTTATATGGACTGGTTCTTATATAGTGCTTTTCTACTCTATCTGACCACTCAAAGCACTTTATACAACTAATTCATTCACCCAGGCACTTTTTTTATAAGCTATTAAGTGCTTCATACACATTCTCACTCCGATGGATGCATCAGAAAGCAACATGGGGTTAGTATCTTGATCAAGGATATTTGGCATGCAGACTGGAGCAGACTGGGATCAAACCACCAACCTTCCAGTTAGTAGCTGACCTGCTCTACCACCTGAGCTACAGTCTTTGACTGTAGCTGTGTTTGGTAAAGGATAAAGTTGAATATATAGCAGAATATAGTACACATATGTATCTGTGAAGCACTTAATGTCTTAATGTTTTCAGCTCATCCGGCTGATGGACCGATTAGTTTGTTCTAGGGTGGGACCTCCCTGCATCTGTCTACAATTTACAAGAATCGCCACTCCTCCTACAGTATTAGTGAGATTTCAGTGAAACAAACACACTAACCACCTAATTCATCCAAACTGTGCTCAAGATCAAAGTCACATTCATAGTTTTACAGGTAACAACTTGTGAATCGTGATGGATGTTGAGCAAGATGAGCAACTAAGTCATTGACAATCTGCTCACCTTTTAACAGGTAACATTACCTATTTGCATTATTGAATCAGATAAAGGAAACGTGATTTTCCCTATATTGCACCGATATGTTGAAAAGCTCAGTTGTTAACTTTCAGGAATCAAAACTGATTTTTTTTCTGAGGCCTGACAAGCAAAATTTGTGTATTTCTCATTTCAATTTAAACTGGGCAGCTTCAGTGACAGACCTACAGTAACTAAGTTTTCAGTGTCACAGCACAAAGATGCAAGAGCAACAAGACGCCAACGACTTGCCTTTGCACTCACTCTTACGAGCCTCAGAGCTTCCTGTGTCGTTGCTGCAGTCATTCAGTCAAATTGGAAGTCATCTGCATGAGGAAAACTGAATATGAAGCCTACTGTGAGGAAACTGATTCCACTTATAGTTTCATTGCATGTGTTAGTGCTGGTGTAGCAGACTGCTTTGTAGAAACCAACCTTGCTTGTTTGAAAGACATCTGAAAAAGATTCTGTAGTTGGAAACCTAAATCAAATTTAAAGCAGACCATCTAATTTACTTACGAGTCAAAGACACACTGATGCCTCCAGCAAACCAATGATTGATTCAAGAGACTATAATAAAAAATACTTGTGTTAAAAATAGTTATTTTTTTAAGTCACTTAATATTGTTCATAAGTATCAAGTATCAATGACGGCTCAGCACTGAGAATCAGCATACCTCTACTGACCTCTAGTGGTAACCAGCGCAACAAACAAAACCTCACTCTGCCTCACAATTCTCAGTTCCCTAAATAATGAGGAAATATGACTAAGCCAACCTCGGAGCCAGCAGAATCTCGATTACCTTATTTTAGTAATTTCTCCATTACGTTACATGTTTACATGTCCACTAACTGGAAGTCTGTCTCTGACTGTATCTGTACACATAAGCAGAGGGCAGTTCTGTGAAAGGATACTAAACATAAATGGTTCCCTAAATGTTTTCTACTAGATATCCTATCCTCCGCAAAGCTTTCAAGTAAAGACTTTAAGAGAGCTGCAGGATCCTTCTATTTCTTTATTTACATGATGATAATTTACATCTGGCAGTGAGAAAAAAGCACAGCCTATGCTGGCGGAAAGATTTTTCATATGTAGCAAGTTCATCTTGAATTTCTGGGCTTTGTTTAGGTAATGTCTCACTGAGGCATGAAAAAAAAAAGATTTGGCAGCAAGTTCACCCAAGCCCTAGACTTCCACTTGCTAAAGGTCATCACTCAACAAATGATGCTTCTCTGCTGGACCGCCAGAAACCACAGAAAGAGCTGGCTGTGCATCTGTAATAACAGCTGTACGGAGCCTTCAAAATGCTGGAAAAGTTTTTAGAAAGCAGGAACTACAGCAAAAAGGATCGATTTCTGGTAGGGGGGGAATGAAGGTTTTAACTTGAGTGGAAGTATGTTCTCTGGCTCTTGTCTGGCAGCTTATTTGCTGTAAATCAGGTACATACCTGAATTACACGTAAAAATTGCTTGCAAAAGGCTTTTGATCCCTGAAATATCACTGCTTTGGATTCTCATAAACTCAAACAGTAACAACCAGCCACACTCAACAACATGGTGTAACTGACTCATTAGAAACTACACTGCATTGAACCCAAAGATAAAGCCAATTAACCCGTGTGGATCTAGTTTTATACAACTCATTGTTGTAACTGATTTAAGGCAAATAAGCTCTCCTGCAAGAGCCAGAGAACATGTTCACATTCCATTACAGGAATTTTTGTGAGATCTTTCCCCCTCAAGTGTTTAGAACACAAGGCCCCCACAAGTGGACAGACGGACAGGATGTGCAAATTCTCCTCCATCTGCTGCTTTTCACTCTCACTGCGCTGCAATGTCCTCACACACAAACAACAGCAGCTTCAGAGAAAAAGAAAACCAGCTTTTCTCAGTTGCACTGTGGTTGCACTGTGATCATAAAGTGATGGCCACAGTCGGCAACAACAGATTAGATTTTAGATATTAGTGTGAACAAGACGTTGACTGGGTATACCTAACAAATGTGCACAGGTTATAGCCAGGTTTGGTTTATTCAGTTGAATTAAAACAGCACGCATGCTGTTTCTTTTAAGTCTTAAAGGGGAATAGCACGTTACACGCCCATATATGGCATTCTCAGATATTCTCAGTCACCTTAATGACTCATAAACATGCGCAGGCCGGGAGGGAGTGGATTTTTACATGAAATTTATTGGCACAGTTATAGCAGCAATGTGTTCTTGTTTATTTTCAACACTGATCCCATTCCTATTTTTCAGTAAAAGCCCCTCTCAGGAGCAAACGTGCTTTCCAAAAAAAAAGTCAGTACTACTTTTGCAAAATGTAAACAAAAACATTGTGCATTGATTTGCTACGCATTTAAACTCCACATTGCAGTTAGACTGGTACAAAGACAACATGGTTCCTCCTGTCTGTGTTTAAATGTTAATGCTCCTTGCAGTTCATGGTTTCTGGACTCCTCTTGCTTAGATCTTAGATCTTGCTCCTCCTGCATAGATGGTTACCGTCCCTCATGTTTCCACATGTTCTGTGTGCTCTGGATGTTACCTTACCTGTCTGCCTCAGCATCCAGAAACTCTCCACTCCTCTTATTTATTTATTTTTGACCGCATGCACACAGCTAATTAGGTTCATTAGCAAAAGAGCATCTTGGAGAGTCTTTGAGAAGTAAAGAGAGTTTTTAACCACTCGTAAAAAAGACTAGATAGAGATCTACTTGAACTGTTTAACAACAGCAGTAAGGAACATAAAAAATGCAAAGAACTGGAGGATTTCATTATTGAGATTACATAACAGCCAACATGCCAGATTTCTGGATACTTTCTCTGGGCTAAAGAACTGAGGAACCATCCAGCAAAGTTTAAAAGGAGCTGGAATCCATGTGGGATGTCCGACTTAAGCTTTCTGTGAAGGCATCAGTAATGATATTCAAGAGAGGCCCAAACCACATCCTGCACATATTAAAGCATGGCTCTGTGATTAAACTGAATGTCATCCTTGCACAATTAAACATACTTTCTATGATTTGCATTTTATTTACATTTTATTGTATCCCGGCCTTTTTGGAAACACGGTTTGCTTTACTCGTGACATTTAACTAACACAAATGCATGTGGCAAAATGCTAAATATAAGAGTTTGAGCTCAGTTGAAGTGATTGTCAGCGCAAATGCATAAAGTGCGTATGCACACAACACAAAGAAAGTGAAACTGACTATAGTCTAAATCACCAGATCTGCTTAGCTGCTGCTACATTCTCAGTGGTTTAGGATCAAGAGATACTTGTTGTTCAAGAATAGCTGTAGAAATTATTACAATGATTATGTTTCAGGGCCTAAAGGTGACAATGACTTAAAATAAAATAGATATTACAATACTTTTAAACGGTAACACAGCTGTACCCAGTGCTCAGTGTTGTAGCATGTTATTACATTGCAAACTGTGATGTTGGGGGGGGAGTAATACTGTACTTTTCTGCCTTTTTTTATAGATAAATATGTTAAATACATTCTGTGGAAGTATTTTCAAAGGATAGCATTAACAGCCATCAAGCGAATTTAAAAAGACAAATTCTGGCCAGTATTGCACGCCGGTTTTCAACTAGCTCTGACACATCAGCCGCTGAACTCTGCCAACACCATAGCAGGAATATTAGAACATCCACTTGTCAGAAGACCAGTCCAAGAACTCCCCGTCTCAGTAGAAAGCGGGGTTTGTGTGCTCGATGACGCAGCGCCGACAGTGGCGTCTGACGAACCGCAGAGCCTCCGGTGACACCTCGCAGTCCTGCACGTTGAGCAGCTGCAGCTCGCAGCAGTTGGCCGCCAGAGCTTTGAGTCCTCTGCCTGTTACACTTTCGCAGGCTCTGAGACTGACTCGCCTCAGGCCTTGGCAGTACATGGCTAGCTGCTCCAGCCCGCTGTCCGACACCAGCGGGCATTTACCGACATCCAGAGACTTGAGTCTGGGGCAGCTCCTGGCCAAGTGACTCAGGCCGTGATCCGTGAGCCCCTCGCAGCCCCTCGCATTCAAGTAGCGCAGTCTCGGGCAGTAGCGAGCCACATAGCGCATGCCTACATCTGTAATGCGGGTACAGTGGGCCACGCTTAAGTAGCGCAGGCAACCCTCTAGGCGGGCGACTTCCCGGAGGCCGAAATCCCCCACCAAGCGGCAGTCACTGAGGCTCAGCTCCCTCACTGAAGGGCAGTGGAGAGCCAAATGGCGCAAGGCTTCATCTGTTAGTCTGGTGCATCGCCGCAAATACAGATGAGTCAGGCGAGGGCAGTGGGAGGCGATAGTTCGCAAGCCCTCGTCCTCGAGGGAAAAGCAATCGGTCATGTCCAGGTAGTGGATGGAGATCTGCTGGCCGTGCAATGGAGACAGCTGGAGTGAGGCCTCTTGGGTTAGGCTGATGCATGTCACCTTGGAGCAGCCTGGAGGGAAAGGAAGCAGAGGTGATTTTTTCCATTAAAGAGAGTCTCGCTGTTGATGTTGAAAGAACAGGTGTTAATGCAGAGCTCACATGTATGTATGCACATGGATTTTATGTTATAATGCAATCCAAGAGTAAGAAAAGAAGCATTTTCTCTCTGTCTATGTAAAAATGATTTTAAAAGTTCTTATCTCTTATTGTGGGACAGCAAGAAAGAGATTATAAACCAATTAAATTCTCTTATCAGGCCTCCTATTACCATCTGCTGCACTTTCAAGGCTATTTTTGTACAGCCTACAATGACAGAGGGAGGCGGTACAGTAGCCCAACACTGACTCTTAAAAGCTGATGTTAACTGAGTCGCCACTTGATGGCGCCAGAGTAAAAACCTGCTGTGTTAGATTACAGCCAATCAAGCAGAAGAATGAAAATGTGAGCGCAGACAAAGAAAACACAAGTGCGGTCGGTTTTTAGAGACCAAAAAGGCCAATTCAATCAAAGCCTGGTGTCTTTAACACTTTGAAAAGGGCTTATTTTTCCTTTTACTACAAAGAGCTTCCTTCCTGCTGCTAATAGTGCAGACCTCGCTCTGCCCCAGTCAATGTTATTTGTGTCACTTCCTTAATGAAAGCAGCAGACCGCTCCTCTTACCCATGTTGAGGTAAGCTCTGCTTTCAGCTAAAGAAAGCCTTTCTTCTCCCACATGGGGACTTAAGGTTGGCAGAGCTTCTCCTGCTCCTCTAATGATTCTACCAGCTTTACAAGAAATCACTGAAAAAGGACTGAAAGGAGAAGTTCTTTGAGGCAAATCCACACATGTGCATGATGTCAAATAGTGGCCACTCCTTAAGACTTAGAGCTTGCCCAAAGATTCTAATTAAAGTCAGATGGGTTTATTTGCTTTTTACTCATTATGACTTGTCTGTTTCTTTTTACCTGAGAGGTTTAGGTGTTCCAGGTTGGGACAGCGGGAGACCACTTCAAACACGGCCTCATTAGAGATGTTATAACAGCCGGCAACCTCCAGGCGGCGTAGCTCGGGGCAGCACTGGGCCACCACGTGCAGCCCCCGGTCAGTGAGCCTCTTGCAGCCATTGACCACCACCGTCTCCAGGGTCAGACAAATGTTCGGGGTGTCTTGGCACAGCCGGTGGGTGAGGACCCTGATGGCACGGTCGGCATGAAGCAGCTCTCCTGTTAGCTGGATAGTGCTCCACAGCCTGGGGTCCCAAGCCAGGTTGTACCAGCGGCGGCAAACGCGTGCGCAGCGGCACAGCTGGTTGGTCGAAAGGTGGGAGAAGATCTGCAGGAGGGTGTGGTCAGGGAGGAGATCGATGGGGGCGTAGTGGTGGGTTTTCGACTGTCTGGAGCGAGTGTGAGGGCCGGGCTGAGGGTGGATCACAGCGACCGTCTCAGCCGGGGCAGAAGACGAGGACGAGGAGTTGGTCTCGTGGCCGTTGCTGGAGAGAGCAGGTGAGGAGAGGGAGGAGGACTTGGAAGGCAGAATCAATCCCGGGCTCGGGGTGCTCAGTGTTCTTGTGCTGGAATCTAAACCTGAATAAAAACAATAAAACAAAACAAAATGAGACAGAATAATTCTTCTGTTTTGGTTTTTTTTTTAGTTTTACTTTTAAATGAATCTTTTGGCTGTTTAAGCTAATATTTGAGCTGTTAGGTGAACCAACCAAAAAGGGATTTCCCCTTTGCGATACCGCCTTACAATAAGGAACACAAATAATTGTATAGTTAATTGAAAGAGTCAACAACAAGAGCTGAAGTTGAGTTAATCAGTCTACTCCCTTTATAATCTCAATCCAGGACATTACAGTAGATAATTGTTCAAGTAAAGTTAATAAAAGTAATTAATTACACTTAGGAGACACAAACTGAAGGCACTGGTATGTAATGTGTAACTACAAAGTAACTGTAAGTAAGTAACACAAAAAGAGTAGCTAATGTTAAAGAAATGAGAAGTTACTGTTTTGTGACGTTCAACTTTTGCAATTAATCAGGAATGACTCATGCAGAAAGTGGGGAGTCCTGTTGATTTACAGATAATTATGAAATAATCGCAACCTAATGACTCACAATTTCTGGAAGTCATTATCTTCTAGACGCGTAAGGAGTTATTGAGTTAGAACATTACTAATGAATGACTCATTAACTGGTTGTTCCTGCTTTGTTGGTGTGGCTGTTATGTTCTCAGGAGGTAGAGCGGGTCATTTACCAATCAAGAGGTCAGTGGTTTGATCCCTGGCTACTCCAGTCTGCATGTCCAAGTATTTTTGGGCCAAATGCTGAACCCCGAGTGTTTGTGTGAATGTTAGAGAAGGCGCTTAGGTATCAAAAAGATGTTAAAAAAAATGTAAAAAAGTAAATAAATATAAAATGCAAAATAAAATTTGAGAAAATAGAAAAAAAGCATGATTTGTGTTCAGTGTTTCCAGGTATTTCTGTCTGTGATAATGACGTGTTTCCAACGATTTCCAGTCTTCTTATCTGAAATTTGTGGGAGACACCTGATATCTTCTGTTTTCTCGTTTGTGTAACGCGTCGTGATATTTTTCAGTAACACAGTCATGTTACATTGCAGTTACAATTATGTCGTTACTTGTGCTAAAACCCGTCTGTTATCTGCGTGTTTTCTTCTTGTGTGTGCACTTGCGCTACAATTATCTGATTTTAGTGGGCGAGAGGAGGAAAATTGTAGAGTCATACAGCGATACAGCTTCAGAGGCGTGGTGATATGGACATTATTTTTATCTGATGCATCGGATGCACTGAGGAGTGATAGTGGGGTCTCTCTCTTAGCCGTTTTTTATCTTTGTCTTGTTGTCGGCTTTGTGGTCATATGTGAAAAGTACGAGAACAATAATATGTGTGTCTTTATTAGGAAAAGGATTTGTATCAGTGTGTGGTTCGGCAGACTAAAGGTTTATGTTGTTAACTAGTAAATATGTAAGGGTGCGTTTGAAGTATCATATTATGCACTAATGAGAAAGTAACAGTGTAACAAATTACTTTCTCTGGTGAGTAATTACGTGATGTACTGCATTACAATAACGAGTAATGTGTACTTCACTTTTCTTGAGTAACGATCCCAACGCTGCCTCACAATCTCTTGTTGAGACCTAATAATTCTACTGTAACCAGATTATGACATCGATTGAGGTTTTAAGGTCTCCGAATCTACTAGTCCTGGTTTGAAGAGTGCATTCAAGATATAATATATAAAGGTTGATTCTGTTCATCTGGGCGTAGCGTTTTCAGTTTTTCACAGTGATATTTGGTACAATCCAGATGTTTCTTCATTTTTTTTCCTAACACATGGCCTTCTGTTTTGTTCCCCAAACTCTCTAACTAACAGTAATGACATCTTCATGCTTTTGTAGAGTCTCCCAAAGCCAAATAACACTTGACACAGTTCCAGTAGCACTAATGGCAGCCATTATGCCTTCATATGTAAAGAAAAGGAATATCATTAGTACTGTATATGAAACCTTGCTTGATTAGAGGGAAGTGATGTACTGCATACTACATTTGCTAGCTATTATCAGAATAAACAGAATAAGAATAAACAGATAAAAAGTTGGAAAAACTGGTCGAGAAACTTGGAATCCACAGTTACAGTACTACACAAGCTTTTATCATCAGTGAAGAGGCGTTTCCATGGATCCTATTATCAGGTTTTGGGATGTTTTTGGAAAAAAGTGTGTCACATTTATCTGCCAGGCGTTTGGGCAGCACACACAGTTCCTCTTCATCAGATTAACTCTGCGGCTTCAAAGCAAAGCAGATGGGGAGTTTGGTGCCTGGTCTGACAATATATGGTTAGCCCTGTGTAAACACTGAGGCCCTGACAGATGTGCACTGATTGCTGCCGTGTCTGAAGATGCAGCTGTGAGAAGACGAGGCTGGATCCCATCACTGTAGCGTGAGACGACAGAATCCTTTGTCAGCCAGGGCGCTGAATCTGATTCCCGGGGTCGATCTGTCGCACTGGGACACTGAGCGCTCTCCTCTGATGAAGTCTGCAAACCTCCAATCTATTCTTTACAATCTTGAGGATTTTAGGTGGACTGATAGTCATCACTAAAAACATTCCAAGAAGTCACTAGTATGATGTCACCCACAGCTGTCCAACCATTAGTACTAATCTGATTGACCTAAAAAGTAACAGTATGTGGTGAAAAAGGCAAGCTAGAATGAATCGCGTCACAAAGATTGCTTCCCAATTATTTGTTTAAAAGACGATGTCTCAGTTTTGGACAAAGGTTGTTACTATAACAAGATGAGATTTTTTGCCTTTTAACAGCAGAAATCCACTTGAAGCTTTCTGGGCTGTTCAAATGTTCCTGCCTTTATCCATGCTTTTTCCTGTTTAGGGTAGAGTAAGCAAAAGCTACTGAGTAGCCAGTTGTTTACGATTTGTTCAGGTGTCAAGCCCAGCTCTGATTTATGCTTCCATCAACATCCGAGATTTTTGGGAGACTCTTTGATGAGCTTACCTCATGAAAATGAAGCACTTTAGTCTTAAGCGAGTCGGTAAAGAACGGTAAAAAATTGAATGTAGGCTTTTTTTCGATGTAGAAATTTCCCAGCAGTGGGATAAAGAGAGAATTTCTTATCTTGCTAATATGCCATTTTTATTCCAACGAAATGTTTTTTTTAAACATTTTTTCAGAAGTTCAGACATTTTACCTTTAGTTTATCTGCTTTGATGCAGCTGATTAATGGTTTGTAAAGTTTCTAGGCTATAAACATTCAAACTTGTGAACCTCCTGAATGCCCAAAAATTTGTAATTAATGACAAAGCAGAGGACGCAAGTGCATAGAATTCGGCACTATTTCTTCAGGAAGCAAATTCCAGCTGTCTCAACATTCATCCATCCATCCATCCTGGATCCTATCTCAGCACTTAGTGGGTGAGAGGTTACACCCTGAAGAGGTTGCCAGTATTTAGACAACACCGTGGAGCTAATTTCCTAAGATATGTGGTGACTGGTTGTCTTACAAAAGCTCCATTTGAATGAATTCTCTTTACAAACATTGGGCCCAAGAAGAAGAGCACAAATGTCCCCTTTTCTTCTACAAGAACTTTTCTAGGAGCCTTTTGTAGGAGCTCGTGAATTAGCAGTGTGTGGTTATAGACTCATACTTCTAACACCCAAACATTCATTAACTATTTTCTAAAGGGTCCGTCTACTACTGAGGTGGAGTCTCGTATTTCAAAATTCGAAACTACTGGTCCAAGACAAACTCCGAGTAACTGAGTTTATTTAAGAAAGCCCAGTATGTCTGTAAGATCAATATCAGGACCTCATTTATTAGTAATTCACATTATGGAGATTACTGAGCAGAATTATCAAAAGGTCAAAATAATACCAACAGTCATACAACACCCAATACGTCACAGACGGGCTCACAGCTATCTGCAGGATCTGAGACAATATTTTGGTCAAAAATAAACTTGCAAAGTCTGCAGGTAAGTGGTGAGGTCGTGACCTGTAGGATTGTTGTACTTCAACAGACTATTGACAAAAAGGTGATTTCCATGTTAACACTGTCTGCAATCTACAATCTATATTTACACTCCCAGTCGTGTGAACTGAACTATGTTGGTTAAAATGAAAGGGTAAGTCAATCATCTGCTTCTGCACAGTGTGTCCGCATGTGCAGTACATGACAAATAGACAGCATCCTGTCTGCCATGTGGATTTGTGCGCTGGGAGAGGCGGGCAGTGACACCGTCCTTACAGTCGTATTTCAGATGTAGATACCAGAGCTTCTGCTCAGTCTGCTTCCCATCTCACTTCTGATGACATCCACAGATTCATCCTCTGGGGAACATGTCCTCGAATTCTGCTTTTTAAACTGCCTCTTGTGTGCTTTAAAATTCTCATTCAAATCCAAATGCTGGCCAGATGAAGAGAATGCATCAAAACTTTTCGCATGTTGGGCTTTTTTTTTTTTTTTTTTTTAATTCTTGTGGGATAGAGTCCACCTCATTTTGGTTATAATGCATCACATTCTTGTGGGTGGTCCATCTATGATTAAAATATGCAGGACTATTCTCTTGAGGACTTGTACCTTTTCTCGGCCAATAGATTTCTCCAATAACAATTCATTTTTTAGCTTAATGCAAAGGATTTAATGGTCTGACGTCGTTACAAACACCTCATCTATTTTGAATTTCACACAGCTGTCCAAATATGTCTCAACAATAGTAGTGCTGTACAACATTCCCACAATACCTAGTGACTGTTATTTTTTTGCATAATTTGGCTGCAAACCCACACCATGCAGCACAAAACTCTATAAATGTGAAAATATGTTTAACTATCTTCCAAAAAAGTGAAGTTTCACTTAATAATGGGAATGAAAAATATCCTGATACTGCAGTAAATCTTGTGATGTGAAAAAAAATGTATATGTGCAAGTCTTGCGATGAAAACATCACAGCATCCAGGAGAAAATCAGATTTTCCATGAAGCTGTGTGCAGGCATTACATAGACACATTTTGTGAATCATTAGTTTTGATGGATGAATGAGGCACCGCTTTATTATCCAAATCCTAGCTAATGCGATAGATTCAGCATGCAACTCATCTGCCACTGGCTAAGGAGCAACTTCCAAATTGCGTAATTACATGTGTCACTGATCAGAAGAGCACTCCAAGTCCAGGCTACACCCAACCCCTTTAATCTGAGACACAGTTTCAAACAGCTGGTGGGAAAAGTTAAGTGAAGTCAGCTTCGCAGTTGCTTAACTGTGCATGATTCTGGATAGCTAGCATCTGGATTACTTTAAGGAAATCCAGGTGTTACAGTTGTCTATGTTTTTCAGCTGAGTGAGGATCTTGTTTATCCGGGTATCACTGAAGACTCGAATGATCTCATTTCTGATATTTTCCTTCATTTTCCTCTAAACATTTTTCACATCCATCTGGTATCTGAATTACAAAGTATCACAAGATCCCCTTGTACTTCTTGTCTTCTATGTGATTCATGCAGTTCATGCAATGCATTTGCAACACATATTCTCCATACTTTCAAATGTTAGGGGTTTGCGAATACAAACACAAATAAAAGAAACAACATGAAAGCACTTGAATGGTCAGTCAAGCACATAGTTTGAAAGCCCATCAGGCGGAATTTGCTATACAAAAACTTGTGGAATGAAAACATTGAAAGTTAGAGAATGATGGGGTCGATATATTAACTGTTTGCTGATATATTGAGATCAATTTAAGAATGGCAGATAAATGAAAACTTAAAAAGAAATGAAAGTAAAGAAAAAAGAAAACTTTAAAAGTAAAAAAGAGACACCCTTCAACCATGAGTGTTGATAGTGCATAGTCTGTCCACCAGAGGACACTCTGCCACTTTCCTATCCGGTCTTTAAGTGATGACATATCAACCCTTATTGCAGTTGTTCTCCTGACTGAAGTTTGGTCCATTTACAGCATCCTGTCATGCGATTGCATTTGTCCCTAACCATCAGAAACACCCTCGAATAACTTTTACCGAATGGCTTCAGCTTTACTGTGCTAATGTGTTCATATTGTGCTAACCATAGCTGTGTAGCTAGCCATCAGGTAGCACACCATTATATACCAGCTAGCCCAACTTCAGTAACCCTAGAAAACGTCACTGCTGTTTAGTTTTCTGTCTTCATTTATCTCGAAAGTGATAGCAGAGCTGTACATTTTAATTTTTTTCAGAAATCCCTCAGTAAGAACATTAACAACAGTATTCTGACAAAACAATCACAGCTTATATTTCCCTTGCTAGGTGAAGCCAGCCTGGAGCTTTCAACACACTCATTAGTGGACCATAAGATGGAACTGTTTTGTAATCTTCCTTTCAAAGAGGTCAAGAATGAGCTTTATGCATAAGCCAACATGGATGAGAAGTCCTAAAAGTGTTATGGAGAAAATTATAACAGCTACTGAGCTCACATGTCAAAATATTCTTCGCTATGACAACAAGAAAAACTTTCCTCTAATAAGGTCCATCTGAAACAGCAGAAGGTCTCTAGAAAACGTGGATCTCTTCAGAAGGTTTACTTGCAACTTGCAAGAATAAACTTTCCTGTAACTTCCAGTTGCAGCTTTACGAGTTAACCAGTGGTGTCGTGTTTTATATCTCTGTATCATTGCAAGCCTATCATTAGCAGAACAAATACTATGCAGCTGTTAAAGTTCTCTTGAAGTCACTGCAAGTGCAGATGGTGGAAGATTCAATTTAGTTTAAGAAATCAGAGAACAGTGGAACATCTGGTCTTTACCCTGGGCAAAGAACAACTGCACAGTAATGAAATGAAAGAGAAACTCATGCATTTTGAATGCACATATAGCCACAGCATGGCATACTTGGCTGAAATCATTTGCCACAAATACCCAAATCTGTGCTGATCCATGGCAGTGCCGCAGCAGGATCTCATTAACGTCAGCTCAGCTTCACTTCTAAAGCACATCTGGACTGTGCTTTGATACCAGAAGTTTAATGTAAATCAATCGGAATGATCACTGAAAAGACACCGTGCCTGGATGATGAAGAGGCGCAGCTGGCTATTTGGAGTGAGGTCGACTTAATAACAAAATCCTGATTAATATTTTTCTTTAAAGTAGCACACAAAAACAGATTTGAGGAAATCAGCTGAAGGCTTCCAAAAAGAAAGCAGGAGCAGTGGGGAAGGAAAGAGGGAAGATAAATTGGCAAAAGAGCCTGCAGACTTTACCAGAGACAAAGACAAGTGCACGGGCAGGGTCAATCCAGACTTTGACGCAGTCTGGTCATAAACTAAAGCTATAGGGATTCTACTCAGGATCTTGCAGTGCCGTGAAGCTCTGCTAAGACCCTGTCTGGGGCTCTCAGGATTATTACTGCTGCATCTGGCAGAACAGAGCAATGCATTACCTCAGTGACATTAGCCGTGTGACATGCTCCTGCTCTGTAAGCTTTCACTGGGCTCCTCCCTGCCAGAAGTGTGAGGGAATAAAAAGAAGCTCATTTTCTACCCATAAGTCAGGAAATCAAACCAAAATTAATTCAAGAGGAGTAACACGCCAAGAAGAAGTATCAGCTAATAAAAAACAACCAGGCAGCAGAGAGTTGACTGAAAAAAAATGCTATTGATTTATCAGCACTAAAGGGGCATGTGCTCTAGTTCTTTTCTTTAAAAAAGGAAACATCCAACTGAGAGAGAGGACTGCTCGGATGAAAAACATCTGGGTCTGTCTCAGATTTTATTGAATACATGGAAGTTGATATTACTGTACAGTGTGGCGGCTGGGCTATCAGCAAAGCCTTCACTACAGGAAGGTCTTACGTCACTGCGCAATCTGAAAGACAATAGGGCTGCTGGTTCCTTCACAATGCGCACACTCGGACAGGAAATAGACTTCTTCACTCGGCACAACCCCCAACCCACCTCTGCTTCTGGACGGCAGCTTTTCTCACACTCACTCAGTCTTGAGATTCTTTCTTTGCATTTTTCTCTTTTTATTTTTTTTTTTGAAGATTTTGCTGCAACAGATTTGGCAAGTACATATGCCAAGAACTATAACACGTTTTTCCCCACAATGCGACTAATTTCCTCAAGGGAGTTTTTCCACCTATTAAAGCCCCTCAAACGTTTCCATACCCTGCTCTCGTCACTTTATAAATCCTCAGTAGAGGAGGACAGCAGACGCTCAGATATTCTACAGCCAGATTCGAACGCGAACTCACTTCTTCAAAAATTAGCTCTTGTGTGTGCGCAAATTTTCCAGAATGCAGATGAAAGTTTGCAGTCCACGAGTGATTTGGCCCAATTCAAAACTGATCTGGCTTTTGGCAAATAATTGAAATTCAAGATGATGTAATTTTTCTTTTTAAAGGTCGTTAAATTGGGATGTCAAGGTTGGGGTGACCAAGTTTGGGGAGTCGTGTGCATGATTTCTCTTTTATGGACAGTTTCTCCATTTTGGCAGAGTGTGTGAGTGGGGTTAGAGTGCAACGTGACTGTAAGTCATGTCAAACGACCGAGGAGGGTAACGTAGCTACACAGAGCACATCTGACACAAATGGAAAAGTGAATGCTTGGCCAAACGTTTGATTTGGTTGTGATGAGGAGCAAATGTAATGATGTCATGTGGTTAAAGCAATAGAACAAGGGAAGTGCCTGGACTCTTTGGTTATAAACCCCTGACAGAAAAGGGCTTGGTTGAACTTCTGAAAGAGGTTGTTTCACATCAAAGTCCTGGATACCCAACTCATGGAAAAAGCTGACAAGTGCATTTAAGGAGAAAAAAATAATAAAAACACAATTTATTTTACCACAAAATACTTCTGGGAACAGTACTGGATGACAGGATTAACATCTCTCTTTTGTCCATATGCTAAATCTGCAGCTACAGCATGAAGATGATTAGCTTGAGTTAACACACCTGTCAACAGCAGGGCTCTCTCCAGTACTACTGCTTTAACAGTCTTTGTTTTCCTTGCTTTTACTTTCAATTACTCCCTGAATCAGAAGGAATGGTGTTTCTTTGTAATACACACCTGATGGCCCAGATATGGTAAATGGTAAATGGCCTGTATTTGTATAGCACTTTTCCAGATCCAGGAAAACTGAGTTAATGAAAAAAAAAACGATAACAAAATAACGCTAAAAACCGATAAAAACCCTGAAAACCATACATTTCACACCCGAGTCTCAACTCTCGCAGCCCGGTACCAAACGGCCGGTACCGGTCGGGTTGGGGACCGCTGATTTAGAAGATAGGCCTAATTATTCATGACCCCAAACGATGTACAACTACTGGAAAGTTTTTACAGAGGTCAATTCATATTCTGCTACTTTAGATTTACCTGTGACCTCAGTAAACACTTTCCTAAGAGTTTAACTGTGACTAGCTAGCATGTTTCTGGTAAATCTAATTTTTGTGCAAACAATGAAAAATGACTTTGCAAAGCTATTTTCTGGCCTTGTAGTATCAAACTTCCAATAATTTTGTACAATATTTTCAGCAATCTCTCATAAAAACGTTTTCATCAGTTGCTCTGTTTTAGGCCTAAGGCTGTATAGATCATCATTCAGGCCAAAGTTCTGAGCTAATATTTTTCCTCCTATGATGGTGACAAGTGTATTTCTAGACCCAAATGCTTCAGATAAAGAAGATGATTAGTTGTTTTTGCATTTGCGATGTTACATAGTTACATAAAACACAATTAATAAAAGAAAGACTCCCCGAGGGTGGAACAGTCTCCACAGCAATGTTCCTCTCATTTTTGTAACGCTGGAGCTTCAGCCACAACTGACGCTTCCCTGCTTACGTAACGAAACAAACCACAGAGTGAAATGAGGGGAGGGGAAGTCCAATGTGTCAGTTCAGCTGTTCCACAACCGCGGTCATATTGCCACATAAAAGCCCAAATACCCAGGTGGATCATAGTGAAAACATCGCCCGCGAGCCAAAATCTTACAGGAAGCGAGCATGTGTTTCTTCCAGGTGGCATCTTTCCCAACTCCTGTCAAATGTGCTCCTGTAGTAGACCTGATAAACGTGACCCCTGTTGAAGAAAATGGCAAGCACATTCAAAACAGAAGGGCCAGCACTTCCTCCCTCTCAGCAGAGAAAGAGAAGACCAAGTCGTAATCAGAGAAGAGTTATGAACTGACTCCCCCCCCCTCCTCCTCTTCTCCTTCTTCTTCTTCTTCTTCTTCTTCTCCTTCTTCTTCTTCTTCTTCTTCTTCAGTAAACTGCTTTCACTTGTTTTTCTTTTGGAGCCTTGTTCTGTGCTTTTTCGCTCAGATTTCCTGGCTTGTGGAGTGATAGAAAGGAAGGGGGAGGAGTGAAGACAGCTGATGGAGAAAATCTGGGCAGAATAGCATTGGCATTCTGTTCTTCACTGTGTTCTATCTTTACTAAACTATTTCCAACAAGGATTAAATGCAAACCAATGATATTTCTTATTGCAATCGCTATAGGCTTGTTAAAAATGCCCTTGGATAACTGCAGGCAGCTGTTTTGTGTCCTAATTTAGGACAGTAAAAAAGGTGCAGATACTTGTTGAGGTGGTGAATTTCTGTGCATTAGTATTTCCTTTAATAGACAGTAGTTAAATATCTTGCGTTAAAAAACAGATGTGATGTTTGAGAGGGTAATAAAAGGAGGCTAACACCTTAAATCTCATTTTTGTTGTAAAAATGCCCCTAAGTCAGCGACACTTACGGACATCTCTCTGCAGGATCTGGCAACAATCAACAGGGAAACACTATATATCTGGCTGAGCAAACACAAGGAAATGGGCCAACAGTATGCAGAGTTAGTTTATAGATGAAGTGTGAGGGATCTTTTGCCCCTGGGAGAGCAAAAATATTAACTTGTTGGAGACAGGAGTGAAGCTGTTTAGACTGCAAATGTGACCCCGACACAGCATTCGACCCACAAAAAGGGGGATTATTAGTTTGTAATGCTTTATATGCTACATTGGAGCATATGACTAGTGCATTACACAGATAGCCTAAAGATAGAAAGATGTGAAGTGAGTCATTGTGCTGACACAATGCATCTATCTGGCATACTTGCCACAGGATCGGTGTCCATATACAAACCTCCCATGTACACTAAAGCTTTCGGTTTAAGTGTGTCTTTGTGAGAAAAATCTAGTAGTGCATCTTAAATAGCAGTTTTTTTATGTTTTATTTCATTTTGACTTGTTTTTTTCCAATTCATTGTATTTTCAGGTTGTTTCCAGACAGGATTTTCTTGTTTTAGTTTAGTTTTTATGCTTTTCAGTTCTAGTTTTAGTCTTATTTTTAGCCCATCACCTTGCTCCATTGCTATATAAGACTACACAGAGCCCCAACCAGTCAGTGTTAGTCTTACATTTGCATTAACTCATATAGAAACTTTATTTACGTCATGCAGAAAGTAGATATTTATAGCGAAATATCATCTAAAAAAATTGCTTTTGATAACCCTCTAGTTAAGAGCATATAAATTACAACGTGTTTACAGTACAGCCTTGTACTACAGTGTTGGAAGTGCTATAGAAGGACAGATTAGGTTTTTCCTTGGCACTGTTATCTCTGTTTCTTTGGTCCTTGGCAGACAGAGAGGAAGTCAGCATGTTCATTGTTCCCACCATTCTCCTGTGTCTGAGCCACCTTCCTGGTGCCATTATGTACGAGTGAAGGAACTGACCCCAAACATTGGCTGTTTTTACATAATGAAACTGTGCTACTTCATTGGGTAAACCTTTGGCAAAGGCTCCAGCTGATACAGCAACATCAAAATGGTCTTCAAGAGTCACAGCATGTAGGCTGAACACCTCAGGGTGCTGTCTGTTTAGCGCTTACTATGTCTGAGCCACATTCCTAAGGTGCCCGGCGTCCAGCTGTACCAAAGCAAACCCTTGAGGCCCAGACTGGGTCACTGTGTAACCCCTGCTGGGAGATACTCAATTTCATCTCACAGGAAGGATTTACTGTCCCAAGCCTGTGCCTTTCAGTCTGCAACTAATAAGCGATTCAACTGGGTCAGGCCACCACAAAGTTGTCTAAATAATAACTGAAAACAGAGACGTATTGCAAAATCTTGCCAGATGACTGCCCGGCTCAGTTTGTTTTCAAGAAAAGAATGAGTGTGACTTCCTAATGTTGGTTTTGTTGGAATACTTGACTGATCATTGAAAGACGGCAGGCACCAGTCTACTTTCCGTTTGCATACTGATATTATGGCTGGGCGATAATTCAGTAATATGGTTTTCATTAGTTTTTGAGATGATTACAACCTATTTGAAATTCTTGCGATGGCAATAGTTTTTGTTTAGAGAAATATGAAACAGCCCTTATGGGACTTGGTGCAGTCTCCAGCCGTTCATTTCCAGGGTCTCTGGTTTGGATCTGACATACAGTGGCTGTAAAAACAGACAGTATCGTTTGAAAAATAATGTTTAAAGAGAAAAATATTCACCTCAAAAATCTAAAAAAGGAATGCAAACTTGCATAGCATTGGTTGTGAATTAATAGATACATCTTTTCCATGTGCATATACAAAGTTTCTAGTAAGGTTAACTTTGGTTGTTTTAATGGTAAGCTAACAACAAGTATTGTTCTAAAAACCTCACTCCTTTTCTTTTTTGGACAGATCATTGTTAAAACCAGATTCATGGATCTGCTTTGTACTCTAGATAGTGCAAAGCAGGGAAGTTCTGGGCAGCCATAATCAACCCAACAATGACTCCAATCTGGTCCCCATGGAAACCCTTGGAAAATGTGAAGGACAAAAACTGATACAAATTCAATTTTTCCTGATAAAGGCTTCCCACATGACCATTGAGACTACACCAAAGTAATTAAGTAACAAATAAACAATTAGATAACTGGAAAACTCCTGTTTTTCATTATCCAATATAGAAATGAATGTTGGGGGGGGGTTACAGGATAATCTGAGGAGCAAGTTCAAGAGAACTTTTTCTTTAATTTTATACATTAATTTCCTACAATTTAAGGCCAAAAGGTCATGCAGACAGATTTTTAAAATTAATAATTAGATTAGATAATTAGATTAATAATTAGATCAGGGGTTAACAGGTGTATTAATATAAATAAATAGTAGTAGCATAGCATAGTAGCATATAAGTAAATAGTAGTAATATAAATATAAATTTACCATAGCTAAAGGCTTTACTTTATCTTGTATGACAACTAGCTTATGTTAGCTAATGTTAGCAAACATTAGATTAGATTAGAACATTTTTATATTTTCTGACTAATATTTTTTAGTCACAACTTAATGACATATATATACTCCTTTCATCCATCTGCATATGGGTGGAGCCAGAGGTCTGTGGCCTATCACAGCTGTCACAGGGTTTAGATTACTTTAGTTTCAGTTTTGTTAAAGTATCAGTAATAATATAAATAAATAGTATATAACATAAATATTAATATAAATAAATAGTAGTAGGATAGTATAGTAGCATATAAGTAAATAGTAGTAATATAAATATAAATTTACCATAGCTAAAGGCTTTACTTTATCTTGTATGACAACTAGCTTGTGTTAGCTAATGTTAGCAAGCATTAGATTGGATTAGAACATTTTTATATTTTCTGACTAATATTTTTCAGTCACAACTTAATGACATATATATACTCCTTTCATCCATCTGCAGATGGGTGGAGCCAGAGGGCTGTGGCCTATCACAGCTGTCATAGGGTTTAGTTTAGTTTCATTTATTAGGATCCCTATTAGCCACATCAATGCAGCAGCTGTTCTTTTCCACAGGGGGAAAAAAACTTACACTGTGACAGTTCACTATAAACAACTTACACAGAGACATAAAACATCTTTACAAAACTCCACCCCGCACACAAATAAAACAAAGTAAAAAACATAAAATCATAATATCATGTCAGCATGAGCAATCTATCATTTAAGTGCACAGCCAATATCCCCAGGCGTTTTTATCATTTCCTCCATTTGGTCAGACACCATCTCAAAAATGTAGTTTTTTAATAGCCTTTTAAATCCAATTCTGCTGGTTTCTTTCTGTGTCACCCGTTTGGCAGTAAATTTCACCTCTTCACAGCCTGACACAAAACTGTTCTTTCAACTGAATTAGTTCTTGCAACGGGTAATAAAAAAACATCCTTCTGTAGCCCGTCTGGTAGAACAATCATGTCTGTCTCAACAGAAATATGCATTTTTCTACAGTGAATGGAATCTTTGTAACAACAGCACGAGAGGTCACCAGCCCATCACAGGGAGACAGACAGCCACACGCTCTCACGTTCACACCTAGAGCCAATTTAGAGTTGCTAATTAGCCTAACAAGCCTGCTTTTGGACTGTGGGAGGAAGCCAGAGCACCCAGAGGAAATCCAAACAGCCACAGAGAGAGCATGCTACCAGATGACCAGGAGCTTCAACCAGGACTGCTGCGAGGCAGGAACAACTACACCACAGATCTATTCTGTTACTCTATATTTAAGAATTAACACATGACTGGTGCAGTCTGTTTAGTTAAAGGGCAAATAAAAGTGGAAAACTCTATATTTAAATTCAAATAGGTTTAATTTATTTGGGCACTTACTGGCAAAACATAAAATTTATGAAATATGTTGCAAAGTTAATATTAGAGATGCTCTGACCTCTAATAGTCTTTTAATCTGCTCTCATAAGGTATCACAATAATATTCCAGCTCATAGCATTCGGTGTCTTTTGGCTGCACTCTTTTATAAATTTATACACCTCTATAAATGTTCCTGTATAACCAATGTTTTCCTCTTTCATTGTGTTACTATGGTGTTTTACAAAGAGCAAAACAATAACTAACTAATGGAACTACATCAATGCAACAGTGACCATACTGCAGCATGGGGACACTGGAGGCCCTAATATGAATACTCCCAGTGTGTGGTGGGGAAACAGCCCAGACTGCTTCCTGATTAGTTTAGTGGACCACAGGACTAGGTGGGGAAGGGCTGTGTAATCTGCCACTGTGTATGAGCATATGGATGTGGGTCCGTGTGTGTGTGCGCGTATGTGTATATGTGCATGCACATTCATGCGTGTGTCTTTCTAAGGAGGGGGGATTTGACTGTGGCCATAGCGGTTCCAGACCATGTAATTACTCCCACTTAGCATGGAGAAAAAAATAACAATTTCAGTCATAACACAGGGGGGAGAATTATGGTCTGGAAGCCACTGGCTATGGCCTATACTCTCTCTCTATATATATATATATATATTTCGATCTGCACAGGTTGTGCTCAGAGAAGACACATCCAGGACAATTATCGATTTCCACAAAGTACTCTGGATTAACTTCCAGAAGCTGCTCGGTGGACGGACCTTTATGCGTCAGCATTTCCAGCGAAGCCGAATGAGTAAGAGTGATCTATCTTCCTACAATGCACTCTCACAAGTACATCTCAGTGTATTTTTAAAGCAAGATGTGAAACTACTTGGCACAAACTTTGCACAAAATCTGATGTCTCCTGAGGAGTTTGTCTGATGTGTGGTTTCCCCTGTGATCCTTTTTTTTTCTCTGAGAAACACCTTAAAATCTCCAGCTGAGTGACAGTTATAAAAACACGCTGTAGTTAGTATTTGTTTTCTTGTGGGCAGTGCAAAGCCACAAGAATACTACATTTAGCATGCCAGAGCAAATTTAAGATTGGCGATGACAATGCATGAGAGAAAAAGGGCGAGTGTACTGTAAAAGTGTATGAGCGTGCAAAACAGCCGATGACTCACTGGTCAAGTCTCCTACACAACAGTAGGGAGACCACAATGTATTTGTGGGGGATTTTGATAAAGCTTTTGATCAGCTTTTGATCAGAATTGTCAAGTGACTTTGTGATTACTTCACTGGGGTTTTACATCTTATTCTCACTGTGTGACTCATCATCTTTGAACGCATTCTGACCAGTGGAAGTCTGATGTCTACAAATCATCGCGATGATAGTGACAAAGACGCTGTGAAGATACCCGACCTGGATAAAGAGTACTGATGAACTGTGGAAAGAGAGCACTATCACAGCACTGTAGTCCCTAAACATGTGGGTGGAGACCACAAACTAAAAATGATGGGTCACTGCAACACATTAGCCATAATAACTAGAGATGCTACTTAACAGAAGCAGCTGCAAGAAATTTAGAGGATATCGACCCTTTTCTTTCTCCATAAGTATCTTCATAACTGCTTTGCTCATACTGAGGCTGCTGACTTGTGGCTTGTTCTGAGCTTTGCGTAGCTTTAGCTTTTCTTGTGATAAGCGTTTTCACGGTAGTACTGGTACAGCAAAGAGCTAACAGCATGTGGCTGTGAGTGCACAACTATTTGTCTGTGCACCAGCACAGCAGTACTGACATTTCCAGCAAATTGTAATCAGACACATGGGTGGCTGACTGGCCAGTCAGTAGTCTGGGTCAAGAAGGCTGGAAATCAGATAATTCTGGTCCCTGGCCCGTCGATTAAAAAAAAGAAGCCCATTTAAACCGTCGGTGTTCTCGTCCCTTGTGTTTTGCACTACTGTATTTTTACCTGATGTCTTAGAGTAGAGGAAAATACATTTAAAATTGGCATACAGTCATCCATCACTTTAAAAAAAATGTGGAAAAAGTGTATGATATAGATCGTCCAATGGAAAAGAGCGCCTTGCCTGTCTTCCTCCTGGCACCTCTAAATTCCATCAAAATTTCCGAGTCTTTCTCATTATGTGGTCAGGAACACATTTAATCATAAATAGTCAATAATTAATAAATAACTGAAGTTTTGATAGTTGAGAGCATGTGCGCCAAAATTTTTTAAATTTCCAAAATCTGTAGAGCAAATAGGCTTAAAGGTTACTGGACCTGTGTTTTTGGAATGCACTATAATACTGATGCATGAAAACATTTTCTAAAATATGTTTTTGGTGTTATATTTTGTTCTTTTGACTGACAAATTGTTCCGACTGTACCAGATGGATCAATGTTTGAGACAGCTGCTGACAGCAGGCTTCAAGATGTATCTGCCAGCTGAAAAGTATTTCCAAACCATTAGGGTAAGCACACAGTTTACATTAGTAACACATCCACTCCTGAAAGAGTTCCTATGGTGACTCTTGCAGAGTTGGACGCTTGCCTGGGCAAGCAGGAGGCTGAGGAGGTGAGAGGGAGTCAGAGAGTCGGAGAGGAGTAAGGGCAGGATCTGAGCAGAAGGTGAAGCTCTCTCTTCTCCATTCTTACTCCCCATACCTTCACTGTCTCCAACAAAATCCCTCTCGCCCACCTCTCCCAAGTGCACGCACCTCCCACCCGCCCTGGCAACGCTTTGAGCCTGATACGACCACAGTTTAGATAAGCATTCTTCCACAATGAGAAGCCAGAAGTGTTTTTTCCCCCTTCTTCTAAAACAAAGCTCAAGAAATGCCTTTGGTTTCTGGGTTCTGATGGCAGCTGTGAGTTTGTTTTCAATTTAAGGTTATCCTAGGAACACACAGGTTTCTCTCCAAAAATAGGCAGCACAGAAAGTGGATGAGGAGGAAAAAGAGCGCTGGAAGGGGGAAAAGAAGAAGAAGAAAAGGAGGGAAAGAAGAAGTAGGGAGGGGAGTTTGGTTAATGAGCACCAGATGCCTTACCTTCAGTGGTAGCCACATTCTTCGGAGCTTTAGTTGGTGTGTGATCTGTGCTCGAACTTATGTCAGAGGAGATGCTTGAGCTCCCTTTACCTGCAGGGAAGAAAAACAAAAGTGCTTGGACATAAAATATCAAGGTTAAGATAATAAACTGCCTTTTTAATTAAATTTGTAGTCATTTGAGGCAATTTTATAGCCCGCAATCCCCCGAAACTTTGATTTTCAGTTTAATACCTGAAGAATGTTTGCTAAAGATAAGGTGGACTCACACTTTGATGACGTATATTATACAGTAAGGAGGCTCAAAGTGTAGGGAAATATAAATCTCATCACTCTCTGCTTTTATGACTTTTATGTTCCTCGGTTTTGGAGGAATGGTTAGCCTTGGCACATGCACAAAGTATCTGCTGGTTCGTCTGAGTTAGTATCCGTTTTTGACATTTGGAAAAAGAATAAAGTCTTCTAAAATCCCCCCTTCAGCCCTTACTTCCACACAGGACGAGTGACAAAACACAGAAAGAGATTAATGAATGGTATCATCTGCAGCGAGTCAGCACTGTCTCACAAACACCACACCAAAGTGATTTCTACGTTTTCATTCTAGGATTTCGACTTTGAATTTCTACACAGTCGACTCGTCTATGAGTGCTAAAGTGAAAAAAAGTATATCCTTTTGCATGACTGCCTCTGTTCCCAAAGTACGATAGGCTTCACTGCCATGGTGACTACAGGCTGCCTGTGGAGAAGTTGTTTATGGCGTTTCATTCCTCTGTCAGATCATAAATGCAGCTTTGTGGCTTTCCTGAGAGTAACTATGCGCCTTTCGCCCAGCACGACAGGCTAAGGAGGTGTTCCCAAACAGTCACGCCCACATCCACATCAAGCACAGTAACCTAAACAGACAAGACAGTTCCCGAAATATGAAGAAACTCTCAAAAACTTGGGACGGAAGAAAAAAAAAAAAAGCAACCTGCCTGCATAATGAGCCCAATGAAACAACGAAAGATCGTACAGCTACTTATAAAATAATACAAAACCAATGGAGCAGATATGGTATGAACATGAATGACACTTTGCGGTGACATCACTGAGCTGACACATCTGTTAAAGCTCCCCCCAGGCAACAGAAATGAGTCAGATATTCATGAAGAGCTTGCAGATGTTAATGTCAGACCACTTTTCCCAGCAGAGCATCAGAGCATAAAAGGCTGAGTTAACGCAAGCAAATATATTTTGATATTTAGTCGGTTACACAATTCTTTAGCGAGCGAGGAACTCGTGGCTGCAGGGGCTGTTTGGTTGGCATGTGGGTCAGTCTCTGCAAGGCAATAACTGTTTTCTGTCTTTCATTGAAAAACAAGTTTCAGAAAAGCTCCTGTTTCCTGTCTTATGCTTATATAATGTGCTGGTTGATAGTTGCTGCATAGTTACAACCAGTGTGTAATTAATTGTGGAATCACACTTGAAAACAGATGTGGACTAATGGACTGCAGGATTCTAAAGTTTGGGTTAAGACAATGGTCTTAGATACTATCAAGCGATAACAATGCAATACTACCTTAATTTTACGTTACTCTCCTGACATTGTTGGATCCAAGGTCGACAGAAGGAAAAAACACAGCAAAACCAGAAATATTGTTGTTGTTTTTTTTAATTCTGTGCTTACATTACCCAAAACAGAACTCTATTACTACTATTAGTAATTTGCTAATCTCCCACCACTTTGTAGCTGACAGCTGGTTGCTAATTGGCATTCCAGATTCTGGCTGTGTAGATATCACCATCATATGTTATACTGTTATACTCAGAGATGTACACACCACACTTTGCTCTGTCATTGCTACAAATCACCCAATTTTATTGATACTCCACATTCCCTGGTTGCCACATCCACTGCTTGTCTGCCCGCTGCTTTCAGCCCAACCCCAGCATCACTTGAGGAAGCCTCTCAGATTTTGTGCAACCCCTCCAATACATTTAAAGACTTCAGATACATGTTTGACAGACTGTTATGGAGAATTCCTCTGGAAACTGATTGATCTAACAGCTGATATTATCAGTCAATATTAAGTATTTGCTAATATATTGGGCCTAGCATTTATAAATGAAGATTTAAAAAGTAAAGATGAGCCAGGAGAAACACCCTTCAAACATTCTATGTGTGCTAACATTGCCCAGTTTGTCCACCAGAGGGCACTCTGCAACTTCAGTTGACAACACACGTTTGTAACTCCCCAAATGCATAAACCATCTGATCTTAGCCAAATCAGGCAGATGGTAAACATGTATCTAAAAAAACTACATTAAAAAATGTTAGGAAATACGTTAATGTTTTGTAAAAGAAAATATTGGGATATCAGATACATAAATCAACAAATAGCACTGAAAACAGGTGAAAAGAATCTGGAGCCCAGTGTCTTTTTTTCTGCCAGAAATTTACACTTTCTGCAATAACTTTGGCAAAACCTACAGAACAATGTGCAACAAGTTTTTTTAATATCATGATGGAAAAGCAGCCATTTATAAACTGAGGATGCAAGGGTTATTTTTTAGCTGTACAACAAATAATACATCAGTTATTATTCTGGTATCAGGTATAATCTTAATTTTTAATTCTGCATTGGATCTATACAGACATATCCTACGCAAGTGGGTGACATCACAGCCAGGATGCATGGTGTTCCTCTGCATCTGCATCCTCTCATCCCTAAAACATTGAGCTGGCGGTGGAGATTGTCTCTTCCAGTTGATCGCAGAAGCTGGCAATGCATAGGAGGAAACAGCACTACTGAACGGGCCTTGAGGCAACATCTATTTACATTTCTAGGGAGTTGCATGTCAGGTTATGGCATAAGTTACAGCGTAGGGTTATAGAAGGGTTTGCGGTTATAACTCCCCTACGGTGTAGATTTAATGCAGAACCATAAATCTACTGTTAAAGGGGAATTCTACTGATTTTACACATCAGTGTTTGTATTACTAGCATTGGTATGTTCTGTGAAGGCTGATACATTTTCTGAAGTGATGTTCTTGAGTTTGAAAATTATATAAATAGATAAATCAGTAGAGTATGGGACTAAGAAGGAAGTATGCACCGTAGGTAAGGGTTGTTCATTTTGAGCCTGTCAAAGACTTTAAGATCACTTCTTATGTTGAAGACTTTAAATCTTAATCAACAAAAAGCACAATTTTTTAACTGTTTGGTTTATTTTGTGCTAGATACTAACTGCACAGTATGGTGTTCTTCAGTCTGGGTATTCTCTGACTCCTGCACAGCTCAAGGACAACTCAACTTCAGCTCTTGAGTACAGGCCTTGAGCTTGTGATAGAATCTGTTCATGTACCTTAACAGACTAAATTCCTAGGTGGAGTTGCTCCACGTGTTATTTTTAACATCATGAATTCCAACCTTTTCTCTGCAGCTATTGACTTAGGAAGAGAGCTCCTTGGAATGTTATTTATACAAACATTTCTGCTCTGAGGTAGAAATAATGTGTTTGGTAAAGTCCGACCACAATTTTTTTCTGAACAAGTAATGCTGAAGATCAGACCTCACATGAGACCTGCACGGCAGAGATAGGTCGTAACACAAAGTTTTTATTTTTGATGATAACAGACAAAAGGCGGGATAAATTCCTGGATCATTAATGCCACATGTTGGAGATTTTTCTGCATTTTTCTATGAGAGTGAACAGATTCTGATTCTGATTGTGGTAACGTCATGAAAAACAAGGTCTAATGTTATCTTTTAGACGGTTCGAGCTGCATTCCTGTAAGCTGAAACAGCTTTCTGTACTTGTCTGTCCGTTAAGTGTGATGTACTCTAAGTGCTTTTTAATCTATGCAATGCAACATTTTTCTTGTCTCGTCAGTCATTGATATTAATATGTGGCTATTTTATTTTGCCAAGTCTAAACACTTGTGCAAGAAAAAAAAAACTAGCATTATGTCTGCTTGTCCTCTGTGAACCCCAGTTTCTGAGGCTCCGCCCAAACACAGCATTTTACAGCATCTGCAGGAAAGTTAACTGTAATTGAAATAAAAACTGAAGTGAAGCAAAAATAAATCAGTGAACTTGAGATGTACAGTCTCAATGAGAATCCATTTAAGAAAAGATTATTCACAGTATTTAGCTGTTTGTGTCTTGTGCACTTTTGACTTTAACAAAAATAACATGAAATTGACTAGCATGTATGAAATGGCCTCCAAATCAAACAACACCAGGCTGTGGGTCGTGGACTGCAATCTCTGATACTGGCTCTTATCAAGATAAGCTGGACTTAAGTGCCCACATCTATGAGAACCACCTCCACTAAACCTGAATAGATTTTATCTTCAAAAACAAACGATAAGGCTACAATAACCTGCCAAGTCAGAGTCGTTATGCAATGTTGAGATCCTATTAAACTGGCTTTCTTTCACTTATATGCTTTTAACTGAAGGCAAACACACAATAAGGCAGAGATGAGTTAATTTCCTTGAGAATAAGAAAAGAAAAACACGAATTTTGTTCAAACTTGACTTTTCTAACACAGCAGGCCGCTTTTCAAAGGGATTAAAAACGACCGCCGCCAGATGTCACTCTTATCTTTTATGAATAAATGTGACATCTCTAAAACCAATATAAAATACAAGGCAAAAGTAGCCACCAGCTTTAACTGCACACACCCCAAACATCTCGAAGACATGTGGAGTAAATTAAAGTGTGCATAAAAACAGAAAAAGCACAAAGGAGATTAAATATAGTGCACAACTCCGAGGAGATGGTGCTAGTTTTAAGCTAGCTAACTGACGTCTAGGGACAAGCTCGAGGAGGCTACAGACCCAAGAAACTCTGCATTATTTTCTATTTTTAGATGGCCAGGACACAAAAGAAAAAAGCCACAGACGATGATATCACAGCCCCTCTTTTACCCACTAAAAAGGGAGTTTTTCATATATACTTGCATTAAAAAAAGAGCGAGTTTTAAAGTGGCATTCACATAAATGTGTTTAAAAGTAATTTTTGAAGCACTTACCCTCGCTTCCATACTGTTTTCCATTGTTCGCACCCATTTTAAAGAATACATAATCTACGAGCACCAACTCGGGTCATCAAGTTAAATTCCAGAGTAGGCTAAAATGGACTCTTTCCATCAAGATAGCAGGCTATACAGTCAAGAGTTTCGTGTAGGGCCGTTAGCTCTGGCTCCAAATAGTTAATCCAGATGTTGAGCAGAGGACGTCTGAGCATTACGCAAACCTAGAATCCCAGACTTGCTTCCAGCGGTGCAGACTTTCTATATCTGAACATCCACAGGCTCAGAACGGCGAAAAAAAAAAAAAGGACCAAAAAAAATCCCGATTGGAGGAGTTTGGAGAAAACTTTGTGAAGCGCCCTAAATGGTAAGCAGCTGTTTATCAGACTGAGTGCGGGCAATCACAGCGGCCACACAACTTTCTGAGGACGCGCAGCTCCCCTCCAACTGGATTTGGATTTAAAGAGACCGCAGGCCGGGGAGGGAGATGTGGAGGTTAAAATAAATAAATAAATAAAATAAAAGCGTACAACAGCCCAAAACTGCGCTTTAGGAACATTTAAGTACAGCATTTCTACCTATTTTCAATAGCTCGCTCATTTTAAACATTTTTGCACACATGGAGTTTGCCAACTGTACACGAAGAAGACAGAAAAGAATCACAGTCCAAGGAATCTACTCCTCATTACTACCAGGTGCGACTTCAACAGATTTATGCCCGTCCAGTTAGAAGTGAGGACACATAATCGCTGATATATTCGGAGAACAGAAGCCCACTGAAAAAAAGAGAGCGGTTTAACCACATGTTACAATGTTTCTATGAATAGCAGCCGTACAGGTCATTGGATATGCAGAAGTACAGACACGGGACAAAACCAGTTGTCTGCTGTTGCCAGTTGACTTCGTATTCTTAATACATGTTAAATTCCTTTCTAAATGCACATCGCCAGTAGGTCTTCAGGATTTAGTTGAACATTGCACCAATGAGTTTTGTCTCAAACATTTCTTTTGGAATGTGAAAAAAAAGTTAAATTTCCTCCCTTTGTTAGAATGCAAATATTTCTAATTCTTTACAGACTACTCACATTTGTGCTATATTGGTAACCGTGTTGGCTTCCGCGCAGAAAAAGCACTACTGTGCTCAGCAGCAACCAAGAGATTTCTCACTGCCGAGTTTCCATTCCACATCGGTCTTCCACTCCTACATTTTCACGCCAAATGTCACTCTTATTGTACAAAACCTAATTTACACCAAAGAAAAAAAATAAAGCAAAAACTAAATTGTGGTTTAGAGAGAATGCATTTGAGAGCTGAATCATATGCGACACCAAAGCTATTTTTTTTTCTTTATTTTTTAAATGTGTGGAGTCTTACAAAACATCAAGAGTGCATTATGTACTTTAACAATGTTTGATTGGCTCACATGGTACCAATCAACTGGGCTCTTGGCTGTCTGAGGTCAGATGTCAGACCTCAGATCTTTACAGCCAGTAATCTCTGCCACGCTGGAATGCATAGTAAGTGACATTTAAGCATCCTGCAGGAGATGGATGCGATTATAAACTCTGAATTACTCAAACACAGCCTTCTGCAGTTACACATTAGCATCTCTAACTGATAACGGAAAACAAATACCCGTTATTATGGTCCATATTTATGGCTGATTTAACCCGTGAGAGTTTTCATAAAGGCTGTGGATGCACGTTTAGATCAGCTGTGCCTGTTGTCCACCCTGTGTTGAAACGTGTCTACAAGGGGTGGTGGGTAAGAGGAGGCGGAGGGACTTTAATTTATTTCAAGAATAGATTCAGATTTGGCTACAGTCAGGGCAGAACGTGCTAAATCAGCAACACTGAAGCCGTCCTTTGGCATAGCTGCACTTTGGGAGAAAGTGGCCAAAGCTCTGCTGGTGTCGCCCACAGCTGTACTCGAGTGAGCTGAATGGTCATTTTCAGCCTCTGTGGTGGCCGAGCAGCTGGGAGAAAGTGGGACAGAGGTGATGTCCTCGAGCTTGTTGTATAGCATCCTCATTGTCTCAGGGATGGACATACAGCTGAGTGGAGAAAAACAAAACAACTGAAAGTTCCTAGAAGGAGTGGAGCTAAAATTCAGTACGGCAACAAGACAAATCCCCTCCTCTTACAACCCAGTTGTTGAAACAGTCTGCTACCAGATATCTATATTCTTAATAAAAGCATGCAGGAACTTTAAACAGAAAGCAAATCACAGGTAAATAAATGTGCAAGGTCACAATGTGTTAGTAGAGACGTCAGTGGGACACAGGCGCTGTAAAGGTTAAGTGCAGCAGCTCGGTGGGAGAATGTAAACGCAGAGGAATCGGGAGAATGTGATGAAGACACATACTGAAGAGAGTTTAATCTATAGTTGTAACACAAACAGCAAGGAAGCTGCTGGTATGTTAGCCAAGCATTGTGTTGAACACACAGTTTAACCTCTTAATTAAGAGCATCTTTTTTGTTGGCGTGTGTAGCATGTTTGTAAATGTAGGATGAGTACTAGTGGTTGAGAAAGAGTTACTGTAATTCTACCATGTAATGATCATGTAATCATGTGTTCACATTTGTTATGCTAGTTAAAGCTGTAAAGTTTAGACACTGTTCAGGTAGCTGATGAATGAATCAGCATAATAAACTACATTGAGTTACTCTGCTGCACACAGATCTTCATAATGCAGAATTTCTGTACATTGTTACACACACTTGAGTGAGTAAATAATAATCACATTTACACCAACATTTGCATGTAAGCATGGTTCTTAAAGACAGAAAACATACCTCATGATGACAGAGGAGAGGTATTCATTAATGGAAGGATCACGTGTATTTGCTCCAAATAAGCTGCAGGTAATCTGGTGAGGTTTCGATACATTCACCAGCACTGTGGGCACAAATCAGTTTAAATTACACACCACATTCCTTTAACTTGTTCATTTTCCCCAAACTGATGTTACAACCAGGTTTTTTTACTTGATTTGCCCATCTACCACCATGTTTATAGCCAAAAAACGAACCCTGCAGGAAATATGATGACGTTCAAGAAACCAGGCTGAGATTATTTGTACTTTGTGGCATGACACTTCGTCCTGCTGGAAGGAGTCATCAGGAGGTGGGTACACTGGTGGACATTGCTAGCAGCAACACTCAAGAAGGCTGTGACATTTAAATGATTCTAAGGGGACCACAGTGTGTCAAGAAAATCTCCTTCACTACTCCACTACCACCCCCACCACCCTGAAACTGGAAATCAGAGCCATGCATTCAAGTTGTTGTTTTCTAACCCTACCATCTGAATGTCACAGAAGAAATAGACCAGGCAAACTCAGGCCAGGCAATGTTTTTACAATCTTCCATTGTCCAAATTTGATGAGATTGTGCAACTTTAGCTTTCCGGGAGCAGCACCCGATGCATCATCTGCTACTTTAGCCCACCTGCTTCAAGGTGTTCTGCATTCAGAGATGCACTTCTGCATATCTTGGTTGCAACAACTGGCTATTTGAGCTACCATTGCTTTCCTATCAGTTCAAACCACTCTGGCTATTCTCCTCTGACCTCAACAAGGGGTTTTCACCCAGAGAACTTCCACTCACTGCAGTCTTTTCCCAGACCATCCTCTGCAAAACTTAGAGATTTTGCACCCTGACACCAAGACAAATTTCCTTATTTGTGTACAAACCTAGCCATAAACATGATTCTGACTGTGGTGATGTCAAAAACTCCCAGTAGATCAGCAGTTTATACTCAGACCAGCCCAATTGGTTCTACCATGCCAAATGAAAAGTCACTTAAACCATATTTCTTCCCCATTCTGATGTTCAGTTTGAGCTTCAGCAGGTTGTCTTGACCATGTCTTTATACCTATATGCATTTGATTATTTATTTTTATAGGTAAAAAAATATATATATTAAAAAGGATAAACTTTTAAAACAGCTATTTTTTTCCCAAATTTGAAATGAACTTAATGCTCACAAACACCCAGGGAGTCAGCGTCAGGTGGCTGGAAGGTCACAGAAAAGCTGCTGTCAGACTCTGGAAGGACTTCGAAATGCAGGCCACAAACTGAACCTGGTAAGATGCATAAATGAAGCATTACATATTTTAAGCACAACAATGTTTGCTGCCCACTTTACACCATCTGTGTGTCGACCGATTTTGTAATGTAAAAACACTCCTACCTGGACTGGCACAGTGAAATATGAAACAGCTCCTCAGCAGGGTGTTAATGGCACACTGGTGGCGCAGCAGCTCCAGCAGGGCTGGGACATGACCAGGGTGGGTGAAGGGAACACTGTCCACCACAGCCCCCCTGTGGGCAGGCACATCCCATGCAGCTCCAGGGAATACATAACTATGCATCACACCACCAGGAAGAGTCTAGATGGATAAACATTGATCTTTTTTTTTTTTTTTTTTTTTTTTTTTTTTTTTTAAATGCATAAATTACATATTAAATACTAACCCCTCTTTTACCTTTTCCACTTATAATAAATAGTATCCTCATACCACTGTAAAAATCATGTTGCTTTCGCATGTCATCTCCCAGGAGCTGCTTGCGCTTAATGAATCTCTCATGAGAAGCTTGGGTAAGGGTGCCCACTGCAGGTCAAAATCTGGTACAGTCACATGTAGGAAATAATCAGAGACAGAGCAGCAGTAATGAGCAGGCTTTTTGTTTCATGTCCATTTCACACAATACTCATGAAAGCCTCCCTGACCTGTAATTTGGCTGAGCTTCTTTACAAAAGACGGCATCACGGGCATAGCTGGCTGCAGTTTAAGCAGGAAACAGGCAGGCAGCATTTCATTTGGCACCTCATTCAGCGGAACAAACACAGGATAACTGCTCCAGGACACAATTGTACTCCATTAACACCAACGCTAGTGACAGTCAGACTCACTCATAAATGGAAAATGAAACGTGTCCCGCTGGGTGAGAGATTAAAAATCAGAAAGCAGGCCGATACCCCTGAGGATCCAGCTGGGGAGGCTGAGGGACCACAGATGCCATCTGAAGCTTGTGGGTCACATTGCTGACAACTACAGTAACCTGGGCGGCTTGAACAACTGGATTCAAGTCTGTCATTTGAGGAAAATCTATTACTTTTAACATCTCCGATGACACCTGTATTGAATGAACTGAATGAAAGAACGCAATTTATCACGTTTTTAACTCAGAAGCTTACCTGACACCAAAGTTTTCGTTCCATTGGTCGGAGGAATAAAGAACCGCATGGTGAAAGGACAATCTAGAACAGGGATGTCAAACTCATTTTACACCATGGGCCAAATTCAGCCTAGTTTCCTCTTAATTAGGCCAGACCAGTGACACTTCCCTTTCTGTCAGTGTAAACACATTTAACTTCAATTTTAATGACTTTTCTATAATAGACAGTGAAAACTTTTACATCACCTAATTGTTTATCCATTACTTTGTGTGGTGTGGTTGACTGTGGGGGAGGTGTTTATCAGAAGGAAAGTTGTAAAACTTGTGAAAATAAAGTTTTACATCTTTCACATTTTCCAAAGCCATCCAGTGGGCCGGATTGGAGTCATTACTGGGCCAATTCTGGCCCCCGCACCTTATATTTGACACTCTTGATCTAGAATTTAATTTGAATAATTGAAATACAACCAATTCAATATACAAGTGTAACTATACCTTCTTTTCCCATGATTAAATCCCCAATCCTGCCATTGTTTATCAAGTCCATTTCAGGGTCAGAATACTTTTGTTCCCTGAAAAGAGGGAAAAAAAGAAACAAACAAAAAAACTGCAGTTTATATGAAGAGCTACAATTATTTACTCTCCTGATCATTTCATATACATGCGTTTTAGTTTATGAAATTTAAATTGAAGCACTGAACAGCGATTCATTTTGTTTTAAGCAGACAGACTTTTGGAAAGTTGTTGCTTTGTCACACACCTTGGCAAATGAGCGATTTTCCATAAGTCTTTCCCAAGACACTGTAGAGATGCCAACAATTTTAATTTAATTTCACTGGAAAAGAAAAAAGGGAACACATGGCTAAATGATCACAAGAGCCTCAGATTTATAAAAGCTAAAGAATATTTGACAAGCTGAGGTAGGCACTTGTCTCCAGGGATGTTGTACTGGGCAAAGAGGCCTTGTAACTTCAGGGAGAAGGCGGCAAAGTTTTTGGACCTGGGCACCCAGAAAGCAGCACAATCAGCAAATAGAGCTAAAACCATTAGTGCTGTCATTATGCTCTTAAAAAAAATTTAGTGGATAATGGCACTGCTTACTGCAAGCAAAATGTAAATTTAAAAGCAATCCATTCCCTTACCTTAGCAGCTGAAGCAGGGATTCACTGGGCTAAGAGACAGTTTTATTTTATCAGCATGATTAGCAAAAGGTGAGAAGTTCTAATGACTTTCTGGAAACAGCACAGTCCACTTACAACAGGGGATTCTCCATGAGGGACCACCTTCACCTCCTCCACTTCACCACATGGCAACAACAATACCTCAACGTAGAATAAATCAGCTGATAAATAGCACGTGGCCTCAGCAAAGTGAAAACTCATCCTTGGGAGAAAAGATTCATATGGATAACAAGGTGTCATCACAGTAGATTAATAGAAAAACAGATGAGGAAAGATATGAGTCTCAAAAGCAAAAACAAAGCCACAGAGGTCAGTTTTATACCCTTGTTGTTTTGCGATAATCTCCAGGCGGAGCTTTGTGGTGTTGATGGTGCACACTGAAACATAACGAGATTCATTTTACTTATGTAAAGTAAAAATACTTAAAAAAAAAAAAAAAAAAAAAAACACATGTTACTCACATACCGTTTGATTCTTCCTGGAGTTTTTCCAGGGATCTTTCCAGTGGCTTACGGGATCTGGATTCATCTCTGGATTTCTCCTATTATAGGAACAAAGGCGAGAGACAAAGAAAACAACAATGGACTGTTTGTATGGCAAAAGCAAAGTCTTGTGCAAACAGCCTTTGGTCCTGTCTGCCCATCTCACCATGCAACACAAACTGCATGACACCATCTCAAGGAAAACACTGACATTTGCATGCTCATCATACTGGGATGTGTGTGTTTAATGAAACAAATGTTTTGGAACTAGGAGTTTGAAATTATTGTACTTTTTTTTGAAGAAGAAGAACCCCACTTCTTCACAAGTTCTCTTTAAGATCACTGCTGGAAGAGAAATTGATAACTAGCCCCAGATGCCTTATCCCTTTGGACCACACATCACTTCAGACCACCAAGTAATCACATTTCTTCAACACACTCCAGAGACTGACCACTGCCAAGCTCCACTCCACATTAATCCAAAAGTATTATCTACCCTGCTGCTCCACCCATGACAAATCTAAAGAAAACTAACCAACCCTCTCTTCTCACAGAGGCCCAGCATACAGATAGAACAATAATAATAGTGACTGCACAGAGTACAGCCCTTTTGCCTCATGTCAGTGCTTGAACTCTCAAACCTCTAACCAAATAATATACATGTACAAGAGGGACATCCTCTATTTAAGAATCGATAAATAGTGCAAAGGAAAATTAATTAAGCCAGCAGTAGTGCATGTCTGGCCAAAAGGGATGGTGTTAAATAGTGGAATCAAAGCCAATGCCATAAAGATAACCAACAACCCACAGTCAAACTACTTTGTTTTGATTTGAAGGCTGTGCTCCATACACTGTACCAGGTGCTTGATAAGTAAATCCAAGTAGCTTAAGTGATACCAGTCAATGCAAAAAAAGAGAAGAAGAAAAAAAGACCGCTGATCAAAAAAAACAAAGCTGTGTGTGTTCTAGGATGAATGATCTCATTCTGAGTGGATAGCCACACCAGTTCACACCACATTATCATATTAGCAGAGCCATGCACTAACCAGCCACATAACGCAACGTACCCCCTTTAAACCCCAAACAAAACAAAGGAGGGGGTCTTAGTTTAAATTAGAAATAAAAATGAGTAATCTCTTTTGCGTAAAATTAGTTTTTTTTTTTTTTTTTTTTTTTAAACCTAACCATATAACTAAAATGATTCAATTAGACCATTTGAGTAGAGGCATTTTCATTTTTATTTAATGAAGTCTGCCTCACCATACACCTTCGGACAAGCTGAAAAGTGTCAGCCCAACTCTTCTCTGCAAACTTCAAACGCAGCTCTGGAATTGTGACCCTGTCCATCATCACTAAAGCGTCGAAAAACAGGAGATTGATGGGAAAAATTAAAATTAAACTTTCTTCCCATTTTAAGATGTTTTATTTACATTTGCGCATTTTTTATTTTTATTTTTTACTTAAATTATGTGTTTATTTAGTGAGAACACTATATTCAAACCAACATACCTGGCATGTGGAGGTCTCTTCACTCTTCTCCTTTTGAACAAACCTGCCACTATTTATGCGGATTAGCCAGTTAATCAGTTATGTGGTACCTTTCATCCGCTGTTCCTAATCTGCATTGTACTGTATGCTCAACTGCGAGGGTAATTATCTGATATGTCCATACCCGGGGGCTATATTTTTTTTTTTTTGTCTGAAAGAAAATATGACACTCACACACTAAAGTCAAAGTGAGACGCTGTGTGCTTCTCCCAGGCAGGCGGGCGTTGTCAGTCGGAGCCAAGCCCACAGGACGTGCAGTCAGTCTGCTGCTAACAGCTACCAGCCCGGTCTCTGGAGTTAGCCAGAAAGCTAGCCATGAGCTAACAAGTAGCTAGCTCAGTCGTTTCGTTTCGCCACCTTAAATTCCGCTTCATCGGACCTTTTGCCAAGGTGAGTGCTGTTTATTTTTGGATTTGTGTTAATACAAGACATGGTACTGGTGCAACGGACCCTGCTTGTCTTTCAGTTTTATTAGCGTCGCATCATTTAGTTATGATTAGCTGCTCGCTAGCCGTTTTTTCCCCTTTACCCCCCCTTCTGTGTGTCCACACTCGTCCTCGCTAACGAGGAAGCTACTGAGTTTGGAAGCAACGAGCGAACATCTGTTGCAGAATATCCGCTTTTAGAGACGTGTCTTTCAGATGTTATCTTCATCCTGAAATGTTACTTTGATGTCAGGTGGCATTTACCTGCCCGGTAGCATAGTTAGCTTGTTAGCCACATTGCCCAGCAGTTAACCAGCTAAGTTGCTAATAAGTTAACGTTGTTGTTAGGGACGTGTATACTGACATTTGCTGTGCTAGTTTCTTTTATTGTAATAGTTGGTTAAATAGTTGATTTCTCAGTTCATGTTATGTATAGTTTTTTTGTGTATAGTATTTTGTTTTTTGTATTCTTGGTGTGCTTATGGTGTGGCGTCTTGTTTGTTTCTTATTTGCTAAATAATGACTCGCTGACTAATTTGTCTAACTGGTGTATTGACTTTCCACCCACATTTGTGCTGATGATTGTAAACTGAAGGCATAGTATTGTCTCTACAGTCTCCCTGTCTTTACATAAGGTGACTTGGGTTTGTTTAGAAATTGTTGTTAAAAGCCTCTCCAAGCCCAGAACGACTGACTCGTTAATAGTTCCCTTTTCACTTCCACTCAAAACAACTTGCTAAGAGATGTTTGCAGCTTTAAAAGATGAAAGTAAAGCAACATCCCTTCAATTCTTTATAGTACTATTGACTTGCAGTAAATAAACCTTTTATGTTAATTTGTGTAGTGACGAATTGGCTGCAACCCCATGCTTATCCCTGATCCCCCCCCACCCACAAAAAAGGGTTTGTGTTGGCCTTTAGGAAAGGGCTTGAGCACACATTTCTGGACAGTATGCATTTTCCACAGTGTTCTTGGACAGTCCAGTATGGAAAAGAGGCCACTCAATGGCTTTATCATGTGTCACATTTTATTCACTGTTGTCAAAGACATATAAAGTACTGCCAGCTTTTCAAAACTTGTCTCCCTTTTCTTAGGGCAGGTTCACTTAAAACTGTTCTATTAGTGGAATTTGTGCGCTTTATTTGTAGTTAACGTTACCTTTTCTGTGCTATTGACAAGCAGTATTTGGTCCTCAGGCTCCAATATGTATTTGTAGTGACACTTGGCTGCCAAAAGTACTGCACCCACAAGGCGCCTTTCTGAATTGGTATTTGTGTTTCGGTATTTTAGCAACACGCAAAAGAGGTTTAAGATTATATTAAATGTACCCTTTTGCTATGTTGTAGATTGGCCAGTGCATCTGTGATGTCAGGGTCATGTTTCGACCAGTTTGTTTGGTATAACCTTAACAACTGTTTTTACACAGGAATTAAAGAGTTAGTTTCTTGGGAGAAGTTAGGAATCCCCTTGCTGGACTAGGCCTAAAACTGACTCAAACAACATATTCATAAATCTTTGTGTACCTTCAGACATCTGAGAGGGAAAAATTAATAAATAAAATCGATTAGTAAATGTCTTTGCATGGACAAGCAAATTATTTCTTGTCTCTTGTATGAGGAAATTATGCCAGGGGTAATATTTCTACCAGTAGTAACTTGCACTTCTATTGCTTTCTCCAGCTTGTGTTTCACAACTAACCAAGATGTAAAAACAAAATGTACAGCTGGAAATTAGAGCCAGGTTTACAATTTGTGTGATCTGATTTCTGTTACTTCTGAATACTTATGGCCTGAATTGTTAACAGGTCAAGTGGTATTGCGGTCGCGTTTGTAAAGAGGAAAGTAATACTGCTTAAGGCAGTAAGGGATAGGTGCTATTTGCACAGGCAAATGGCTTCAGAGCAGAATTTATAATGAAAATAAATTTGCATTTCTAATGCGTCAGTCTTGTGTCATGACAATGTTTCCTGTATTCTTGTTAAGCTACAGAGAATCATTCTTTTGTACGACGTCTGAAGTCTAATCGTAGTTTCTGCTTTTTAAGCCTTTTATTGGTTTGGGATTTATTACCATGATGACTGTGCAATCAAAATGCAGAAATGGAACCTGGAGGCACTGGAAAATATGATGCAACATCTTTCTCTTTTTTTTTTTCTTTTTCTTTTTTAAATTCTCCACAGGAACTATCATTCAGCCCTTTGTTGGACCTGCAGTCTTTGGATCTGATTTTTGCAGTCCTCACATTTCACAATCCCTTCCCGCCATCTTGCACTTTCTCCCTTTGATACTTGCATCTCTCGGTACACAGAGCCATGGCAGCTGCAAAGCCAAAAGGGCAGAACTCTCTAGCCCTTCACAAAGTGATAATGGTTGGCAGTGGAGGAGTGGGCAAATCAGCTCTTACACTCCAGTTCATGTATGATGAGGTGAGCTGCTCACATCACAGTACTCAACTGAAATTCCGGTTTTAATATAAAAAACAAACAAAAAAAACCTCTGGCATAATGGATCTCTTTCTGTTTTCTAGTTTGTTGAAGACTACGAGCCCACTAAAGCAGACAGTTACAGGAAGAAAGTGGTGCTGGATGGAGAGGAGGTGCAAATTGACATCCTTGATACAGCCGGGCAAGAGGACTACGCAGCCATCCGGGATAACTACTTCCGAAGTGGCGAGGGTTTCCTCTGCGTATTTTCCATCACAGAGCTGGAGTCTTTTGCAGCAACAGTAGACTTCAGGTGCAGCCACTTAGATTCTTTTAATGAAGCACTTACCCATCCATTAGGATGTAATTAAGCTATTCTTCTTCCTTTGCTTTTTTGATACTTCATCACAACTCAAGGTTTTTCTTCCATCAGGTTGACTTGACTCATATGAGTAAGGATTTTGTGCATTTACCATGCAGCGCTCTGTTTATTTACATAATTCACGGCTGAATGAGATTTCCTGTTTTTTTTTTTTTTTTTTTGCAGAGAGCAGATTCTGCGAGTGAAGGAGGATGAGAATGTGCCCTTTCTCCTGGTTGGTAATAAGTCAGACTTGGACGACCGACGGCAGGTTAGCGCAGATGAGGCAAAGGCACGTGCAGAGCAGTGGGGCGTGTGCTACGTGGAGACTTCGGCCAAAACTCGTGCCAATGTTGACAAGGTTTGTTTAACTTGCTGAACATAATAATTCCTTCCTATGCTGACACCAAGCAAAACAGACACATAAACACAGAAATGTGAACACTTGTGTTTTTTATGTTCTCCTGTTAACAGGTTTTTTTCGACCTAATGAGAGAGATCCGGGCAAGAAAAATGGAGGACAGCAAAGAGAAAAACGGGAAGAAGAAAAGTAAAAGTTTGGCCAAGAGAATTAGAGAGAGATGCTGTATTTTATAGTCGTTAGAGGGAGCAGGCTCGCTGCTTATGTACATACGCATTTCTCAGACTTTTGCTTTTTTTTTTTTTTTTTTAAATTTTAATTTAATTTAATATTTTGTGCCCATACCTGACCATGACCTTCTGTTCCTGGTTAACAGGACATCTGACCATGTGTCAGGAAGTAGTAAGGTGGCGCTTCATACACCATTTATAGCTCTAACTTTTTATGTGCTGACACTCCAAATAATTTATGTACTCTCTCTCTCTTTCTCACTCTGCCCACATTACAGAGTGTAATAATTCAGTGGTGTTTTTAATTTAGACCTAAGCTTGAGAGGCTAAGTCCTGAAATGTTCCAAAACTTTTCATTGTAAAGTCTGACGTGTGTGTGTGTGTGTGTAACACACATATTAAGAGAGCTGTGCAGTGCAAGTTTAAAAAAAGATTTAAATGAAAGTCTAAGCGCCAAGGTTTAAACAGGGAAGATGTAACTGGAGCTCAGTACTGGAAAGCCCCAATCCCTTTTAATTAATCCACCATCTTTGGTAAGAAGGGTTAGTTAACAGACTCGGCAGTGTAGCGTCAACCCAGAGTTCATCAAGAGCCACAGAGGAGATGAACATTGCACTGAGCCTATGAAACATTTCAATTAGAAAAAAAAGTTTCATTATCAAAGCTCGAGACAAAATTTGATGCCATTCCTATTTGTCGTTTTACACCTCAGTTTTACTACGTTGTACAGTTATGTATACTTCTTTTTAGTCGTGACGTCAAACATTTCCCTTCTTCTTCTCCTCTATCATATCACCCAGTGTAAGATAAGCGCACTAATGTTTCCACTAATCTCTCCCCTTACCCCACAGACTTTTGAGTCTTCTCAAATGCACAATGGACATTAATCGTTACCCTTGAATCTGTGAGGGATTTTGCAACACTTGAACTCTTTTTCAATTCTAACATGTCAGAAGTTTTACCTCACTTGGCATTGTCTTTTTTGCGATAAAGGAATCCCTGGTGCTCAGATAAAAGGTGATTCCATAACACTACATCCCTTACATGCTGACACATCTTAATTTTAAAAACAAAGAAACACATTGTAACATGTAAAAAATGTCTTTTTTCATTTATAATTTTTCCTGACATTTAATCTGCAAACTTGTATCTCCTTTTTCCTTTTGTTAAATGGAAAAGTCCTTAATTGGAAAGCTGGGGTAAATTAATGAATAGATCATTTTTAAGGCATGAAATGAAAACGAGACTGCAGGCTGCATAGACGTGAGGTGATACTTGTCCAAAAAAAGTTTTAGTCGCCAAAGAAAAACGCTAGCTAGTACAAACAAGTGCCCACTTATTATTTGAAGTGAATGACAGCTTGCTGTAACGAGCATCAAAAGTAAGTACTACAGTCTTTGCAAAAGTCAAAAGGAGTGTCGGGAAGCGTCGAGATTTCGGTCTGATTCGCCTGGGGAAAGAAATGCAAGGTTATGAGGGCTTTAGTAATTCTTGTGCAGTGCGTCACTGTTGCCTCTCTGTCCATTGTGAATGTGAAACATCCCCTCATACTCATCCTGTTTGCCTGTAATCTTAGACTGCCAATGATTTGCAGAGTTTAGAGGTCACTGGCGTTCTACTTTGCTACGTTTTGTGCAAGGCTACCCTGTGTTACAGTGCTGTAGTAACATGCCGAATGTGTTCATTTTATCTTGTAGATGGCATTTTAGAGGCAAAGGTTGAAACAGTGTATAGAAATTGGCAAATTGAGAATGCATAGACCAAAATACACTGTGAAAACTGCCCCTTGTTTCTTAATTTATGACTGAGCCTTTTCTTTTCTTTTCTTGTGAACAATATAATTTATTTTTAGTAACTTATTATTTGTTTTTAATATTTCAGTAAAGTTAAACAGCCACATTGAGGTTGTTGCCATTTTTCTCTCTGATTCACTACCAATCGTTAACTTAATAAGCTGCTCACCATTTACACTAAAAGATTGCCACAACCAATAACGTGCCCAACACTGGAGTCTATGCAAAATGTTTGCTGTAATTGCAAAGAGGAAATGTGAAACTTGGAAACAGTTTAAAACACTGACTGGGTCTAGAAACTATTGAGAACTAGAAGCACTTGAGCTGGAGCGCCATTTAGAGATCTGACTGCAGTTTGGAAAAAAGTGTGTCATCCAACAGCTATGAAGCTTTCTTTTGTCTGTTTGTTTGTCCTTTTTAATGTGCGTTTATCATGCAACTCATGTTTACAGCAAAGCACATAGTAGGAGGAGTTGGACTTTAAAACAGTAACGTGAGGTGGCATCAAACTGATCGGTAAGCAGTTTAGTCTAATATATGTCCTAAGGGCTAAACTCCAGTACACCACATAATGATTGAAACGCCCTGAAAGTTAAAGTGGCACGCACAGAAACTGGAATGAGCATAAAGATCCCAGTTTATTATTACTCTCCTTCTTTAGCTTGAGATTATTACATTAACCGCATTGTGTCTTCATTGTTGAGGATTACAGAAGCTGCCCTACATAAAGTGACTACCGTAATGCTTGCATACTATAACACTGGCTAAACAAAGTCTTTCTTGTTTCAGTTGTTTGTTGTGGGTTTTTGTTTATTCAAGCAGACATCATTCATAATCATTCTACTGCTGTTACTTTGTTTCCACATATTAATTTAATAGACTTGATAGCCCGAAAAATTTCAGTGAAATACTAAAACAGATGTTTGTGTGAACGCTATGAGCGAACTGTCCTACTGGGTATTCAGATAACTTGTTTTGCCTTTTCTATACCCTTGGAGTAAAAAAAGAAATCTATAGGTATCTATGTAATTGATTGGATGGTTGTATGTATGCCATCAGTTAAATGTTTCCTTCATGTTTACTTATTTTTAACATAACCACTAATGTAGCCTATCTGTTTGTGAATACAAGAGGTGATGCTTACATTTCAATTCATTTTTTTGTGAGTTTGGAAATGGCAAATAAAGTGGACATTACTAATAACACTTTGTGTATGTTCTGTGTGATACGTTTATTGTTTTTTGCACTGGACAGGTGAACTTTGAAGTGCTGTGTTAGAGATTACCCATGTTTATACATATATCTCCTTACCCTGATCTTTCTTAGAGGAAAAGCACTATCTTAAGGTCATAAAACAAGCTCTTGAAGTGTCTAGGTTCTTTCTAAGCTCCTTAGAAACTCATGAAGTCTTTCAGCAGGCCTGTATTGCCAGGAAAATGGCAAGACATGTCCATAAAAACACACCACAAAAAAACTTGCCAGAAAATGGAAAAGTAACATTTATTGGTGTCTTTGTTGGATAAATAACAATAAAAACAGGTAAATAAATATATTTGTCACAATTTCAGCTTGTGCATTTGGTTTAGAGAAAAAAGTAAAAAATTGCTTTAGCTTTTAGGTATCTTTCTCGTGTTACACCGTGTCTGCGATGAATGATGTTGTAATTTGTAAGGTATTTTAGTTTTGCATATAAATGTATCTATGCGCACACACAGAATTTGAAATGTTATTGTACAATAGTGAGCAAATTAAGGTGTAGATTGAGCTTGTGCATTGCCAGTCAGATCATCTTCTAATATTATTAAAAAAAATATCCTGAGTAAATACAAAATGCAGTTGGTAAATGATTTCATTTATTAACGGTAAAGGTTATCCAAACCTACCTGACCATATGTGAAAAGTTCTTCTGCAAAGAAAAGTGGGCCGAAATTCCTTTGATGTGTGAGACTCATTGACAGTTATTGTAAATGCTTGACTGCAGTTCTTGCACCCAAAGGTGGCCCAATAGGTTACTAGGTTTAAGGGGTATTTACTTTTTCCCGAGGCCAGGTAGGTTTGGAAAGTTTTTTTCTTTAATAAAAAGAAAATCTGTTTTGTTTTTAATACTTAAATTTAACTTCTTAATTTTCCAATCATTCCCTTGACAAATGACCATATTCTGTATAGTAATAATTAATCATTTAAACTGAGGAATGAGGAACAGATTAACTGTGATTAACGGCGCGTGGTGGCAGCATCTGGTCTTATTGTAATCAATGGAAAGACGTAACCTGTAGTTCCATTTACTGGATACGTAGAAAATAACCATCTCCTGTACACTCTGGTTAATATCGCATTTTCATATCATATTATGTGGTGGTTTTTTGATGGTAGGGGTTTCCCTTTCGCTGTGACGTTACCAATGGATTACGAATACGAGTGCCATTGGTTGACAGCGACGCACAAGGCCTGTAGTTTGAAAGCAGCCTGGGCCCGGGTGAGCTGTACCGTTAGCTGTACTGGGAACAAAGTTATATTAATATAAACACATTCAGAGATTTTTTTGAGCTATTTAACGCAGAGGTTTTGCTACTTTCGGGTAATGCTGCAATCAGCTGAGGTAGCAGTCCAGCAAGATACGTGGACGCAGGCGTGTTTTTGAATGGCATTGTTTTCTTGCATGTTGACTGAGTTGTCTTGAACTCCACACAAGGAGAAGCTAGCTGGCTAAGTTGCTAGCGGCTAGCTGGTTAGCCGCGGACTATCCGGCCAACTCGCGTGCTGTTCACTTCCTTGTTGCACACCGGAGTGTGATGGAGGGCAAGAAGTTTGTGAGAAGGAGACGGAGTTGACTACTTACATTTTAACACTATTCGGTAAATGGATTTACATGCTCGCACAGACGATAACGTTTTAGAAGAAGTGGATCTTAAATTTAGAGAGGCTTTAGGCCTGTGCTTTTACCATGAAACGGAATGCGACTGTGTAGCCGAGTACAGTTAGCCAGTTAATACTAGCTGGCTAAACCGACTAGCATTAGCTGATAAATCTGGGAGATGTCCGTCCTGGAACACAATGGTTGAGTATCGTATGGCTCTGTAACCAAGAATCATTTTGTGAATTTGATATGAGCCGGAGTGTGCTGGCACTAAGTGTCATTAATTTCCCTCTGAACTAACTCACTTTATCTTCAATCTGAACTGTACTAGCTTTGTAATGCTAACGTTAAGCTAGCTAGCTAGCTGGCTGTCTACCTGTGATTTTGCTGTTACGTTAGCTGACTAGCCTGTCACCATAGCTAGCCCAATGTTTTGTTCCACGACACACCAAGGGACATAGCTTTGGTAAATTGGAGAATATATTATTCTTAGCGTGGTGGTAGCATTTATTTGGGAGATAAATGCCTAATTCGGAGGTGCTTCGCGAGGGTCGGGGACGGAGCCCCTCTGCACAGAGAAATGCTAGCAGGCAGGACAGGCGTAGCAAACCGGGGAGCGGTGCCGCTCAGCGAGACAGGCACCGTGAGAAGAGACGCTCATCGGCTTCTAGAAGAAAGAAACGCAGGCAACCCAAGGAAAGAGGCTTGTGGCATACCGGTACAATAGAAGACCCTGACAATGATCGAAGAAGTGCTTTTGAGAAAGATGTTGAACTTCGGACACTGGTGGAGTACGATGACGTGAGCTCCCAGTCAGAGCGTTTTTCTGGGAGCCCCTCTCCTAAACTTGACCCCCATGCTGAGAGTCTCACAGCGGACCGACTTAGCGATGTTGACTTTGTTGACTATAATGGACCAGCATCCCCAGACAGAAGTCACCCCAGAGAGCGGGAGGCAGTAAGCCTCAGCAAGGACGAGAAAACAAGAGGACCATCTGAGAGAAGCAGGCAAGAGAAGGAGCTAAGTAAGAAAAAAGACCGTCACAGTCGGGAGAGGGACTCCTCAAAAGCCAGGAGTGGAGGAAGCCTGAGTGGCTCTAAAAATCACAGAGACACTACAAGGAGCAGTGACAGGAATGGCAAAAGGACATCTACATCCCAGTCCTCACAATCTGCTGATAAAAGGGATTCAAAAAGGCACAGAAGTAAAACAAGATCTGATAAAGAGCCCCCATCTGCATACAGAGATGCTCCACAGTCTTACAGAGATGATCGTGAGGACCTCAGGGCATACAGGAGAAGTCCTGGTTTTAAATCAGAAAGTCCCTATGGGACATCATATTCATATAACTACCAGTCTCCTGGCGGTTATAACCAGCTGATATCTAGAAGAAGTCCAACTTATGGGAGCAAAAGACTTTCTCCCAGTTCCACATATTACAGCCGGGATGCAGACATGTATGGGTCGTACGGTGCCCCCAAGTCACCCAGTTCATACTCGAGCAACAAAAGGAAGAGATCACCTGTGAGCCCAGTGAACTGGCGCAGGTCTCCGAGTTACGGTCGGCACAGTCCTTATGAACAAGGAGAGTTTGGCTCAAGTCCTTATGGTAACCGGAGGCGATCACGGAGTCCATATAGGAAGTCCTTGAGCCCAAGTCCTGATGTCAGGTGAGTTGTTATTACGCAGCTAATTGAACATGTTTAATTTGTTGCACATGCTCTGTTGGTGTGGTGACTTTATTAGATTTGTTATAATAAGGCTGCACTGTTTCATTTTTCATTAAAAAAAAAACAAAAAACAACTTGCATGTGTCACTGCAGTTGCTAATCTGACTGAAATACCTTGAATTATAAGTGCTTTTGATGTACCAACTGAACATGCTGTTCTCATCATTTCCTTTCCAGGCGATCTGCTAGGTCACGCAGTAGAAGTCCATATTCAACTTCAAGGCATTCACGTTCTCGCAGCCGACACCGCCACTCTCGTTCCCGTAGTCGGCCATCTAGTCTTTCACCAAGCACGCTCACCTTCAAAACTAGCCTTGCTGCTGAACTCAGTAAGCAGAAAAAGGCTAAAGCTGCAGAAGCAGCTGCTAAGGCCAAGAATTCGAGCAATACATCGACTCCCACCAAGGGTTCCTCGGCCGCTCATCAGCCCAGCCCTAAATCGAATCACAACTCCAGAAAGGGTCGCCCTCCTTCTCCACCTCAACCGGAGAAGGGACCCCGAACTCCCACATCAACCCAGCCTCAGTCACCCTCAGAGAGGTCATCCAAGAAGACAACAGAGCACCAGACCAGCAGGGACAGGGATGTAAAGGGCAAGGATGACTCTATACATCGGGACAAGAGGAAAGCACCAGCCTCTGGCCAAGGCAAAGAAAAGGAACGTACCACAGGTCAAGCCATGTCTACCCTCCCATTGCTGCCATTACCCCAAACAGTTATTGAGCACATGGACAAAGGAGAAAGGTATGGATGTGCTGACCAGGAAATGTTTGTACTCTGTAGATATGATCAGACTGTTTCAGTATGCTAATGCTCTTTCAACATTTTTGCAGCTTGAAAGACAGCTCACTCTCAGGGAAGAAAAAGTCAGAGAAAAAGGCTCGTCAGCTTTTAACAGACTTGCCTCTGCCCCCTGAACTTCCTGGAAGCACAGATTCTACCCAGAGCCCATCTGATGACAAGAAGTCCCAAACAATTCGCCGAAGACCTAAGTATGTTCTTGATGTATATAGTGCTAAATCACGTTTTGTTTTGTGCTGTTGCTGCTGTTTTCCGTGTGCTTACTATTATTTCAATGTAAAATTACATTTTTAATTGCCAGAATCTGTGGTCCGAGATATGGTGAAATTAAGGAAATTGCCATAGACTGGGGAAAACGTTGTGTTGACAAGTTCGAGATCATTGGAATCACAGGGGAAGGAACCTACGGTCAAGTGTACAAAGCTAAAGATAAAGACACCGGTAAGTTTTACTGAAGATTAATATTCTCCTAATTCCTCTACACCAACTTTGGCACTGATTCATAGTGTATTCTTCAGAAAGTGCAGTTTTTGTTTGACATACAAGTCAACATTGTCATAAAGATCTGTTTTATGTATTTCTTTCTGTTGTCTGTTAGCTGAAATGGTGGCATTGAAGAAGGTTCGACTTGACAATGAAAAGGAAGGCTTCCCAATTACAGCCATCAGAGAGATTAAAATTTTACGTCAACTGAACCATAAAAGTATTATCAACATGAAGGAGATTGTCACAGACAAAGAGGATGCTCTAGACTTCAAGAATGATAAAGGTAATTTATATTTTTGTGAATATTTATGATACTTAGTGGAATTTTAAAAATAGTTTAAAAGATATTTATTTATTCTTTAAAATTCTTTCTTTCCCTTTTGTCTCAGGTGCTTTTTATCTTGTATTTGAGTACATGGATCACGACCTGATGGGTTTGCTTGAGTCTGGTCTCGTTCATTTTAATGAGAGCCACATAAAGTCTTTCATGCGACAGTTGCTGGAGGGACTCGATTACTGCCACAAGAAGAACTTTCTTCATAGAGACATTAAGTGCTCCAATATTCTGCTCAATAACAAGTAAGATTGCCTTTTTTTACCCATTTACAAGAACTTAGTGCTTCATGTTTTAAAACCTTGCTAAGGATGCTTTCAAGTACGCTTTAAGCAGTGTTTTTCTTTTCTTTTTTTCCCTTCTACTCAGAGGTCAAATAAAGCTTGCAGACTTTGGTCTTGCTCGGCTGTATAACTCTGAAGAGAGGTGAGCCCTCATACATTCTATTTCTGAATCTTACCTTATGTAAGATACTCATTTATCATTACCGGTATCTTTTGGGTGTGATTTTGATACTAATAAACAGATGTTGTCTTTGTTTTTGTATTTTCAGTCGGCCATATACCAATAAAGTGATCACACTATGGTACCGTCCCCCAGAGTTACTTCTGGGAGAAGAGAGGTACACACCTGCTATTGATGTATGGAGCTGTGGGTAAGTGCTGATACTTTTATTGTTAATCATAAACATTTAATAATAAGAATATCTGAAAGGTGGCATATGTGTGTCATGAATTGTGTTATTTTGTCTATTAAAGATGCATTCTTGGCGAGCTGTTCACAAAGAAGCCAATCTTTCAAGCTAACCAGGAGCTTGCCCAGTTAGAGCTTATTAGGTAAGCATAGCCTAAATTCCTAAACCATGACTGGCTCTCACACAGGGCCACAGATATCGTTTCCTTCCTGTGAGCTTTGAAATTAAAGAAATACATTTATTTCTCCTCACATTTTATTCTCCTCATATTTCCATCACACATTGGTGGTTGAAAGAGGAAAGAAGTGAGCTCTGCTGTACACAGATGTAATATTTTACCTCTGCTCTTTACTGTACTTTTTAGAAAAAATGCCTTTCTGTTTTTTTTAGCCGCATATGTGGCAGCCCCTGTCCTGCAGTCTGGCCAGATGTCATAAAGCTTCCCTTCTTCAACACCATGAAACCAAAGAAGCAGTACCGGCGACGACTACGAGAGGAGTTTGCTTTGTAAGTTGATGTTTACTTTTTCTTATTGTAAGTCGTATCTGTGGAATTTGGCCTTACAGCATTTATTTTAAACATGTTCCTGTGCTTTTGCTGCTGTTCAGCATCCCTCCAGCTGCCCTCGATCTTTTTGACCACATGCTCAATCTGGACCCCAGCAAACGCTGCACAGCTGAACAGGCGTTGGGCAGCGAGTTTCTCAAGGATGTAGATCCAGACAAGATGCCTCCACCAGAGTACGTTTGGGTTCATGTTCCATCATCATGTTCATCCTGTAGTGTTGCTGTGCTCATCAGATCTTTTACTTTCTCCACTTCTCTAGTCTCCCACTTTGGCAGGACTGTCATGAGCTGTGGAGTAAGAAACGCAGGCGACAGAAGCAGATGCCGGAAGAACTGGCAGCTCCAAAGGCACCCCGCAAAGAGCTGGGCCTTGATGACAGTCGCAGTAACACGCCGCAGGGTTTGTCTGCCCCCGGAGCCATCAAAGCCCAGAATGCAGCTGCTTCTGCTCTGCTAGGTGAGTTTGACGACTGCTTTTATTTATTTAAGGTGTTGTCGTCTTACACTTGGTTTCATTTCATACCTTAGTTTCATGAGCTAAAAGTAAACTCGGATAGTCTGATGTATTTAAAAATCAACTTGTTACCTCTGAGCTGTGAGGTAATGTATGGAAATGAGCTTTTTAAAACATTACAGCTTTCACCAGACTAACATGCTTTAACTAGGGGGTAAACTGGAGGTCACTGTTCGGTTAAATAGCCATTACATCCGGAATGTAGCTCAGTCATTCATTTATTCACTAATCTGCCTTCTTCTCTGAAGTATTTAAAAGATCCGTGTTGCTAGACAACACACTGAACCAAACTCACTTATGCTCATATTGTAATTTCCTTCCACAGAAAAAAAAAAAAAAAAAAATATATATATATATATATGTGACTCTTGGTTCTTGCTCTAGTAATGAATCTTGCAGACTGATATTTCCATTCTCTTCACTTGGGAAAAGTAAATATGTCATCGATTAGATTTATGTATTTAAAAAAGGATAGAACTTGCCATGCAAGGTTATAATATACGGCTGTTTCCCAAAATGAAGTTATTTTAAACAAAAGCCTTTTTTATAAATATGATATGGCCAGAAGTTGTTAAAGGAACTTTTACTTTCATATATTTCATTCAGGATATTATCAGTGTTATGACTTCTGCTCAATCTTGTCGTTTGTCTTCCTACAGACCCAAAGGGAGCAAACTCACAGTTAACCCAGGAACAGCTGGCAGTTCTCCTGAACTTCTTAGGGCAGCCAAAGAGTGCAGTCAGCACAGCCCAGTTTGTCCAGTCCATGAGCTCAAAGGTCAACCAAGAGACATTACAGCAGCTCTCTAAAGCCTTAGCTCCCACTGACCCAGCTGAGCCTCCTCTTCAGCCCGCAACTGCCAAGCCTCCCCCACCCACAGCCCCAGCAGGAGTACCCCGTACTCCTCCAATGCCCAAACCTCCTTCGCCCCCGATGTCTGCTCCGTCAAATATTCCAGAAGGCGAGGCTGCAGCTGCCACACAGACAGCCATGACTATGCTGCTAGCTCAGCTCCTCCAGGCTCAGCATACACAAAGGCAGGAACCAGTCGATGGTGGAGAAGGAGTAGAGAGCACCAACTCTGCTGGAGCTGCAGCACCGCTTCTACCTCCAGAGGTTAAACAGCCTCCTGAGCCCAGTCCAGTCTCACCGGGTGAGCTGCCTTCTGAACACACTGTGTCTGTGTACCTCAGTAGATTGACAAATACTTTTTCTTTAACTTTTATACCACTGAAGGTCAAATATCTTGTCAGACCAGCAGAAATATTTTTTCTGATTTTGCTTTAAAAATGAAAATAATCAGAGTTTTTTATTAGCTGATCATCAAAAAGTGAACTAATATTATACATGTGCAATATAATACATTGTGCAACTGTGTTTTCAGTGTCTGATGTAAGTGGGGTGTCCATCCTGCCCCCAGACCAGAGACCACCAGAGCCTCCGGAGCCACCTCCACATGCTGACCTTGACTACCGGCAGCCACCACCTGAGCCCAAGACAGGCCATGCCCCCCCTATTGCATCTGCAGGTGCAGGTGACGGAGGGAGACCCCCAGAGCCAGACTATCCACCTCTGCCCACTGCAGAAGGTTCTGGATACGGTGGCGAATACAGCCATCCACCTCCTCCACCTTTTACACCTGCAGGGTTTGGGGAAAGCTACATGGGTCATATGTTGGGTGGGGGCTTGCCACCTCACACTCTGAGAGAAGTGTTTAGTGGGCCTGGACAGGCTGCCAGCTCCTCTACTGCTCCTGGGGCTCTTGCTCCAGCCCACCCCGACCCATTCCCTCCAAGTGCCGGAGCTTCTGGACCCAGCAGTATGGTTTTCACTGGGGACAAGGACCACCGTTTTGAGTACAATCACAGCCCTTTACCTGTGGAGGGACAGTCTAACCCCAGTGCTATCCACCTTTACAACCATGCCATGGCAAGAAAGGATGGTGTACCTCCTCCACCACCCATCCCAGCACCAGGACAACCCTGGGGCTCCCCCTCTCAAGTCGGGGCTCCACCACTACCCCTTGGCTTTGTCCCACATGTGAACTCGACGGCAACAATCAGAGGCCGAGGGCTGCCTTTCTGAAAGACTGGAAATATGTAAAGTGACTATGGGTGAAAGGGTTGACCCTGAAGCCTCTTAGACCAGATTAGATGGATCTGGAGATGCACATTAAGTTTTTAATAACTTAAATCTGTATAAGGCGTTGTATTCCTCCTCAGTCTGGAATGTGGAATACGTTGCAGAAGGACAGTTAACACCGGAGGAGCTTTTATTGCTCATACCATTTTCATATTTTTTTTGTAATCTATTCTGCTGTCTTTTAAATTAAACTCTGATCTTTTTGAGTGTACATTTATCAGGCTGGGTAAATTTTAAAACTCTACCTTAGCCTCTCTGTAATTGCTTCAGAGCAGACTAGTATTAATGTTTTGCACTACTGAGTGAAGTAGGCGGAAACTATTTTTGGTTATGAAAGGAAATGGATGATGTGCTCCATCTGCACAATTAGGAATATAACCCATAAGTAATGTTGTCCTCCTTTTTCTATTGTCAAGATTATCTTCAAACAGTGGTGGCCCATTTGGGTCAGATTAGTCATGAGCACAACAAGCTAATTGAGAGAATAAGGAGTAGTAACCTCTCGGACGAATGCACCAAATCTGATCCAGCTTCATGGAGAAAGGCTGTTTGAATTCCACATGCCTTTTTTTGCCAGTAGGTGTTATAAAATCACAAGCAAAACAAAGAAGCATAATCGGAGTTTGAAAAGAAAACAATGTCTTCTTTTTTTTCCTGTTTTTTTTTTTCTTTTGTACTAAAATGATTTGTCAACCACCCTCCTCCTCCACCTTTGGCAAATGTTTATTAAAGAAATGCCGACGGTATTGTCGTCTGTTACATTACTGAAAACACTAGTTGTTCTCACAGTGGTGTGGTGACTTCACAGAGCACACCACTGGATGGCAGTGTCATGCCAGAAACACACACTCACCTAGAGTGTGTTCATTGCACTACAACCATTGACATGTACACTCACCCTTACTAAACTGTTGGACCTTTAGCTTAACACCAAATTTTGACACTTTGAACATTTGGTATTTTTTGCCTCAGCAAGCACCCTGTGCAATTCAGTATAATGGAAGCTCCTGTATTTCGAATTTTTGTCATTTAAACCGTGAGAGACTTTATCAAGAGCGACGCGGCTAAGAAGGTGCAGCACTCACTTGTGCTGCTGGCGGCACAATGTTGGAGCACAGATACAGAGCAGCACGACTGTCAGGAAGAAAGAAAATGTTCTCCAAGATGATGGCTCCCAGCAGATTTAATCTTCAAGCGCTAAGAAAACGGTTTCTTAAAGAAACTAACCTGTCCTGCTGAATGCTCCCTACTAATATCAGCTTTGATAAAACTTTTTGCTGCTGTCAGTTAACTCTTGTTGCACTCGGATAAAAGCAACAACAGAATTCTAATAGATTTTGGTGAGGGGGAGGGGACTGCGCTTGCACATCTGGCCTGTTTTACCCATCATATCCACATCTGAATTTGCCACACGTTCATTGCTGGTGATGAGAAAGTGATTATCTCAAAGGAGTTCTCTTCTGCAAATCTAATTCGCAACGTGGATGGCGTCTGATCTGTGCTTAATATGGCGTGGATGATGGATTGCTGAAAGTTTATGGTAGCTTCAGTCAGAGTGGCAGCATTTTTTTTTTTTTTTTTTCCAGGGACATGATTGAAACAACAGTGAGTACAGTTTTAAAAGATGGAGACGGGAAAGCTACAGAAACAAATCACTTACGGTAGTCAGTTTTAGTGAATTATGCTGATGTCCAGCTTGAAAAACGACTTTTCAGTCAGGGCCGTGCTATATTTTTTAAAAACTGATGTAGTAATTCTTTCCTTTTTCCCTCAGTGTAAGTTGTTTACCAAATGTTCAGCATCATGTACAGTCAACTCCACTGAAAACAGGATCCAAACATTCAGCTGCAATACACAAAGGAACTATATGCACAGGTGAGCCAATCACATGACTTCCCATCAAAAAGAGACTATATACCGTATATCATCATCTATGGCAGTAAGCAGATCTTAAAGATCTAACACAGAAAAACAGCTAAAGAGTAATACAAACAACCTCAACATCTGTAAAGCTCACAGGTGCTACCCCCTTTGTTCAATCCAAAGAAAACCTGAAAAATAACATTTAACTTTTCATGCTAAGCTAACTTTAGCCACTAAAGCTGGCTTTGTGTTCAACCTACAAGCAAGGGTGGTATAATCTTCTCATCTGACACAAAAGCAAATAAATGAAGCAAATAAACATTTCAAACAACTCCTTTTATCGAGGCCCTCCAGTGAAAAAACTGCAATGTTTGACATGTAAACACATTTACTCAAAGTTCAGCCTGACAGAAACTCCACTAGTAGCCAAAATAAACTTTTGTACCTAGCTGTACATATTGAGTGCGAAGGTGGTGGTGTGGCAGTTTTACTTATAACAACATAGAATCAGACACCGGTAAAGTCATAAGCAGTATGCCAAGATCATAGTGTCTTTGACAACCATGCATTGTTATTGCAACCATCACAGTAAAACACAAAATCACTTTAACTTCAGGGATATCAGTCTGTCCAGTTGGGAAACAAACTGCTGTGAATCCATTTCATCTGCTTTGGTACACTTTATCAAAGAGGGGGAGATCCCCAAGGCCTGATCCACCTGGGATTAAATAAGGGATAGACCCAGGATAGTTCATGAAGTTCAGAAATATATATACACGTTATTGCACTAATGGTTATTTGTAATGCAGTGAAAGTAATGAAAAACTGTGATATTATAAATCAGAAATCAGCGGGGCCACCATGTAAAGATAAATGGATGTAGGTGGAGTAGTGCATCAAGAGTGTTCTCAGCAGGCACTGAGGGGGGTATAGTTTGTAAAATGGTACAAACGTGATGTTTTGGCAATGCTATTACTCTGGTTCTTGCTGTGAGCAAACGGATCATCTGAAAGAAATGATTATACCAAAGGTGAGAAGTGCATTTATAAAACGAGGCAACAAGAAGACAACCCTCAAAAAGGAATGGTATTGCAAGTGGAGGCCACAAACCACTGGTATCTTTTTCTCCCTCCAGGCTGATTTTTCTCTAGTTTTGCTGGCAGGAACCAGGTCGTCCTCCAGGACCACATCTATACGTGCCATTTCAAGGAGGTTTGCTGTGTCTCCCAGCACAGTCTCAAGAGTGTGGACAAGATCCCAGGAGATGGGCTTTTACACAGGCCTGCTGAAAGGCACCAACCCAGAAACAGGACCCCATCTGCTCCTTTGTGCATGTTTCTAACCAAACTGTCAGAATCAGACACCATGAAGGTGGCATGAGGGTGTGATATCTTTCAGTGGGACCTGTGCTTACAGCCAGCACCACGTAGCTCAATTGGCATTCACCAAGGATATGCCTCCCCAGACCATCGCTGAGCCACTGCCAAACTAGTCATGCTGGGTGATGTTGCAGGCAGCATAATGTCTTGCCACGGTGTCTCCAGACTCTGTCGTGTATGTCACACATGCTAATTGTGAAGCTGCTGTCATGCCAGTGGTGGATCTGCCAGTTCTGGTGTTCTCTGGTGAATCTGAAAAAAGGATGCCACACTCAAGGAGTGTGATTCTAAAGGTTTGGTTGGAAACATGCACGAGTAGCCTGTTGGAGGTCATTTTACAGCACTGTAGCAGGACTCCTCCTGCTCCCCCTCATGCAAAGGAGCAGATAATGGTCCTGCTGGTCCCTGTTTGACTCTCCTCGTCTCACAGTAGTGAACTGACTTTCTGTTACACTGCGATGATCAAGTGAGCTAAAATCTTCCCTTATTTAATTTCATTAATTTTTTGGTAAGTGTAAGTTGCTTTATTATAACAATACTTTGAACACACTCAATTGATTCTATTTAGTCCTTTAAATAAACGTCAGTTTGTGCTATTAAGACAATATGACACACATTAAAGACACCAATCAGAATCAGAATCGCATTTATTGGCCATATGCACAGACGCATACAAGGAATTTGGTTCTGGTAGATGGTGACTCTCAAGCACAGCAATGTATATCTCAACAATGTAAGCAACACAATTCACCCACACACACACACACATGCGCGTGTGGATATATACAGCTACACATGCATACACATACATACACAAGCTGTGTAAACCAACCATAAACCATTCGCTTTATTATTGTGCAGAACAACCTACAGCCAGTGCATATGAACCACTACTTATAGAAGAAAAACAGGCTGAATTTATTACAAAAACCTTCCTGTTTTGTGACTAGCTATCAGGAATACTACATCTGAACGAGAGGAGGTAAGTCTGTTTGCTGGGTAGCGTGAAAAGCGTCTGATAAGGTCATAGGATGAAAGGTATATGCATAAAATATGTCTAGGGGTCATGCTAATCCAGGTGCAACAAATGGGCTTTGAAAAGTGCTTCATCTGATAATTACATCAAAAGAAGTGACAACACGTAAATACCATAGACAGATATATGGATGATAAGCCTGGCTCGAAATTTTGCCAGGCACTTTTGTGTACCTTATAAAAAATGTTTATTTCTACACCTTTCAAACAGGAAATGTAATTTAGAAATGTGAAATGTCAATAAATTTGTCGATTAATTTATATATTAAGTTGATTTCAAACTGCTGATGCAAAGCAGGAAACACAACAAAGAGGAACTTTGAAAGACTTCACTAGGTTGCGGTTACAGTCTTTGTCACTCACAATCACATTTATAAACCCTATCAGACCCTCAGATACATTCGCTAACTGTGTGCGTAACCTGTAAAAAAGACAGCATCAGCAACATGCCACACATACTTAACTCAGAGAAAGTCTTTGCAGTGGATGCACACGCTCCACCTGCTGTCATGCCTGGTTTGAGGCACAGTGTGGTGCTAAAAGACTGGAAAGGAAGCTGAAAAAAAAAAGAAAAACCAGGAGCCTCTCAATCCATCACCAGGATTTCATAAACCTCGCAAAACTGAAAATTATGACGAGTACACTTCATCCTTAAAGCCCATGAATATGGACACATGCCCATTAACGCTGATGTCTGACAAGCAGAACTGACAGCATGAATTCATTCTTACTTGAGTGCCTAAAAAAGCATCGAGGGACTGGCTCTCTGATAGCGGAGCGGGGTAAGGTGTTCCCTTGAATTTTTAAGCTGCTGGCTCTTGTTGAAAATGGATTATAGCCAATATCATTATGATCCATAAGCTTATCATATTTGGCTAATAGACTTGAGCTTGTTAAGCTATTACTACTCCAAGGTGCTTTGAGGACAGGAAGAGGTGCTACCTGTGCTGACTGTTGACAGTCAAATGTAGAAGGGAAATGATTAGGAGTTAAGGATGATTTATTGAAGAATTAAGGTGCTGACTTTGAATTAACCTTTGAGATTTTGGCAGCAACTAAACCACGGTGGGACCCAGAGTGCGTCACTGCGCCTTAGGCCAAACTGCTCCTTAAAGAGGTGAGTCAGCTGAACTAATGGCTCTTTAATGGCCAGTGGTTAAACCTTGTTTTGTTTTTGTGTTCTGTCTATAACGTGAACAACAGGCAACGCATGTCTTTGACATTTTAAGATATTGTTATGTATACATTTTGTTTTCGCTGAGTAATTTCCTCCTGGGGCGTGTTCAACATAGTTTTTAATTAAAATGTGAAATCTGAAATAAGTGAGACAATTGTTGTGCAGTCTTCCACATGCATGCACAACATAACTAACTCTCATGCCTGCCGCGTATTATTTAAGCTTAGGTAGAATACCAATCATTAACGTGACCAAGTTATAGGGTGTTAGTCTCACTTAATGAGCTCTTTCCTTTAGAAGACACTGCATTAGCTGTGCAACAGATACAAAGACGGGATTTACTGAACAGGCAGGCTTCACAGTCAATCAGTAAAGATGGAGTGTTAAAGGGCAGCTTTTGCATCCTGCTGCTGTTTATGAGGTTGTGTGATCGGCAACAAGGTGACACTTCCCAAAGGTTATGCTGCACTGACCTTTACTGTGCTAATGTCACGCATGGTGGCAAAGATGACCACAGGTTAGTGAAGCCATCACATTAGCGAAAGGTCATGATCTCAATAGCTGTCAATATGTGCTTTAAAGCTACTGATTTCTGATCTTCTCTGCCTTTTTAGGTGAATTTGAAGAGACGGATCAGCTAAATTTGGCACCAATTACACACAAAATGTAGAATTGTCACTATACAGAAAAGTTCACTGGAATGTTTTTCTATTCATCTATGAGACGCGGTTTCACCTTTTCTCTGACGTCCCCATTAACTCTAACCACAAAGACACGGGTTCTCCAATCATTTACAGCAGTTATGACCCATAAATGTCATGCTCAACTTCACTTCACGCCTTACCTGTACATGTAAGGTCAGGCTCCAGTAAGTTATTATAAAAGCGAATATGGCTCTGCACAACCAGCCATTTTGACCCCCAGACTTCTTTTAGAAGGGCACGTCACAGCACAAAGTGTTTAGAGGGTTTTATATTAAGAGCTTTCACTGAATGGTGCATTCGAAAAAATTTAAGAGACCCAAGCCTGGAGTCATGCTGACCTGTGAGATGTTCTTCTACATCTATGCAAACAGACACAAACATAGCTTAGCTAGGCTAGTGATTACAGCTTAATTTGGCTGTCACCTAAAAGTAAAGAAAAGTACAAGTTTAAATTAACAACAACTACTACATCTATTCTTGAAGTAAAACTTACTAGAAAGTAAGAGACTAAGTTGGCATGTGGAAGTTCTACTGCCCCTTCCATTAGTGCTTTGAGTTAAATTGAATATTTAAAGCATGGCTCTGCAACTTTTACTCAGAGTAGGCCTCAAAATCTAATAAATAATAAGTCTGGTTTCCCTACATTTCCCAATTTTCTCTTGCATTCACTACCTTAATAGCGAAAGTAGGGAAAAGTCATAAATATTAGGCAACTGACTTAGAAATAAAAGCTACATCTAGTTAATATTAATATTAGCTTACTATAGCTAGGGTTGATATGTCAAACGAGACTACTTTGCAGACTGCAGGGAGCAAGCTTGTGTGGTAGTTCTTAGCTAACTTCTCTTTGTAATAGTGATATTTTCTCTTTTCAAAGCTACATAGCTTAGCCTTAAATCTTTATCATGCATTGAATTCTGAGTGATCTAAGTGATGCTAGCGATAGAGTTTAAAGACAAGCAGGAAAACAGTCTATTAGCGATTAGCGATGACAGACAAAATAACTTTTAGCAACCCAGATTGGGCAGGTACAGAGGTTCAGCTTTTCTCAACTTTGAGGCCAATGATTGAACTGACTACCAGTGGGAGTGAATGGTACTGCTCCTTATGGTTTCTTGGGCAGTACCATTCACTCTCACTGGGGCAAAAATGCTTTGTTGATGTCAAAGGTCAAAGAAAAATGTCTGGACTGGTTTGAGCTAACAGCAAGCTAGCAGAACACAGAAAACTATTTGTTACAACCAAAGGAGAACATCTCTGAATGTAAAACTCATTAAACCTTGAAGTTGATGGGCCACAGTAGTAGAAGATTCCAGTGCGCCATTCCCATCACCGAAGGACAGCAAGCTGAGGCTAGGTTTCACCAAAATGGGGCAACAGAAGATTGGAAGATCTCTGGTCTGATAAGTCTCATTCAAACAGCTGGACCAGACTTTGCCTTAAATAACATGAAAGCATAAATCCATCCTGCTTTGCATCAACAGCTTAGGCTAGTGGTGGTGATGGTGCTGGTGTAATGGTGTGGGGGATATTTTCTTGGCACATCTTGAATCTCTAAGTGTGTCTTTTGACATTTCTCTCTCCACTCACCCCAAATTGCCCCTTCCTGTGTCTGGTTCTGCAACCGGAGATTTCTTCCTGTTAAAAGGAAGTTTTTCCTTCTCACTGTCACCAAAGTGATTGCTTGTCTGATTGTAGGATCTTTACCTTACAATATAAAGCTCCTTGAGTCAACTGTTGTCGTGATTTGGCCCAATATAAACTAAATGGGACTAAATTGAAAGCTCCTCCCAAATAGGTTTCTTGAACATGACAATAGGTTCACCGTACTCAGAACGCTGTCGAAGTCACCAGTAAAAAGGGAGTCCAACCCAGTGCCAGCAACCTAATAATGTGGTTGCTGCGTGTATGAGGGGGAGGTAAATGCATTAGAGGGTTACCTGTGTAACAGGAGGCTGAAATACCCACCAACCATCAGCTACAAAGCAAAGCGCAAATTGCTTTAAATGTGGATGGGGCTTTGCAGTGAGAAAAACCTGATGGCTTTGGTAGACTTTGATCAGTTTGTTGCCTCAGACGAAAGGGTCACCACAAATTTATGCAAATATGATCAGAGTGAACATTTTTTTTCCTGAGCGCCCACCCACAGGCCACGTGGGGGTCAAACAATTGTTGGATGAATCACATGTTTTGGCTTTCGCGGTCAACAGATCTCGAGGTTATATATGCGCTGCCCTCCACCGTTAAAACATTAAATGAAGAAATATGTGTTGGGAGCATGGTTTTCCATTTATCTGACAGTGTTTCAGAGACTCGTGGAATCAAAGCAGGAAACATGGTGGGGCAACACATCACAATGCGCTTTATGTTCGCGCTTCCTTTAATTTGTCGTACGTCTGTATCTATAAAGAGAAAGTTAAAGGAGCGGGATTTCATTTAGGAATCCGCTGCTGTATTTACTGTTGGATGTTCTGGACCAGTGAGAATGAAAAGAAACAGTGATGCAGCAGTAATGGCAGCAGCGGTTTGTTTTTCATTCATCATGGTGTAAAGACATGTATTGAAAACGATTTTGGAAATAATGTTCGCAGAGAGGACAGTGAGTGAGAGTTATGTCAGCAAATCCCTCGCTTTATGCCATGCAAAATCTCATATCTCCAAGGTGAGGCAAAGCTAGATGATCTGTGAAAAAGGGTACATCTGTTTTATACAGCAACTTCCCACACATTACGGCTGTCTAAAGCCACAGCAAAAACAATCTCCGAAGCCATTAACGGAAATTGTGTAAGCACACACAACTGCTTTTTCCATAAATGTGAAGAGAAATATGAAATCAAGCGTGAAAAGTAAGAGTCGCATTTCTGGAGAATTATTGTGACTCAAATTGAAATGGCGTGGAGTCGGGGGGTGGGGAGGATACAAAGCAGGCAAACAGTGTGGCATGTGGAAAGGTCGATAAGTCACTAAAACATCCTAGTTATGAGTCATCACTCGTTTTGTACATTGACCCTTGCCCAAACTCTGTGTGCACTGTGCTCAGCAGCTCTGCTTGCATTACTGTAAAGCCTTGACACCCCACTGGAAGCATGTACAGTAACTTTACAGTACACGTTGTTCCACAGCTTGTTTCTCCACCGGCTCCTGTTAAAAAAAAATGCTACAGATGAAATGCTGACATCTTCCTGAGCAAACAACCTGTCAGAGAAAAACATACTGCCAAACAACAAGGAAGGATCTTTACCTGGAGGGAGAACTCCACACCCCACAGACTCTTGAACTGATCAGAATGAAGAAGCAAACACAATTTGTGGCTGGTTGTTTACAGCAACAGGAAAAAGTGAAGCACACCAACAATGATTGATACTGTCTTGTGTAATAATCCAAGCAGCAGGAAAGAATTTAAATATATACTTGGTCTTGTTTTTTTTTTTCTTCCAATGATCTGTGCATCAGAATAACAACACAGCATCTATATAGTGCTGTAAACAAAGTTTTTTTTTGCATATTTATCAACCTCACGTTTCAGATCATCAGCCAAATTTTAATATTTAAAGACAAAAAAGCTCAGTGAGCCGAGTTAGTAACATTAGATTCTTATTCATTTTAATTTTAATCAAGTAGTAATAGCTGTAGATTGGATATATTACTTTTCTTTCTGATTTATCAATGAGCTCAGTTCGCCATCACATTCAGAGTAGACCTACAGCTAAAGAGAATTTGTTTGGATTCCATTGGAGAGGCAACCTCATTCAGTGTCACTGTGAACCACGCAGCAATAATATCTAATGAGTTTAGGTTGCAGGTAAAAGACTACCCCTGGGCCTGTCTTTGAATATGGAGGTGCATTAAAGTAGAATAACAGAGGAAGGAGAATTAAAAAGTTATTACTTCTTGTTTTTAAAAAAAAAATCATATTCTTCAAGTCATGGTGAATAATGCATCAGTTAGTATGCTGTTTTCAGCTCAACTTTTACCACAAGATTTAAGTTGACTTGGCATTTGAGTGATGAAGTACATGAGCCATATTGTCAATTTGTTTGAATTTCTAGAGCGTTTTGGCAGCTTGTTGACTGATGAATGTTCTCCTCTGAATCACAAATATCCTCCTTGGTTTTTAAAGCTGTCCTGACTTATTGGTACCAGTAAGACAAGAGGGGAAAACAATGTCTGCTCTTATTACAGAGGGTGTTTGTTCATGAAACACCAGTGTCTTCATTTGCATCCTTGGTAACCTCTGTGCGCTCTATGTCTAATGGAAAAAAGAAAAACAAATCAAGACCTAGAAATGCCAAGCAGTTTGATTTCTTTCAGTCTGGGAACAGCTAAAAATACACATCCCTTCCAATCATTCAAATGTGAAAGTACTTTAATTCTTTGGGCATTCTGACCCGTTTAAAGTCATGCCATAGCATCTCAATCAGATTTTGACCCATTTTGCTTCTCAACACTGCTTCACCTTCTATATTGAACCAACTGTTATTCTACTTATGATCCTAAAGGCACTAATTCGATGCTTTTGCCCTGATCCTACTGAATGATGCCCAGGCAAACCCTGGAGGTACATTTTTTTTTTTTTACCACGTAAATCATTCCGATTGATTTATTTTTTCTGTGTGAATATGTTAGTCAGTTCCTAATGATGACATGCCTTTTATTTCAGTTTCCGTTTTTATTAGTGTTTTTTTTTTTACAAAAACACACATGTTTTAAGGTCCTTGCAGAGTCAAAAACACAGAATTCTGCCAGTGATGTTTTAAATGGATTTAATCAGTGAACATTTGTCATGCATCCTAAGTCATTTTAAAGAAGAAAAACTCATTATCTGGATTGAGAACTTTCTATGATTTTATTGAGCCAAGGCCTCAAGCTTACACTGGGGTTTTTTCCAGCCTTGTGTGAAGCGGTTTGGAGGTTGAGGTGGGCATCTGACCAGGATGCCTTCTGGGCAACTCCTGGGTGAGATGTTTTGGCCATCTAATGGAGGCCCTTGGGCAGGCCCAGGAGATGCTGGAGAGATTAGGTACTTTTTAAATGACTAAAAACTACATCATGCCAGATTTATACACCAGATTTATATGATACCAGATGGTGAGGGAGTTTTTAAGTATAACGTGGATTGTACTGCAGTTTATTTTGCTATAATATTTGCTTCTCAGTCCTCGGGAACTACTGTGCTGCAGCTTTTAGATGCATCCCTACTCCAACATAGCTGAATCATATGGCTTGATTACCGCTTCAGCATGCCATCAAGTTTGGCAAAGGCCCGATAACAAGCCATTCTTTTGATTCAGATGTGTTGTAACTAGGATGCATCTAAAAGCTGCAGGACAGTAGCTCTTGAGGACAGGACTTGGACACCCCTGCTTTACACTAACTGTAAACACTTGGTGTGAAGGTGCAAGTATCATCAGCTTTTACAACTGATGTAAGCTAACTCTGACCAGCCTCTGTGCACCAGTCACACATTGTTCTTTACTTTAAACCTGCTACAGTACAGCAAAGCTAAGCTGCAGAGTATTTTCATGCAGCCTTTAAATAACACAAAGTTAGCATACCTCAGTTTGTTTCCCAGAATTCACAATACGAAAGAAAAAAATAAGTACACATCTGAATATCTTAAAAAAACATGAGGATGTAGTACAGTACAGTAACTCAGTATTTGTACTTAGTTACTTCCACCCTTTCCATATATGTAGCATGTTAGTAGGATGAGGCTTAATGTATGAATACAGTGTTTTTATTCATGACACAAAAGGATGCATTAGAAGAAATTTGGAGTTCGATATTTTGCCAAAGGACACTTCATAATGGAGAATGATAGTGCCGGGAATCCAGCCACAGACTACAATTAGTTGACCGACTTCCCAAGTGGAGCTGCACTGGTACAGAGGGGGACCAGTCTTCCTTGTGGAGTGGGTCTTCCTGTTTTGAATGCTCCATCAAGCATTCCTTCTCTTGGGAGATTTTGTACAGGGTGGCAGACAGAATTTGAGGCAAAGTAAATGCCTGCTTGTTAATGGCAAACCAATTTTCTACCACTAAAATGTGCACATTTTGACATTTAAAATGATTCTTTTTCGAGAGGAAGGGTATTTTTTAGGTTACTGAGTGTCAAAAAGTGTTTGTGTTACATCCGAGGCAATACTTTTTTAAAACGACACCCGTGATACTTTTTATAATTATATCTCAGTTAATTTTGGTATATTTTAATTAATAAAGTTTTAAGAGTTGGATACGGAAGAAAGTTATAGCCATGTCGACGCTATTATGCAATGGTAATGTAGACAGAATAATTGAGAACACTTATATTTGCTGCTGGTCTTGAAGATTTCATTTTTAATGGATGTAATATTTTAAAGAAATGATAATCACTTTCCACTCTGTGCATTGGTTACTGTAACCAGTGCCTGCCAACCGGTATAGGATAGCTTATGAGTCATTTATGACCCTTTGTGGTTTTCTGCTGTAATAGCACTTTGTGTGGAGTGCTGAGATGAGGACAAACTGTATATTTAGTGTTCGGCCCAGTCTCTCGCAGTGTGATTAATGAGCAAGCAGACAGACAACCAGGGTGCATTCTAATCACCCACAAGGACAAAGAGTGATAGAGAGAGACAGAGGGTGTGAAGAAATGCCTGCTTACTAATGGCTTTAGCTGCCTGCAATCTACGGGATATTTGACTGAATTTGTTAATGGAAATGCACTCTAATGATAAAAAAATGTCATTCTTGTACATTTGCCTAATAATATGCCCTTGGAACATCGTAATGAGTCTTTTTTTTTCTTTTCCTCCTTTTTTGTTTTTCATGGCTGATGCAAATCTTGACCTTGTACATTTTAGTTTGACACAGAATAACAATGATAATAAGCTTTACTAAGTTTTTATCTGCGTTAGAATTTTGTAGGGAATAGAATATGTGGTTATATCACAGTTTAAGATGGTAACATGTCCCTGAAAGCATGACAAAGCTAAAAAGTGAAATTTGGACTGAGATTTTTCAGTCTTTGCATTGCGTCCTTTTACACCTTGTACTGTTAGGCCTAGAAGATTTTGAACAGTGTCAGCTTTTGTTTGTCATTCTGTGCATGAAAACAATAGATATTAATTCAGACCATCAAGATGTGACTGAACTTCAGACTTTCAGCTTTAGGTCAAAGGGTTTAACAAATGGATATTAATTGTTCAGGAATGAACCAGTGCATATTGTTTTGGTTTGGGTCAATTTTGTATCTGGGTTAAGAATTCACACGTAACAAATGTCTAAATGATTTTTGAACACAGTAATTTAGAAAATATAAATAGCTTATCTGATAAGAAATGGAAATAAATAAATAAATATTTCAGAGAGCAGAGAGTGCATCTCATGCTTTACAAAATCACTTTAAACAAGTTGCAGTAAAGTCTGCAGCAACTTACAGCAACAAATATGTTGCTGTAACTGCAATTACAGTAAAGTTGCAACTGGAATTTACAGTATTTTCCAGTATGTATTTATTTATTTTTACAGTTATTTGCTGCTTAAACCTTTTGCACTGATACATTTGAAATACAGAATGACACACGTCAACCATGTGATTTCATTATATTTTAAAGTTGGCATGAATACTATACTTACTCAATACTTATTGATCACAAAACTGGCTTAGTGCAAACAAGTCTGGAATAAATTGTCCTCACTGACCACTCAAAGAGCTTTTAATGAGTCACACTTTAACCACACATTTATACCGCATTTGTTTCTGTACACTTAAAGCATTATATCTACAGCATATTCATATAGTAATGCCTTTGCACTGTTGGAGGAAACCAAAGGACATGTACAGCCATCTAGGCCCCTATTTTTAAAGGCTCAAAGGTAATTGAATTAACCCATTAACACCTAGTGTACATACATACTTTGCCAGTTTTTGGGACTTCAACTGAATTTGTGAATTTTTCCCCCTGAAAAACCTAAATAAATTGCACAATACATTTTTAAGCAATTAAAAAAACAGATAAGCAAATATGATACAAATTAAATGTCATATATGGAAATTGAAATGTGATTTATTAAAAAAAATAGTGTTTAAATAAACACTGTTTTCAAAATATTTGAATTTTCTGGCAATTATGTCATGATTCAGGCTTTAAAGGGATAACTAACATAATTTTAAATATCCACATTGTTTTTAAATTCTTGGATGAAAATCCTTCGCAGTCAGTGATTGCCTGAAGGCTTTGACCCATGGACATCACCAAATGCTGTGTCTCCTCCCCCGAGATGTTCTGCAGCCGCCTTCAGTTACTGCTTGTTTGTGGATCTCTCTGCCTTCAGTTTTGTCCTCAGTAACTGAAAAACATGCTCTGTTGGGCTGAGATCAGGTGTCTGAATTGGCCATTGAAGAATAACCCATCTCTGTGCCTTACTCTTACTTTTGCAGTATACTTTGAGTCATCATTCATTTGCACCATTAAGCCCTGTCTTATCTGTTTTCGAGCGTTTGGCTGAGTATGAATAGAGCGCATACCCTAAGTATAGTTAATTGTGTTTTCCCTTTGTCCTTAATTTTTAATGTGTACTGGGCTGATTGATTACTTCGGCACAGTTAAGAAAATAAAAAAAGAGCTTCCATCAATCACACTTTGAAAAGCTGCAGTAGGGAGCCAACAGAAGGCAATGCATTTGACCATTTTTGAAAAAGTGTTTCAAATTAATGCGCACATTTGGGAACCCAGTGGAAGCCAAACGCATATTTCCAGTTTCTGCTCCCTTGATTTCCAACATATTTTGCCTCCAAGATAAATATTCAACTATCAGTCGCAATTCGGTGAAGCCAACCAGCAAATCAAACACAAAATGCATCCATTAGCAGTAATCTGCAGGGTAAATGTAAAATACAGCAAGAAGTGTACGAAATCAAGTTGAAATTGGTGGCCTCTTACTTACAGTGAAGAATTTGCCCCCCAAAAATGTACTTTCAAATATAATTTACACAAGGAAAATATGAAATAAAAGCACCGGAAAGGAGTACAGCAGTGCAAATGAAAAATACGAGCGCCATCAAACACCATCACGCTGGTTTAACAAAAGCAGAAAGAACAACAACAAGGACATGGTAGTGATTTATATGGTTGTCCATTTCCTCCAGCTTCTAACTTAAAACCCAAAGACCGGAGAAACGTCCCCATTTATGTGTGTTATTTGGCAATTTCACAGACTTAGTTTGCATATCTATTATGAAATCATCTGTTCTAGAAAAATATGAAAAATTATGACTCATTTAGTGGCAAACAAATTAAATCTACATTTGCTTTCTAATATTTAGTATATTAAAAAGAATTACTGTTATCTGTTTCTCATGTTATTAGAAGCAACGGACAATTAGAAATAAGTTTATAGTTTCTGTGCCTCCCCCATCACTCCTGATTTCTCCCAATAAAAACGGAGCGTCCATGTGTGGGATGTATTGCTGAAAGTCACCATAGATTTGGGTGATGTATCTGCTGTCACTTTGTGAATTAACGGTCTGACCTTTTCTTCCTATTTCAGAAGCATCATGGCCCAAGCTGGTAAGAAAGATGGATACACAGAGGATGAAATCTGTCACAAGGAAAGAAATTGGGCAGGCGGGCTCGACATTGTTGTTCTACAACATATAAACTACTCTCAAATGTGAAACTAGCACATGTTATCAGACAAAAATGTAATATACTGAGATGGAACCAGAAAATTGACTTTAAGTGATCCAGGGGAAAACAGAATAGAAAGAGGAAAGAAACATTAAGAGTGTGAAGAGAAAAAAACAGAGTGAAAGGAAGATGGGTTTCACAGCAGAGGAGAAATCGACTTCTTTGCTCATTTGTGCTCTTTGTCTGAGCTGTTACACAATAGATCAGGCCAAAATGTGGATTGATTAAACTGTCACTGCCAGTGTTATCCCCCTTTTGAATGAATTTAATATTTGATTCAGTTTGTTATTCATGCTCGGGGTTCTTTGCAATGCCATTTGGCTCCACTGTCACTGTCAATTCATCTCGCACTGCCCTCACTGTCATTAGCTGAATCCAATACTGAAGAACAAGCTTTTCTGGTAAGCACAATTATTCCGGTTTATAAGCGTATTTTTATGCTTTCTTCTTTTTTTGCATTATTTGAAGATATTTTCAGAGTGAAATAAAGTCACTCTTTTGGCCTTCTTCCCGAAGAAGTATATATTTGTAAAAAATTGACTTAACTTGCACTTTTAAGGCTAATTTATTCTTCTACTCAGTTTTTCACCCACTTTTTACTCTGTTTATTTGAGCTGTCATAGGCATTCCTACAGATGAAAATTACACATTAAAAGAAAACAGTGTGAAATGATCATCAATTGCACATCAGCTGCAAAAGCTGTTAGCATGAATACTTTATAACAATAAGCAGCCTTTAGAAGCCATGTGAATAACTGCATTTAAAATGGAAAATGAACGGAGTGGAGCTTTGTAACATGTTATTAATATCACAGTTACAGAGGCAATGACAGTGGTCAGTGACCACTCCTGTAACCACCAGTTTCTAGCGAGAAGTGTGTTTTCTGCAAGTAGGAGGTTGCAAATTGGTTGCCAGGCAGTATTTAATACAGCACTGAAATGCTCTTTACGGTCACTTTGGTTGCTAGAGGGGTGCCCATCTTTTGCATGTAAGACATCAACGTGTCCCTAAAAACTAGCTAACTACTTGCCAAGTGTGAGTGAAAATATGAAATATGATACGCAAACTGAAAAGTGAGACTGTTGACATTCAAAGTAAAAGTTGAGCCTTTTGACATATGTTGGGTGCAGGAGTAAGGAACAACCTCTACTCTGAAGACAGGCATTCTTTGTTTCTAGTTTGCATCACAGTTTTTCAAATTTGACTCCAGCTTTGAGAGTGAATGGTGAGTATTTGCAGACACTCTGCATCTTCCATACAAACTATTGGTGATTACGGCAGAGATCAAAGCAATACAAGGAAGTTTTTGGCACAGAAACGTCCTAAAACCACCTGCCAACCGGTCAGGGAATAAACATTTCTGCTCCCAATGAGGTTGCCAGGTCTCTATCTATGTGACTAAAGCCTACATTAAGCAATGCTACTTAAGCAATCTCAGTCCTGGTCCAGAGGCTGGTATGTATGAAGTGGTGGTGTACTACCTCCACCCCTTCAATCTAATTACATGGATTTTGACAGTGTGGGTTTTATTAGACATAGGAACAAATGAGTGATGTAATAGTTTAGTGGAAGGATGTGTTCCATTTATCATAATAATCAATCAAAGAGTGAATAATCACGTATTACACAGACACATATACACACAAATAGGCTACTTGGGAAAAGAAATACTGTGGCAACATGGTAGCATCTGTAATGGTTCATCTGCCACTGAGTGAGCTGTGATGAAATTTTGTACAAACATTTATGTTCCTTTGAAATGAATTGTGAGAAACCTTAACTGTTTGTATGTTTGACTTCTAGTTCCATAAACACTGTGATTGTGGTCAAATATCAGTGTTGGCTGTACTTTTGTGGTTATTACTAATTTAGCACATTTTAACAGTCTAAAATAGCATGGCCTAAAGATATCATTTAAAATGGGTTCTTTGCTCAGTTATCTTTTATGCGTAGACACAACACTGGTTCATCCCGTAGGTGCCTTTTTTATGCTTGAATGACTCATAGGTCAGTGTTAAGTGGTTTAACAAACAAAAGATAACATCCCTGGGAAAATGGTCAGCTACAAGGGCTGGACTGAAAATGAATGAAAAGCAGCCAAAGAAAAACAAAGTCTGGCTCCTCGGAAGGACAATATGAAGAAATGAAGAATTTCTCAAGAGTTTTGCACATGGCTGTATCTTAAATTTAAATAGGATTTTAAATGGGGAACTTTTATTTGTACTTTAAGCAAAGTAAAGTATCTGGACACTTCTTGTACCATTTTTTTTTTTATCCCAAAGTGTTACAAACTAACTCAAACCTGAAATCAGCTTGTTTTATGAGAGCCAGTCTTTCAAATTCCAGCAACCCAGTTTCAAAGTAAATCTGTCTTTCACTGCCAGAGGAAGCTGTGAATATTTTTTTTACAGCTGAATTCTCTTGGCTATATTTCCAGAAAGTTATGTTCTATTATTTTTTTCCCATCACAACCATCCAAGGACAGATATTTACTGCCTGTAGCAGCAAACAAAGGGCTACATCATCACATACCGTAGTCGAGTCAAGCCCCATCGACAGCAAAGGAGAATATTATTTATGTAAGAATATCACAAGACCTTGTCTGCTTTAGTTCAGTAGTAAGATAAATAATTTACATTTATGAAAAATTAGATGTGGTATGTTCTAAAATCCATCCACTGTATTGGCTCCAACTAATGAAATATAAATTATTTGAGTTTTGTATGGTGACTCCAGTGTTACACAGAAAGGATAACCTGTGATAACCCAAGCGTGAGTGAAAACTACACAAAAACACCAACAGATAAATCCTAAAGCTGGTAACTTTTTGGATTTTTAGAGGATCAGGAAAAAGAAACCAAACCCTAAAATATCCTGTGGATGTGCACACATCAGAGATATGGAATCTTTACTTTCTGATGAATAATTAATGTGTTTTGATCGTTGCATGCTGTGGGCTTCTTGCCTAGTGGGGAGTGCTGAACTCGTTTATTGCATTGGATTCGTATTTGCGCATGTGTACGTGTTCGTGTGCGGCTTTTTTGTTCTCTAGTGGATTTCTACACCGAGCTGGAGGGACTTGGATATGTAAAGCCCAAAGGACTTGGATGTGTAAAAGATGCAAGCACACGCTGTGCTCGTCTCTTGGCACCTGAATTCTTTGGCATGAGCATATGTACGTTGGAACGGATGCTTGGCTCCAGCCTGCTGAGAGGTGAACTGCATGCTGGGATGGCTAAGGGCTGAAAGAATCTGCCGGTTTGTGTAGCCATGGCAGCCGTGGCGGCGAAGGTAAGAGGTAAGGGTGCTGTCTCTTCAGATGACCTCTATTTGCCACGGTGCAAAGCACGGATGCCAGTTGTCGTCATGGTATCCGCCGAGAAACTTCCCCAGTCAGTTAACAGCCGGAGGGGTGGAACCGTTCAACAACATGAGCCGCACTGAGAGGCTGAGGAGTAGCTGTGAAACCTCCACCAAAATACACACTGCATCAGGCTGCCTAAACAAGATATGACACATGCCTCATTCCCTTATGCCAGCCCATGACAAGTGATCAGGCAATCTCATAACTCATGCAGTGCTGGAGTAGTTGGTGCACACATTTAAATACATCTCCATATACAGTGGCTCTGCTTCATTATTTCAGCATTTTAAACTGCGATAGCTTTGTTTGTCACACTCTACCTATTCCTAATGTAAAAGAAATGCACTTACAAGCTACCTCCATCAGCTAGGAGACAAAATACACACTGATGATGTTACCCAAAGTATTTGGGGATGCATGAGTTGCAACCTGGAATTTCAAATGTGATCTAATAAAGTGCAATTCATATTTGATGAGGTAATAAAACACTTTTTTCACTCAGCAGCGAGCGAGAGAGAGATGGGTGGGGATCAGTGTGTTTTGTATGCGTTTCACTCTGCATTTCACATTTGGATTTCAAGGCTCCGCGGCACCCGGTGCACACAGGTGCATGCACAGAAACGAGCCCACACATGCCTGGTGTTTATGCAGCTCACAGTAGCTGTGCAAGCAGATTCTCTCTCTTGTCCCTTATTTTGGGTACTTTTCCGATAGATGTTTTTGTAGGGAAGATCTTGTTTTCTCTTTCACGTAACAAACACGTCCTCCAAAGTGTGCTAATCGACACGTTATAGCTTGCAAAAGGTTTCTATACATATGCAGCACCTCAATAGAGTCAGATTGAATAACAGAACCTAAACAAATCTAATTTGTTCCTCACATCGTAACAGCCTTGTTTTCATGCTGGTGCCCTTACACATGTCACCGCGTACAATTTTAATGACATTTGACTAGACAGTTTTTTTTTTTAAATAATGTGGTCCAGGTTCCATTTTTTTCTTGGTGCCTTACACACACACAGAGAGAGGATAACACTTTAACAAGTTTCAGAAGCAAACGCCACGTTGCATTATTTAGTGGAAGTTGAGAGTCATTTCTGTGGGAGGAAAATCAGAGCTGCTTGGAATAATCTGTGAGGTTCTTCTAGTAGCACTTTCATAAAGACACTTAAGTCAATTGTTTCAGCTTTGGGACTGTTTTGCAGGGCTTAGCTGAAAGCAGCATCTTCTTCCACAGCTTCTAAATCATTTCAGCTGGGATGCTTGGTTTATTGTGCAGACTTATCAACTACATTTGTATTAGTATCATTTGCTTACTGAAGATGTATTTTTATTTGTTTTTTGACCTGCCCAGGAACTGCAGATGGAAATTAGCTACTAGCTCAATGTGGTACAATACATCTTTTCTCTAGGAGGTCTCTTACATGGTCTCTGACAAAGTGAAAATGAATTAAAATGAAAATCCAGTGGTGCCACGATGTAAGAAAAATACATTCATGGGTTGCGCAGCAGAGTTGAGTATGTGGGCTGCATCCATGAAAAACTTGCCAGATCTCCTTTGACAGTGCCAAACAACTTATTCTGCTGCTGACTCTTATTTGGTGCTGTTTGCTAGATTGGATGATTGAAGTCTGAAGAAACTTGGCATATTAGCACCTTAACAGATAACATGGACCTCAGTAGCTTGTAGTAGAACCATATACTGCCACTACAGCCTGGTACCTCATCTTCATGATCGTCACCAGCTTGGTCACACTCTGTAAGTGATGTGGGATAGCGTCCCATTCTGGGTTGGTTGGTTACCCTGGCACGAACAGCATGCCCAACCCGATCCTACAAGTGTTCAGTGGGGTTGAGGTCAGGACTGCAGGCCAGTCCATCCCAATCCCATTTGATTGTTGTGCCTAGGTTTTCCTACGTGGAGGTTGGCCAGGAGGCTGTCGTGATAGTCTTCAACATTACTCAGCTCCCTCTTTAGTGACTCTTTTCCATAAACATGACTCCAGCTCCACCACTTTGGATGGCAGCTGGTGAGGGGAGTCCTTGTTAAGCTGTGAAGCCTCTGTGAGTTTGGCATAGGGCCACATAAACCCTTCTCCACCGACATTAGGTTCTGGATGGAGTGCCCCTTCAGTCCACAGTGGGTGTCCTGGAGAACAAAACAAGGACTACCGTCATCAACTGTACTCTAAGATGATAAGTCGGATGAGCGACTCATTGGAGGGGCTGTTAAAAATATCAAGGACTTAGAAGTAGATTTAAAGTTTGGCTTTTGAAAGATGAGATGAGTTGTTAGTAGATCTTATTGCTTTCAGCTGTTGTTTCTCCCTGTTTCCATCTTCATGCCAAACTAATTGAATATATATTTATAGGTGTATATTTATCACATAATGTTAAAATGTAAATATATACGGTACTCTGAGGGAACTGGAAGACTATCCTTTACTTTTATGCGGTGATGCAGTGATATGAAGTGCAAGTTACTGAGGACAGAACATTTACTTTCAGATACATGTCCATGAAAATAAAATAGCCAGAGATTGTCTTCTAAGAGGAAGCTGTGCCAAAGCGATTTCATAATATTTATACCCGGGTTGCTTATCACCCAGAAAATGTCGAGAAGTATTAATATGTAACATCTTGCAGGCCTCTCCAGGACACTTGCCATAGCTCCGGAGACGGAGAGAGCCGGGTGTTATCGAGGCTTGGCAGTGTGACTTGGTGATGGTATCAGCCATGTTGACTGGATTCCATTAGGCAATGCCCACATCTATGTCTACTGAACATATTGGCTCACACTGCAGGGAACACAGCGAGTGATAGGCCTGCAGTCATGACATATGAGCTATCATCCACCATCCAGGAAGGCATATCGGTACATACACATAGTCTACTGCAGACCTGATGCTGCACTGCAGAGATTATGGAAGTCTCTCTCTTCCTCTTATATAAATCATACTTTGGTCAAAAAGCAGCAGTTAGGATGATGGGAATATTCTTCAGAGCTTTCTTTCCCCTTTTTTAAACACCCTGACTTCTTTCCCAGATGCCCACATTTCTCAACACTAATAGGATGAGTCCCCCCACCCCCCACCCCTTGCCTTTGTATACACAGAGCTGCTGATTTAAGCAGCAGATTTGCATTGCAAAGACAGTAATAGAAAAATTCAAAAAACAGAACAGGGGTATAATGAGACAGCAGATAAAGGATAAGTAATGAGAGACAGTTCCCTGTTAAATGCACTGGTCCTTGGAGGTCAGAGATTCAAGTGAGACTGCGCTAAGCTGTGCATCTGCATCCATGCTGTTGTTTTAATGAGTCCCAGACTTACATAGCCATCAGCAATTAAATGAAAATCAATGAGATTCTAGTCACCTACTTTAGTATGAGTGGCTGAAATCTCTTACATGTGCAAAGAATATTAATAAATATCAAGGGAAATTGTCTTTTTTGAGAATTTTATGTTTAATTATCTAAACTGCATATGCAGGCACACCCGCACATTTATGACGGGATCTTTTTTGTCTTTGCCAGGAGCTTGATTTTTATGTTAGATTTGAGGCATTGATTGTCTCACCATGAAATGCATTTTGAAATTATACATAGGAAAAGGAAAAACAATAAAAAAAATACTAAAAAGGACTAACAGTTTTGCACTGTAGAGAAACTTTTCCAGACCACAACAGCTGGATAAATGCAGGGCTGATGCACGAAACTTTAAAAGCAGAAGTAATTTCTCTTCTGCAGAGCACAGCTCTGCTGTGTGTCATCACTTGAACGACCACCTTTCTGCCTCTGTTTTTCTCTTCCTGCCTTTCTCTGTTAAAGTCTGCTTTGTTTGGAATGTGGGTGTTCATTCATTTTCTTCTGTGGCAGCTTACAGGCTCAGGCTTGAGTTCACAGTTCTCCCATAGCTCAGACAAACACATTGTGTAGCCTGTTAGGATTATCTACAGAGGCAACAAGCTTTGGAGACACTGCCAAACAAAATCCTAATTACGCAGAATGCACTGTGCTCTTCTACCAGTGTGGTGTCTACTAAAATGTTCCGACATGAGCGGCTAGGCTTTGCGGAGTGCTCTGACAACAGGAGCGAATCTTAGTGCATCATTACCTGTTTAAAGTCTTTAATTTCAATTAAAAATATATGTTGGACGAATAACAAAAACCCACACGAGGAAATACGAAAATGATGCACCTTAAAACATTTTAAAACAATGTTGAAAAAATGGTGCAGTATATTCACACACAAAAAGGAAAATCACAGTCACATGAAATAGAGTGCAAATGTCGTAGTGTGCTTTTGGACACACTGAAGGGCCATGTTGCACTGGGGGCTCGGTGGTTAGAGCAGGAGGTTTTGTTTGTTGCTTTCCAAACCAGCAGGAAAAATCTGGTCAAATCTGGCAGATAAGACACTGGGAGCACTGGGCTGCTCTTAGGACAAAGTGCATCTATCCGTATGACTGGATCAGCCTGGAAATTGTACTTTAAAACTGTCACTCTGCCACAGACTGTTCATCATGTTTTCTAGTGTCCATGCATGTCTACATACACATAACCACAACTGTAGTGCATGCATGCGTGCAAGTCTGCTGTTACTGTCTGCAGCTGCCCATGGAAACAGACACATACAGTCATGGTAAAAAGAAAGCAAAGAAACCCACTATGAATACCACTTTTTTACATATCAGGAAATAATAAAAATAAATAGCAGTCAGGTGCTGATGATAATGATCAAAGGCACATTAATTGATCATCATGAAGTGTCAGCAGCTCTATAAAAGGAGTGGACCTGGCAATTTGTTGGTCGGGAGGATTCAGGTTTGTGTTGACAAATTGCAAAGGAGAAAAGACATCAGCGATTAGAAGCTGTTAAAGAAGCCACTGTTGCTCCCCATTAATCTGGGAAGGATTATAAAGCCATTTTCAAACAATTTGACGTCCATTATCCTAAAAACATTCACCACTGGAAAATATCCAAGATAGTTGCCAATCTTCTCAGGAGTGGACATTCCAGCAAATTCACACCAAGGTCAGACGGCGAAATGCTCAGAGAAACCGCAAAAAATCCAAGTGCTACATCTCAGGCCTCAGTAATCATGTTAAATATTACGCTTCTTGACAGTACAACTAGAGGAAGACTAAACAAGTTTGAGGTGTTTAGCAGAAAAAAATCCTCTTCCTTCTAAAAAGAACATAGCAGCACAGCTTAGGTTTGCAAAGTTTCATTTGAAGATACCAAATGTCCTTTGGACAGAGCAGACCAACAGGGAAATTTTGTAGGATCTTCATCTTTGGAGAAAAAATAATAGTAAAGTGGTGCGTTGAGTTTAATTTGTTCCACGACGGAGGTCATAACTCAAATTATTCGTATGCAAGCACATATGCAAGCACAACACTGCAAGCTAAATGCTTAAAGTGAACGAGTGAGTCACGATATGCTGGGCGGATGTTGCGGTGTTAACTGTGGCATTTACTGCGCCAAATAGGCGTGGGGTATCCAAAGCTGGCTTGTATATGAATTTTAGCTCTAGAGTCATAGCAAAGAAGAGAAGGCTTGTATCTCGAAAAACACATTTGTTCGGACACTTATAAATCAAAGTACCACTGTACCTCATGCCACTGTCAAACATGGTGGTGGAGGGCTGATGATTTGGGCTTTTTTTTTGCAGTGAAAGGGCCATGAACTCCACAGGGTTTTAAAGTCAGTTATCTGTCCAATAGTTGAAGCTTGACCTAAAAGATCGAAACAGTGCTGTAGCTGAAGGAGAGCATCATCTGCTCATGTTTTAATCACCCGGGAGCTTGGAGGGGTTTGTTTCCTGGGGAGTGTAGGCAAGGATAAGGAGCAGAGAGAGGGAGTCCTAGGTAGGGGAAGGGTGTCGATTTGTAGGTCTGCTTGATATTAATGTACACATGGTCCATTAACCCTAATCCTAACAACAACACATGACAATGTATATGTCATGTGTTGTTGCTCAACTCTGGATGTAGGGCATTTAACATGTTGATGAAGTTTAGGGAGTACAGATTTCAAACGTGCCTTATTAAAGTCCCTTGCAACAATATGGATGCTCTCTGGGTGGTGTTTCTGGCATTGACTTCTAATCAAAAGGTTGGTGGTTCAGTCCCCGTCTGCTGCAGTGTGCATGCCAAAAATCCTTGGGCAAAATATTAAGTTGCCCTCCGATGCATCCATCAAAGTATTTAGAAAGCACTTGCATAGAAAAAAAATTCTTATGTGAATAGAGCTGAAGGAGCCAAGTTGTGTAAAGAGTTTTGAGTGCTGAGATAAAGTAGAAAAGCACATAATAAGAACCAGTATCGTTTGTCTCTGCAGGGAGAGGTGGTTCTACAAGCTACTCAATCATGGGTGGTAGTTTGTGTAGTGCTCCTGCATTTTAGCTTAGTTTTTGTTAAATAAATAATGACATAATATATGTTATGTGTTATTGTTCATCTCTGGATGTATTTGTATCATTTTCCCGATGTGTAAAACAGAGGGTGAAGTTTTGTTTTGCCATTACAGTAATAATAATAATAATAATGGATTGGATTTATATAGCGCTTTTCAAGGCACCCAAAGCACTTTACAATTCCACTATTCATTCACTCTCAGACACTGGTGGAGGCAAGCTACAGTTGTAGCCACAGCTGCCCTGGGGCAGACTGACAGAAGCGAGGCTGCCATATCGCACCATCGGCCCCACTGGCCAACACCAGTAGGCGGTAGGGTAAAGCATCTTGCCCAAGGACACAACGGCCAGGACAGAGAGCCCAGGGATCGAACCGGCAACCTTCCGGTTACAGATGCGCTTCCCAACCCCCTGAGCCACAGTGCGACCGTGGCTCAGTATATAAGCCCCAGTATATAAGCATATTAAAAAAAATGCTTTAAGGTATAGATAATAGAGTATGTATTTATCGATTTTGTTGTTATATTGAGGAATATAGTGTGAAAACCCATAAAACTGTTCCATTTCCGAGCAGAAAGCAAGACAGTGTAGAAATTACACTTCATGTTTACAAAGTGTGTGCAGAATTCCATGAATTCTTTAAGGCTCATAAGATTCACTGATGGCTGTGAGCAGGAACAAAAAAAATCAATAATACATAAATGTAACTCACCATTGACTGACTGGTGAAGTTTTTCTTTCAAAAGTTGCTTGTTTTGTACATGGCTGAGGGGAGAAACTGTCCACTCATCCAGGAAATAAGAGAGCAGCCATGTGATTTAGAGAGGAGAGTCTCTGTCAGGCATCCAGTCCACCTGAGACTCAGATCATTCTAGGTGTTCAGCAGCCCGTTGATGGATAGACACACTTATTTTATTGCTTTTGCTGGCCTTTGATCATTCTTTTGTGAACATACTATTTCATGTTTTATCTGCACTGCAAGATTATTTGCTATATATTATATTGTGTACCCAGAGACCTATGATCTCCAAAGGAGACTTCAAGGAGAGTCGTTTCCCCACCTAGCTTCTGTGTTTGTGTGTGTGTGTTTGTATGTGTGTGTCTGTGAGAGCGAGTGAAAGATCATCCCTCTGGTTGATTAAACCACTGCACCTCAAAGCACCTCATGGCCTTGGTGTTTATTGGCAGGCACTACAGAAAGATGCACTCACAGGTGCAATAAACACACACATGCATGTGCACGCATACCTACACAAACCTTACTAACATCCCCAATTCTATCGAGCTCTGCTTCATAATGAGCATCTAACAGTAATTTAAGGCCATAACACTGACACCCATATTGATCGAGGTGGACAGGGCATGAAGAACACCCACAAATCAGCGCAGCGGTGTTAAATATCCTCTCTCATAAGATAAATCAGCGCTTGCCATAAGTCCAACCCTTCCCCATTGCATTTCAGCAAATTTGTATTTCATATCATGTTTTATACTTGACATCATACTGCTATTTATTCACACTGTATAAAATTATGTTCAGTTTTTGACAATAGCGTAATGGCTACTTGTGACTTATAGAAAATAAAAGGTGCAGCAGGGTACGAATTTGCATAAAGGACAGCCTTAAAATTCTGACACTGCAATTTATTTTATAGCGAGGTCTAACATTCATTATAACTTATACATGTCTTCTTTTTAAACGGGGCCCCCCATATATCCAGGGAGAGGTGCTACTATCCGACCAGTTTGTTGCAGAGCTAACACACAGAGACAGACAACCATTTTAAAAAGGACCCGGGGTCTTTTTACTTTATTTTACACTTTCCAGTGTCAGTTTGATCCCAGCTGCCAGCTCCTCTCCTGTCAGCTGCTCCGATTGGCTGTCCTACTCTGGCCCGGGCGGCTGCTGAAGTGGGGAAGACACAATTAGATGATGCTGTGACAATCAGCCTCCCCTGACACCACACCCTGAACCCGCTGCTCCACCCCTTGCCTGTAGCCGAACAACAACCCACACCCCGCCACAAACATATACAGTCATATTCACCTACTGCAAATTAAAATAATAAGTTGACCAAATAAACACATCTTTGGACTGTGAGAGGAAGCTGTGTTACATGGTTCAGGCAATGGATAGAACATGCAAGCTCCAAACAGAAAGGCCCCAGATTGGAATCAAAACCAGGAACTTGTAGGTGTGACGTAGCACTGTTACACCAACAAGTCCTGGGTTTGAACCACTGCGGTCCTATGATACAATATCACCACTGTCAGTTCTGACTTTGAATTTAAGGGGGAAAAAAAGACCCCCATCCCTTGCATCACTTGCATAAACGCATGCAACAAGTTTGAAGTTGCAATTATGGATCTTATGATGGTGCACTTATTTAATCGACTCAAACAGTCAGAAACTCCTTCAGCTCCTGTAAACGTGTTGTCAACCCAGAAAGGTTGATGATTCTCCAAACTAACCTCTTATACATACATGCACTGTATCTCCCTAAAAAAAAAAAAAAGAGAGATTGCGCTCATCTGTAGTTAGCTAGACTTAAATGGTAACTACAGTAAAATCTGCACACACGGATTCATCCTCAGTGATTCAGAGGAAAAATTCTGCATGTTGAGAGTGTGCTTGAGGTAACATTACTTTCTGATTTAAGTGTCTCCGTGGGTTCAGAGCCAGGAAGCCGTGCATGAAAAATAAATTTCCTTGACATTATTATTGCCAGTCAGATTTATTTACTCATTAGCAAAGGTGCCTGATGGTTGTGGCCCACTTTATTCCCTGTAAATGTAAAATATGAAATCCATTCACACTCTACATGACATCCGGTCCTGATTTCGCGAATGGGAATTGCTCTATAAGAATTTTCACCTTGTACATATACAGCGCTTATGTATGTTTACATGCAAGGAGGCCTATAGGAATTGTCACGGCCGAGGCCGACTCGAGAGAAAAAGGACTCAAATGCAGGACGCAAAGAAGCACAGAGAATGTTTAAGTGACAATGTTTATTTTTCACAACAAGTGTAGTAAACAAAACTAGAAAACTGAGTCGTGCGTTTAACTTGCGAGGAACAACACCAAAACTAAGGGGTGCTTATGCGACCTGAGCTATGTAAACAACCAGTGATTTTTCAACTGTGGATACTGCAGTTCTGTGGTTTGGGCCAAAGGGAGAGTCAGACTGGATGGCTACTACTTCTTAAGTTAAAAATCCTCATTTTTTAGATGTGATGTGGTACATCAAGCCTCAGAAAGTGATCTTACATGGAGTTTGGGTGATTATATCCATCTGAATATAGAAACATAACAAAACTCAACTCTCTAAATATAGAATTATACTTTTAACAGTACTTGATCAAGTCTGATCCATATAGGTGGTAGACTTCAGGACACCATAACCCACTGACTAGCTAAATATCACCGACCCTAACACTGCGTTAAAAAGTAGAACATGTTAGAATCACTTCATCATGAACTGCCACACCAACTTGCAAACTAAATATGCTTTTGACCTACAAATGGGAAACAGGTTTTGAAAAGAACCAAGTTACTGAAGAGTTGATAATCACCATTAACACTTACCTCTATAGTGCATTTCTCTATCCGATTGTTCAGTCTGACGTCACTAGCCGTGTCTGGGCCTAAACTCTGCTGCAGGTCCATATATCAAATGATCACTGTGGCATTACTGAGAGTTAAAACACTGTCTTAAGTCTTTCATCTTTAATAAAATTATCAGCGTTCTGCTCTACCAGGTGTAACAACTGAGTTTAACATCCAGGCATCCATGAAAACGGAATTTATGACATTTAACGGAGTTAGAAGTTAGCAGGAAGTTAGCTCGCTAGCTTCCATCTAAATACAATATAGCATTTCCTGACTGCGGGGTTTTGGAAACAAATTAAAACGTACAGCTCTGTTATCACTTCCAACATAAATGAAGACAGAAAACTAAACAGCAGTGACGTTTGTAGGGTTACTGAAGTTTGGCTAGCTGGTATATAATGATGTGCTACGTGACAGCTAGCGACACAGCTATGTTAGCATAATATAAACAAGCTAACTCTTTTTCCACTCGATAAAAGTTAACGTGAGGGTTCTCAGTGGTCAGGAACAAATGTAATCGCATGGCAGGATGCTGTAAAAGGACCAAACTTCAGCCTGGAGAACAACTGAGATAATCCATCCACAATACGAGGTTAGTCATTCATATACTGCTGCATGGGCTGTGCTGTAGTTACATCGTAAGGTTTTAAAAACTGATCTTAAATAAATGATTAGCGGTAATAAAAGCCGAGGGAGGTCAACGGTGATCACTGACTTTTTTTAGGAGCTTTTTGAGATTAAATAGAAGAAAATACAAAGCATTAAACATGTTAACAACACAAAAGCCATATTAAATGCAGACTACTTTAGGCCCGGAAGTAGGATTCGTCATGTCATCACTTAATAATCGGATAGAGTGACAATCTCCCCCACTCGCTTTTATCCACCTCACTGAGATACAGTGGGGCAAAAAAGTATTTAGTCAGCCACCGATTGTGCAAGTTCCCCCACTTAAAATGATGACAGAGGTCAGTAATTTGCACCAGAGGTACACTTCAACTGTGAGAGACAGAATGTGAAAAAAAAATCCATGAATTCACATGGTAGGATTTTTAAAGAATTTATTCGTAAATTAGGGTGGAAAATAAGTATTTGGTCACCTCAAACAAGGAAAATCTCTGGCTCTCACAGACCTGTAACGTCTTCTGTAAGAAGCTTTTCTGTCCCCCACTCGTTACCTGTATGAATGGCACCTGTTTGAACTCATAAAAGACACCTGTCCACAGCCTCAAACAGTCAGACTCCAAACTCCGCCATGGCCAAGATCAAAGAGCTTTCGAAGGACACCAGGAAAAGTATTGTAGACCTGCACCAGACTGGGAAGAGTGAATCTACAATAGGCAAGCAGCTTGGTGTGAAAAAATCAACTGTGGGAGCAATCATCAGAAAATGGAAGACATACAAGACCACTGATAATCTCCCTCGATCTGGGGCTCCACGCAAGATCTCATCCCGTGGGGTCAAAATGATCATGAGAATGGTGAGCAAAGATCCCAGAACCACACGGGGGGACCTGGTGAATGACCTGCAGAGAGCTGGGACCAAAGTAACAAAGGTCACCATCAGTAACACACTACAACGGCAGGGAATCAAATCCCGCAGTGCCAGACGTGTTCCGCTGCTGAAGCCAGTGCATGTCCAGGCCCGTCTGAAGTTTGCCAGAGAGCACATGGATGATACAGCAGAGGATTGTGAGAATGTCATGTGGTCAGATGAAACCAAAGTAGAACTTTTTGGTATAAACTCAACTCGTCGTGTTTGGAGGAAGAAGAATACTGCGTTGCATCCCAAGAACACTATACCTACTGTGAAGCATGGGGGTGGAAACATCATGCTATGGGGCTGTTTTTCTGCCAAGGGGACAGGACGACTGATCCGTGTTAAGGACAGAATGAATGGGGCCATGTATCGTGAGATTTTGAGCCAAAACCTCCTTCCATCAGTGAGAACTTTGAAGATGAAACGAGGCTGGGTCTTCCAACATGACAATGATCCAAAACACACCGCCCGGGCAACAAAGGAGTGGCTCCGTAAGAAGCATTTGAAAGTCCTGGAGTGGCCTAGCCAGTCTCCAGACCTCAACCCCATAGAAAATCTGTGGCGGGAGTTGAAAGTCCGTGTTGCTCGGCGACAGCCCCAAAACATCACTGCTCTCGAGAAGATCTGCATGGAGGGATGGGCCAAAATACCAGCTACTGTGTGTGCAAACCTGGTAAAGACCTATAGTAAACGTTTGACCTCTGTTATTGCCAACAAAGGTTATGTTACAAAGTATTGAGTTGTATTTTTGTTATTGACCAAATACTTATTTTCCACCCTGATTTACGAATAAATTCTTTACAAATCCTACCATGTGGATTCATGGATTTTTTTTTCACATTCTGTCTCTCACAGTTGAAGTGTACCTCTGGTGCAAATTACTGACCTCTGTCATCATTTTAAGTGGGGGAACTTGCACAATCGGTGGCTGACTAAATACTTTTTTGCCCCACTGTATGTGGTTGGCAGTACATTCCCAGGAATATGTCTTTCCTTGTGTCCTTTAATGATAGCATGATAATAACTAACATTTGTAGCAGGTACAACCCCCTAATGTGATTTTGATTTTTGTATTCTAGCTTAATTTTAATGCAATGTGCTAAAAATTGTTTCAAACTATTTTGAATCCCAATCTATGACAAACTGAAAAATGTTCATTTACATGGAATTGAAAAAAGAAAGTGGTTTTATTTTTTAACAAAAACAAAGCCCAGTCTTTTGCTGTTCTTGTGCCTTAAGCACCAAAGGTTATTAGTAAACATACGTGTGCAGTGTGAATTTCCCATTTGGTTACAAGAATTCTGCACATTCACATTTTTGCAAACATCCGGCCTCTCGAAGCCATCTGGAACCGCCAGTGTTTGAAGCTGCTTTGTGCAGTTTTACTTCAGGTCACGAAGGATGAACTGAGAATGAGATAACCAGGAAAGGATCCTGCAGGTGAACTAAATATAAAACGACATAAATTCATTAGTGTGGTGTAGAAAGAGAGAGAATTGTGTGATTTCATGCTAGCAACCTAATTAAGAAATAAGTTGTTGTACAGACTTCCTGGAACTTTCTGACATTGCATGCTGTTTTTTTAACTACCTTTGTCACTGTGCCCTGATTATTGCTAACACAGCCTGCTGGGCTGAGAAAATGTTGCAATAGAAATACATTAATGGCTGGACTCACCTTGTTTTATCCCCAGGGTACAGTCACAGAATTTACTGAGAAAAACAAAAAGTACTTCAGTTTCTTAAACATTAAACAATTTGAGAATTCCCAAATTTGTCTTACACTTGCAACTACATAAAAATATAGAGTAACTGCTAAATATATTTTTAGCTACGCTCAAGTTATTAGTCATTAAGTTAAAAGGGTTATTGCTAAGGTACAGGGCTATCCAAAAGTTTTGAGCTCATTTTCTTTATAGTTTCCAGGGAGCCGGATTTTTTTTGTAAGTTCTTTAAAGTGGTCTTGAGCAATCGTTCTCCAGGCTTTCTGGAGATATTGAAAGTTTTTTTTTTAAAGCATTGGCTGCTTTTTCATTTATTTTACACTCCAGTTGTTTGTACCTGACCTTTTTTAAAAGAGTGTTTTTTTAATTGTTTGGTTCTTAAGCCAGTTCACACTGAATCTAACTCAAAGGGTCAACCAGTGTTGTGTCTACACATAACAGACAACTTAGCAAAAAGCTAATTTGAAATTGTATCTTTAGACACTTTATTACTTTCACTAGCTGGGCCCACGTCCTCATTTTAGGTTTGACAGCATTTTAGTAGGGTAAAGGTGAATGCTTGGACATGAACTGAGCTGCGGTTTGGGGAAGGCCTCTAAGGGGACTGGCGACGGCTCTCGGGCCTGGCAGATCCCCATGTGCTAAATAGGAGTGAAGAAGTTAAAGAATTGAGAACAAGGAGGGAGGGACGGTGGGGCACGTAAACGGGAATGAACAGCTTGCAGAACTGGGGGAACTTATATAGATGACAACCGGAAGGAGCATTTTTGGAGGCGTGGTCCCGCTCCTGAAATTCCGATACATAATCTCCAAATCAACTTAACCTAAAAAAATGCAAGCAATAACCCAGTTTGCAGGGAAAAGTTATATTTTGCATCTACAAGGTGATTCCCAAAAAAAAGCCATTAGCTGATTAATTCAATTAATTCAAATTTGAAATATTTGTCTCAAAAAACACGGTGGAGGCTCTGTCATGGTTTGGGGCTTCATCTCAGTCAGTAGTGTTGGAGATCTTGTGCCATCAGATTTTGATCCAACATCTGGAAAGCATCTGATTGAGAACAGCTTCATTTTTCCGCATGTCAGTGATCGCAAAGATCATAAACACACTGCCAATGTAGTAAAAACATACCTGGATAGAAAACCTCAATATTATTGAACCAATGTAAGATCACCTTGTGAGAGAATGAGATTCCAATAAAGCTTGTGTAAGAGAGTTCAGTCTGTGTGGGAAAATAAATGTAATCACCCAAAATATTGAATTTCAAGCTTGATAGAATTGCACAAATTCTGTTTTTGCCTTATATGCTGTATTTCCATGTATGTTTCTACATGTTTCAAGCGACTGCTGCACCTGCTTTCCTGTGCAATTAAAGGTACAGCGGCACCGTGGATCAGTGTTCTTACTCTCACCTGGTCTCTGATTTGTTTTCATCTCTTCCAGACAAACACGTGTGTGCTCTTCAAGCATTCAGAAATTGGATTCCTGCTGACATTTTTAGGCTATTTGAACTCTACCAAGAAACAAACCAGTGAAGGCGATGAAGAATGTAAACAAGTTTTCCAAAGTACTCTTTTACTGTGTTTTCCAATTTCTAATACAGCACCTGCAAAACTCATTTTAAACATTCTTCCTGGGCCTTTGAACATCAATTTGTTCATCCAATCCACAGGGTATGTTTAAATATTTTTTAAAATATGCATTTATAATAGTGATGAGGGTGCTGTCAGAGCTGCACTGTTATGGAAAATTGCCACACAGCCTCCAGCTTATCAGAATAAAGTAGTCTCCATGGACATACATAATATGTAATTAATTTGTGACATTGCTACAAACACGCCATTTACCACTGTGTGCTCCTTCTTGTAATGCACTGAATGTAAATTCTGTGACACATTACTGCGTCTGGAAGCATAAAATCTTCCAACACAGAGCTTCTCTATTTCTCTGCAGGAGTTTTCTCTTTACCTGAAGCAAAGCTCATTTCACTGGAAAATTGGCTCTACCACTCAGCTCCCCCATTCTCTCCGCCTGCCTCTCTAAATTCAGCCGTTATTGTAGTGCCTTAAGCACTAATCCAATTAGCTATAGGAAGCAAATGGAGCTATCTCTCATTTTAGCTTGTCACCTGCGCAGGAGGCAAAGGGAGGGGGGAGCAATGAGTTTTAAGGGGATTGTGACTTGGGGGGGCTGGTGGGAAGTAGTTGGTACCTGGCATGCAAATTTCTCAAGCCTGCAGAAGACAAGTTTAGACATTAAACTGAACCATCAACACAAAATGAGTTGGCGGTTGTTTTAGAGAGGGAATTGTAGTTAAAAAAAATTGAAATCAAAAATGTGGCTCTGCTTCATTTGCGTAGATGGCGTGCATTTCCTGGTTCGCTCTTAACACTTCACCACTTGGTGACTAAATCTCAGCTTTTCACTTCTTTGACCCTCATCCATGGCCTAAGGTGGATGGTCAAACTCCTGGCACCGTGCCGATCTATTAGACATGCGAACATATCATTGGTTCCAATGCACTTGCCCTAGGCTGCCCTTGGCAGTCAGGCATCCATGCAGCAGCCATATTTCTCGGAGTGCTTCGCTTAATGCCAGATGGTGTCAGTGCTTACAATGCCTGAAAACAGTGTGGGTGGTGATTTCAGTAGGTACCTGCAGCGATGTTTTTGAAATGAGTAAACGGATGGACTTGCTACTACTTTCCAATTTAGACGCACCAAGAAAAACAGCTATTTTTCAGTAAAGTGTCTGTATGTGTTTCAGTTTTTTTCCCCTCGAGTATAAGTTTTGTATTTGTTGTTAAAGATCAAAAAGTTGCAGGTATTTTGACTTGTATTGCTGATGTTTGATATGAGTGGTAAATAAAATAAAACTGATGGTGACGTTTTCTCCTGGAGGTTAAGGAACGCCTGCCTGTTCTTTTTTTGACATTACTTGTCATTTTAATACAACAATGAAAAATAATTACAATTTTGAAAAAGGGTGAAACAGTTTCTGTAATTTTTTTGTTAGTTATTTTTTATCACATTTCTCACTGAGAACTTGACTCGACCACATTCAAAGTCATGAGACCAATAAGTTGTTTAAATTCTTCAAAAAATTCCGATTTTTCTTCTTTTTTAAACATGTGGTTAAAATAATGCAGAAAAAGGTGTAAAAATGTAACTTGTGTAAATTCAGCTGGTATTTTGCCGGTCGTGACGTCTTAAAAAACAAACTAACGATGATCCATATTTAATGAGCCACTACAAGCATATTAACCTTAAAAAACAAAAATAAAAGCTTATCTGGCTAACCAAAATATCCAGTGGTCCTGCTTAAATTCTGCCACATGGTTAAGTGATAAAGACTTTAAATAAGGTGAGTAAAACTCACACCCTCTTCACTTTCTGTCGCTTTATTGCATGTGCACTGTAAAGATGTGGCTAAACTGCACACTGAGTTCTGCTTGGCTGGGTTTAGCTGCATATGTTAGTCACTTCACTGAAGTAGTGGCTTTGCTGTGGTTGTTAATGCATAGAAATTTATCATTACAGGCAGCAGTCATAGGTTACCAGCATAAATGAGATGGTGATTGTTTAGTCTCTGCAGGCTTGGCACTGGGTTGTTGATCTGTTAAGTTATGTTAGGCAATGAATTTGGCAGAGTTTAAATGGTGTATTTGTGTATACCCAGCATATTCATAGAGTTTGTACCTCCTGTTTGGTGTGTGTCACTGCTTCTCTTATATTCAATATGAGGCAGAGACAGAGAGTATTCTGTGTTAGATGCCAGTGTCAGTAAATTAGCAAGACGTGTAAATCTGGGATCTGAATGATATGATTTGTGTGAAATTATAGTGTTTGTGTACATATGCAATTATGTAAATTTTGGAAGCACAGCAAGAAATGATTTTTGGTTAAATTTAAGTGCCTGGATTATGTAACTCAGTGGTTCCCAAACTTTTTTTGCTGGGCCCCCCTTTGTTTTAAATCAAGAATGTGGGATACCGTTTGTCCGTGATTTGGACAGCCCAGCGCATGCTCCCGATGCAGGGAAACTAGTTCTGTCGCAGAGACCTACCTCGGCACTTGTGCAGGTGAAGCCAAAGGGAAGATATGCTTCACCACATTTTCTAGTCTTTGGCTTGGAATGAAGTTGGTTTGGAAACATATTTGCCGATGCTTCATCTCCTGCTTTGCGTTTGTGTGGGCGCCCCGTCAAAAACCTGTCCATTATGCTAGCAGTGTCCAAGCGTTCTTTTTTTTTTTCTTTTCATACCGCGCCCCCCCCTGCAATGGCTCAGCCCTCCCTAGGGGGCGGGCTTCACACTTTGGGAACCTCCGATGTAACTCTACACCTTAAAGTTATGATAGTTGAAACACAGCTCTCAGGATTATGACTACACCAATTCAATGCATTATGTGACCTTTGTTCACACATAGTTAAATTGTGGACATTATAAATTCATCAGAATGATGAGCTGCTGTAGAAGCATTAAGGATTTATGGAATATAGTAAAAGTTTTTCACATTTCTTCAATAACATTATGGAAAATATATTAATTTCACTGCGGCATTTTCATAATGGTAAGTTATAACTATAACAGAGTTAACTGTTCACATGCCATAGGGCTGTTTTCATTTCATTACACATCTTAGATGTGTTAGTTATCTTGGGTGTAACTTCATAGCAGCAAGAATCAAAGAAAATCTTCATGCTTTTATTTTTGAAATAAATTGCTTGTGAGATGCAACTGTGTGATCATGACTGGGCATCATTGTTATATCTAGGACACACAGCTCCTACAAGCTCTACAAGCTCCTGCTGCTGCACCAGAACACTGTCATGGAGTGCTGTGTTACGGACAGGCTGCAGACCCAAATGCAGAACTCAGAATCAGAAGTGGAACAAAAAAAAAAAAAAAAAAAAAATCAAACATTTGGTGGTTACTCCCCAGAATTCAGTGAGATTCACAAGCTCTGCAGTTTGTGAACAATGCCCCAATTTAAGAGAAAACAGTGATATAAATGAGATACTGCAACGCAGCTGATATTCACTCGACTTTAGGTGCTGCATATTTGCTCTTTTGTATCACATCACTGTGGAAGCAACTTATAAATATACAACTTTGTGGATTTCACAAATATGACACGCTGTGCTAACTCACCATGGACACCTCCAAAGCCCCACGATAAAATCAACTGATTGCAGTGATTAAACTGGCCTGATTTTGATGCTCACTTAGAAATTAGCAAACAACATGCTTGCTGAACTTCAAAAATTTAAACATAAAGTAGGATTTGGATATCCATTTGAAAAATGTAGCAGCCACCAAGCTATGGCAACAGAGTGAAATATTTAAAATAGGTGACATTAGTGAACATTTTGGGGGATTCAGATCCTCATATTGACATAGGGAAAAGAAACAGAAAAAGCAGTAAATGTTTGTTTTATCCGTATAAGCTTTCTGACTTTTCTTTGATAAAGTGATTTACTTATAAAAGTTGACATGTTCAATTTATTTATACCTATTCATGTTATTGCATTTAACAAGAATGTAAATGGGGTCACTTTCATGACACAACATTATAGAAGAGTTATAAAACATACATAAAACATAGAAATGTACTGCACATTTTTTCTGTTCCCTTTCTCTTGTCCACAAATGGAAGCAGCACCGCAGTGGGTGGGCTTTTTGTATCTTTGTCCTGATCTGACTGTCACCCATATAGCACTGGCAGACCTGTAGTGCTGCTAGCCTTTTTGACACCCTGGTGCCTCGTCATGATGACAGTTCTGCCTTTTACCCTGCCTGAGCTTTTATAACAGTGTATTGCTTGTGGTGGATTGGAACATGATGAAGTGGACACACAGAGAGCAGAGACCTGCAGGTGGTTGAGTCTCGTACATGATTATGTATAGCTGCTCCAGAGAAGTCAGGCTAAGTAGCTTCTTGAGAACAACGCTAGCAAAACTAAACTAGATTTTCTGTAAAATTGTCCTTCTGTTACTGGCATCTGAATATATTTCTTCATTTTTACTACATTGCTCAAAGAGATTTTGTTAGATGTCAGTCACATAGGGCTAGAGACTAGTTGGTGACGCCCTGACAACCACCAGTCACTACGTTGTTGGAGGTTGCTGTCTTGCTGTAAAATGGATGGTGAAAGGTGTCGCACAAGTTTCGAGACCACTCAGTGTGCCCCAGGCAACCATGTATCCTCAGTGATACAGGTCTAGACAGTCATACAGCCACCACTTGCTTGAAAAATGTGCCTGTTTACTGACCAGTTGGCAAGTGCTTGCAGGCAGTTGCAAGGTGTTATTGAGCCTCTTTTCCACTGGTACCTACCAGGCTCAGCTTGACTCGACTTGATTTTTAGGGCTTTTGATTAGGTGGTAGTTGCTGGTACCAGGTACTTTTTTAGTACCTGCTTAGCCAGGGTTCTAAACAAGTCATAGACCAAGAAGCAACTATATCATCACCTCGATGTCCTTAATTGTTGCATTGTGTTTGTGTCACGGGACTTTTGACTGCACCCCAAGAACATTGAGGTGATACTCAATTGTAATGGAAAATGAACAAATCTGAGTTGAGACAAGTAGGTACTTGTGGAAAACAGGTCTTGCTTTCAAAGACGTATAATGTGCTGCATTTAAAGCCTCCTTAAGATTGCCAGCTTGTCATCACACAAGCAGTTGAAAAAGTGTGAAAACTGTGATGATTTTCCTTCAAAGAAAATGATGGCCTTGCCACCACAACCAACATGTACGTGTTTCAAAAGTGGCAAACATGCAAACCATGTTTGCATGCGAGTTCATCTAGCAATTGCCAGCAACCTCTATTAACCACTTGCCAACCAGTACACATTTTTTTCATGGTCACTGGTGGTTATTGGGGGAGTTGCCAACCAATCTGGGCTTGTGTGACAGCAGCCTGAGCTTTCTATAACAGGTACTCAATGCACTCTTAAACACGCGCAGATGTTTTTGTTAGACCAAAAGTGTTACTAGCAAAAACGCAAATAACCAGTGAAGACAATAAAGCACATCATTTAAAAGTGATTTATGATAAGCTGTCAGCTATTAGACCTCTATCAGATGTTGCTGTCACAGGTGGTGTTGCTCAGTTTCTTCAGATCAGACAGCGTTCAATTTGTTTGCAACTCACACATTTGACTGTGGAGCACCGCCATACTTCAAAATGAAAGCTTTCACTTCAAAGAAAGCTTTTGAATGCTGCCTGTTGTATTCTGTGACATTTCTCCGTGGTGTCAAGGAGAGGACAGGCCCACCAGCTGTATGCAGGACAAACACCCATCTCCCTTTGAGTGATGTCTTTGAAGAGAAAGTAGATGAAACAGAGCAGTCTAATTGAAGCAAAGTCCACCCCCTGCCTATGCTGGCTGCCATTCTCTTGGCTGAAGACACTTACTGTAGGTAATTACAGTGCCGGAGAGCAGCAGTCTCTCAAGCTAATGTGCAATCACAGGTTGGAACCTGACATTAAACTGAATCTTGCCATATTTGGTTCTCATAAGCATCCTTGCATAAATAAATGCTGTGCTCACTGCATTTCTGCTGCCTCCCCACATAACTCAGTTGTACATCTGCTTTTTTGTTACAGACGAAAAAGCAGTTTTTCTTACAGTAAAAGATTCAAACCACTCTCACTCCATACAACTAATGCAAATTCGCAGCAAGCAAATGAGCAAACTGTTTTTAAAAGCAAACAGCTGCTGTAAGCATTACTCATTCTTGTTTATCTTAAAGTATATGAATCATGCAGCGGAAGGTTCTGTGTGCAGGTCCACATCAAGCAGGGCCCTAAATTATTTAAAGTAAGCTGAATAGCAGCATGACAGTGATTAACAGGTGGCTAAGTCAGGCTGAAATTGTAAGTACCACTGCCATGCAAAGTCACTTTTGCACAATTTTTTTTGCCTTTCTGGATGCTTTGAACCACAGCTGTTCTTGTATTTATAATGCAGCATAGAGGAGGGACTATTTATACAGCAGCCACACAAAAACTCACGAGCGATCAACAGCACCCCGATGAGACAAATACCATAAAGCTGTTTGAGGTTTTAAATGTTGGCACAGCTCAGTGGGTCGAGCATCTAAACAGTCACTGGTGCTTTGCAGAGCATATTATTCCTGGATCTTCATTGATGCATGACGTTTGTAAAGGTCACTGAAAGACCAGTCTTATTGTAATTGAAATCTCATGAACATACATGAATATTCCCTCAAATATACGATAGCTTCTTAAATCCCCTTTGGGACCAATAAAGGGACAATTGTTGATTGAAATGGACAACACTGCTGTCTGGGATATCTTCATATTGTTAGGTCAGACACTGTTAACTCAGTGTCTTACATAATTGTAGTATTTGACCAATATTACATTTGACCAGTGTCTATAATTAGGGGTTAATTAGGAGAAGAGGTTTGAATGTGTCAAATTTAGGGAGCTGGAGTCTATCCCAACTTTCACTGGGTGAGAGATAAACCATAGATAGGGTGCAATCTATTACAGAATAAAAAAAATTAATGAAAATCAGTGTAAAATTTTCATCTCAAATCTTCACAGAAGTTAACAGAAGTTCATATGAGATTGTTAACCTGATAGAAAAAGAAAAACAGTGAGATTTTTTTTAAACTGCACTGACTAATCCATCACTTCTCAAGACAGGCTGCAATAACAAACACCTAGCTGGGATTTATGACCTACCCTAACAAGCCTCTGCTCCATCATAGATGCAGTATAAGCTGCAGTCAGCACTGCAGGATGCAGGACTTGTAGCATATATCAAAAGGAATAGCAGCAAAAACAGTGGATATGATCAATTGTCTGAGCATAACAAAAACAAAATGACGCTATTATGATAGGCTTGCCTTCAACCAGCTTAGTCAGAAGAAGGCCATTATAAGCTGCTTGGGAGACCCAAACAGAACAAAATACAGTGAAAGGGATATCACTTGCACCATAGTATGAGCTAAATATATCTGCAGGTTTTACAGAAAGGCTGCAAACACGTGGACTATATCTTATGCAGAATTTGCAGTCTACAAACGATAGGTGCAAGGTGGGGGCCAAGGGGGGATGCATCTAGCAGCATTGGATGTTAGTCTATAGGATGGCTTCGGAAGTCAAGAACAGGAAGCGAGTGAAGGCAGAGGCAAGGATTAAATGGTGGAAGATGAACAAGGATGAACGCAATACAGAGTTCAGAGAGGAGCTGAGACAAGATTTACCAGATGAATGTGAAAGTACAGCAGAAACTGTTAAGGAAACTGTAAATAAAGTATCTGTTGTACCCTCTGAGCAGAGGAAAGAAGAGAGATTTGGTGTCAAGAAAAGAACACAAACTGGACTCGAGTAATGGATACTGGAAGTCCACAAAACAGCATGAGGAGCAGGCCAACACTAGCACTGTAGGCATAACAAGCTGACATCAACTGAATGGAAGCTTCACATGCAAAGCAGACGAGGCGACCACCACACATTCACTTCAGAGCAACAATTCCCCATAGTGTGACGGCTCTTCAGCCTTTTATACTCCCAGGTGCAGACAATCAGCCAGTCAATTGGTCATGGAGTGGTCATGGGATCTCCAGGCAGCCAATCATCCGCGAGTCCTGGCACACTTAGATTTGCATAAGCACAAAAAGGTAGTCTCACTCTCTCCAAGGCCCAGGGCCGTAACACCCCTCCCCTTAAAATACAAAACTACGCTGTGTATACACAGATTTCAATATTCGTGACAGACAACAAAACAAGTCATACTCACAACTGGGAGAGGCCATCAGCTAGTACATTTTCTGATCCTTTTATATGCCGAATCTCCAAATTGTACTCTTGTAGCACCAAGGCCCATCGCATGAGTCTTTGATTGTGGTTAAACATTCGGGCAAGAAATACAAGTGGATTATGATCAGTGTACACTACAATGGGTAATGTGCCAGATCCCAAGTACACATGGAAGTGCTGAAGAGCTAGCAACAGGGCCAATGTCTCCTTTTCAGATTACAAAACCGTTCCGACCCACACTCCTTTCCAGAAGGTGGCGGTAAATGAACCTAAAAGTTGTTTGCCAACCGCCATTAAAATGTAGGAGAAGAAGAAGAAGAAGATGAATGTCTCCTTTTCAATGGTGGAGTAACTTCGGCAGGAGGTGACTAATCACAGGATTGCTTGCAGTTATGCAGGTGGAGAAGCGTGGGAGTCTAGGGAGGCTTTGCTTCTGAAATCAAAGTAGATAGAAACACACACATAATCCAACATCCACACTGGCAGAAAGCTATGAAGAAGATGAAGGATGGAATACAAGTTTGATCCAGATAAAGTATCTGTGGTGGTATGGAGATGTCTAAAAGGGAGGGTAGGCGACTTAACCTTTAACCAGATAGTTTAACACAGTCTTGGAAAGTGAGAGGATGCCTGAGAAATGGAGAAGTATATTGGTACTGAATTTCAAGAACAAGGGCAGAGCTGTGGAAACTAGGTTACAAGGTCAGTGAGCAGCAGTATAGCTTCATGCTGAGAAAAAGCACTACAGAAGTGATGTTTGCTTTGGTAGTGTTGATGTAGAAGTATAGAGAAACATCGTTGCACCATGTTTTGTAGCTTTGTCATAAAAAGGTATATGATAGGATGCCAAGAGAGGAACTGTGGTACTGGACAAAGAAGTGAGGATTGAGGGGTAGTGCAGATCCCATATGAGGGCAGTGAGACATTAGTGAGGTGTGTGGTTGGAGTGACTGATGGGTTCAAGGTGGAAGTAGGAATTCATCAGGGATCTGCTCTGAGACCCTGCTTGTTTGCAGTGGTGATGGACAGGTTGACGGATGAGGTCAGGCAGGAATCTCCATGGATTATGATATTTGCAGATGACATGCGATCTGTAGTGAGCAGGTGTAAGACAGTCTGGATGGGTGGAAGTATGCTCTGGAGAGAAAAGGAATAAAAGTCAGTTGAAAGAAGACAGAATGCATGTGTGTGACAATGTAAGGAGTAGAGGTAATAGAGGTGGATGAATTTAAATACCTGGGATTAACCATCCAAAGCAACAGACAGCGCATAAGGGAGGTGAAGCAAGGAGTGCTTGAAGGGTGGAGTGATGGAGATGAGTGTCAGGAGTAACAGAAGGATAGCAGCTAAGAGTGAAAGGTTCACACGATGGAAGGGAGATCTGCTATGACAAGGTTTGGATACAGTTGACAAAAAGACTGGATGCAGAATTGGAGATGCTGAAGATTTTTGTTGGGAGGGAAATCTCAGTTTGGAGACAAAGTTAGAGAAGCAAGGCTGAGCTGGTTTGACCATGTGCAGGGGACTATCCTTCATAGTCGATATATTGGACAACGAATGTTGAAAATGGAGCAGACAGGAGGAAAAAAACAGAAGATTTGCCAATTTCATAAAGGAGAACACACAGAGGGTTAGTGTGACAGAAGAGGATGCAAGATATAGAGTGAGATGGAGGAAGGTGATACACTGGCCCTTTCTCAATTCTCAAGTACGCGAGTCCGTACTCGCGTTCGCGGCGAGTCCAGAATTGCCGAGAACGCAAGCACGGACTCGCGATTTGCACGACTGGAACACCAGCGTACTTGATGATGTCACAGGACACATGTCTCTTACCAGTCAAACATTTCACAATAGACTAACCAGGAACAAGACAATTTAATGTAAGAAACTGGATATAAACCAATTTCTTGTCTTCAGATTTAATAGAAGCAATTCAGACTTTAGCCACTGGAACAGACAGGTAGCTGTTATGCACCGATTCTTGATTATAATCATCTGCACTAATGATCTGCCTTTAAGGTGTTCCCAGCTGCAGAGTTTTAAACATGAACAAAGTCTGAAAAACATTAAATGAAAATCAGTAATTGGAAAGGTACATAGAAAAAGTTTCAAGAGAACTGCCAGGTCTTCAGCCTGAAGCCAGAGTCATCTTACAGTCAGAGCAAAAGTTAGCCAGTTGGCTTTGTTCAAGAAGGTTCAGCCAGATCTAAGCAGGAAAAAAAGTTTGTAAATATATGTTGTAAGTTGTGAATAAAACTCTTAATGAACTCTGATGTTTACCACAAGTTCTGTGCAACTGACAAAGAGACTTCAAATAAATGAATGAACCTTTGACCACATCAAAATTCACACTGACAAATGGGAATTTAGAATAATGGAGAGTGATTCAGTAAGTCTGCTTTGTGCCGATATAGCTTGAGGGGATTGTTTGTCTCTTTAGACAGACTGTGAAAAACACAGATTGCAAAGAGCTTTATTTCCAGTGAATGATACCATATAGATAACAGTGATGGAACCTGGTAAGATTAAAGAGAAGAGAGTAGATGCTAGATCTGGGAGCAGAGGTCTACAGTTTGTGGCTCATGAAGTGCTTGAGCTCAAGAAGGGGTCACCAGTGAAAGTAGAGAGATGTTTTAGCCAGAGCATGCTTCATGACTCAAAACACTGAAGGCTCAGTTGCTGACACACTTTTCACTTTGTGATTTTATTACAAAAGAAAATCTGTTGTAATAATAATTTCAGATGGCGTACACAGACTCTTGATGTTGAGTGCGCTGTCTTGCATTAAGCTTAGAGATCATATGTAATTCTCCTTCCTTGCAGCTGTCTAATGAAGACAAAATTCCCTCTGAGCAAAAAGCTTTGTTTGGTTTCAAATTCACATGTGCAGTAAAGTAGGTTAAAAAACAACAAGAATGCTCTGCTTGAGGAGCTTGCACCAGCTATATCTGCATCATGCCTTAAATAATGTCTTAAAATGCTTAGATGCCACTGCAGACACACAGATAGGAGCAAAGAGATGGTCCCACAGCAGGGTGCTTCTCTGGAAGCTTTAATGAAACTCAGCTTAGTTACAAAATCACTTAATTCTAAGACAGAAAAAATGGCATTTACATTGGGCTTAACCCTGATTAAAACTATAACTGTGTCAAATCAGCATTTGAAAGCTGATTATCACCTTCATCTTTATTTATACTATAACGTGAAAAGAATCTAAAATGTTTAATATGTTTGTTTTTCAAATGTTTAAGAAAATGAAAGATAGATATTCTCCCACTTTAGTCTGATACAGGTATCTTGCTCCTCAACATACCTGTGTCTTCTTCCTTTTGTTTAATGATGGGCCTAATGTTTTCTACTACGAAGCCATGCTGTTGTAGATGCAGTTTGTCATTTAGCATTGACTTGCTGAAATATTCAATGGCTTCCCTGAAAAAGATGGGAGCATATGTTACTCTGAAACATGTATATAACTTTCATCTTCCCAAATGTGCAAAGTGCAATTTCCATAAGCACTAATGCATTCTCATATCATCAGTGATGCAGGATGTTGACCTGAGCACTGATAACAATCAAGATGGTCCCTCTCCACTCTTAGTTTAAACATTTGATATGTTTTCTGTGTTCTGTGAATAAAATATGGATTTATGAGATCTGCATATTCTTTCATTATGTTTTTTTTCATAGACATTTTACACAAATGTCATAACTTTTTTTGGACAAGATTTGTAGTCATAGAGCAGTCATTTGCATTTTGCATGTAAATTTAATACTTAATTTCACTTAGCACTTAAAAACTTCAAATTTTACCAGCCTTTCAGATGCTAATATTTTTGGAAAGGGTGCTTGATATAGGCCTTTATTCAGACAAACTGTAGACAGTTCATTTCATTTCAGCAGGCCACACAAAACGCTAACTCTTAGTTAACTTCTTTTTCCATCACCTGTGTTTAATGGCACTCCCAGGAATTCAGCAAATTATGCATGCCGTTGTACATCTTTGAGTATATTTTATTTTGATAATTTAAAATGTGAGCGAACAAGAGCAGTTTCAGTGTGTTGTGTGGAATTAGGTCACAGTGCAATACACAAGCTGAACACTGAGAGTGACTGGTACCCATCAGTATGAAGGTTATTTTTACTCCATCAGTCATGTAACTATTTTAATTACTTCAAAGCAATTAAAATAGTTACTGTAAAATTTAACTTACTGATAACCATTTAAACTGAGCAGACACAAAATAAACCATGCATTGTTTGGAAGGGGTGCCAGGTTAGACAGACCCTCTTCTCTCTAAAAAACAAAAACAAAAACATGACAGAACAGCTCAGGTTTGCACAAGACTTCTGAAACAATGTCCTTTGGACAGGTGAGACCAAAATGGAGATGAAGAGACATAATACACAGCACCATGTTTGGGGAAAACCAAACAGCGTATCAACATCTCATACCAACTGTCAAGTACAGCGGTGCAGGGGTCATGATTTAAGATCGTTTTGTAGCCACAGGACCTCGGCACCTTGCAGTCATTGACTCATCCATGAACTCCCTCATATATTAGAGTATTCTTGATATCTATATCTAGTATTTTACAACAACAACTTAAATTTGCTCATGCAAAGATAATGATCACACTGCAGTAGCAAATCTACAACAGAATGACTGAAATAGAAAAGAATCAATGCGTTGCAATGGCCCAGTTACAGTCCAGGCCCAGATATAACCAACAAAATGGTAAGCAGTACTTGTGTGCATGTCTCACTCTTTTACTGGAAAATTTTCATGCTGTCTTTAAAGCTTTTAAATTAGAGCCAGCCCATCCCTGCTGCTATGACTAAGAAAATAAAATGCCCACAAGCTACAGTCATGGCACATTGTATCAGCGTCTACTGCTGGATGATCATTTCGCTTAACACAAGTAATTATCACATTTAACATGACTAATTTAATTGAACATAAATTAGCGTGATCTTCCTCAGGCATCAACTCCACCCATGTTCTTTTACATTATTGCTATACTGAAATCCACAGAGTTTCAAGGATTGGTGTAGAGACATAACTGATATTTCTTTTCCCACCCCATAACCATTTGTGTCACTAACCTTTTAGAGACGAGATACCAACTTTTCTGAAACCTGTCAGCATTTTAAACCGATAGAGGGTTTAAATCATGTTTTTTTTTTATGTGCATTTTATACATTTTTACTTTTTGGGAAACAGAACAAAAAGAATCTCCCTTTTTCACAATACAGGAGAATTCACACTCTTGCTTTATCACTGTCCCCAGTTTGATTATGGGTCTGTGAAAATACATGCAGAAAGAGATGAACATGTGGAATGAAAAAGGTGAAATGAATGTCAGCTGCAGCGATATATCAGCCATCTTAGTCCAAATGTCAGCCAGGCTTTCCTCCCCCCCGATAAAGCAACAGAGTTATCAAACTGCTTCCTATTGCTGCTGCCATGGTGACAGGAAGGTATAGAAGAGGTGAATCAGAGGCTGATAAGTTTAGGAAATAGATGTCACTGCTTCAGTCATGCTTTGCTGTTGTGTGCTGAAATTGTCCACATCCACAAATGGTTTTTAAAATGTTTCAAAGGAAAAAGAAAAAAGGTTAAAGTCTGAATTGTCATGTGTACTTTGTTAAAACACTTACAGCTATTGTGTTTAGCCGCCTGTCGAGTTCAAAGATTTCTTTTAAATGCCAAATCTTAAAAAGCAACCTTTTTTTTTTCTCCATGTGGCATATTTTTAAAGTTTATCTCATTATGTTTGAGAGGATTTTATACACCCAAGAGTCGCAGCATTTCTCAAACCACTGCAGACCATTTAATCCTTTCAGTGGAAGCAAATTAATTAATTAATTAGTAACAGAAAGTGGTAGCTTAATTTCAGGTTTAGAAAGAGTATAAATGTGTAAAAGGCCCTGAAAGGTCAAAGGGACTGCAACTTCAGAACGTGCTAGCAAATAGAAAAATGCTTTAAAAGCACACAAAATACAACAGAAGCTGAATAAAAACAAACAGAAAAGGGATTTTGTGGAGACATCAGGAACAGAAAGCAAAACATGCAAATGACTGTTGGTTTTGTAAGGGCGAAAAAGTAACGTGTTCTAATTGTACAATATGTTTAATACTGTAGCTACATGTTTGCTATCAGTTGTTTATATTATTGTATACATTAATGTGTATTATCCCTTTCAATAATTTCTGTAGTATATGATTTTTGTGAGATTTTGCAGTGTTTTTCCTACGTCAGCTGTGCTTTACTAAGCTTCTGTTGTTTTTTGTGTGTCATTTTTCTATTTGTTTTGCAACTTATTTGGTTGGACTCAAGTGCGGGACTCAGGCAAGACAGCGAGACGTAGAATAAGCTTTACAATACTTCATTCGCTTTAACACAAAACTGAGACAAACAAAGATTTCTTGAACATGTGGAAAAGGAAACTAAGGGTTACTTGGAACGTAGACAGAACTGAGCACTAGACTTTAACTGGGCAGGAGGCAGGCAGCAAAAGGGTAGGCTGGATCTAGGGAAGGAGATGACAGGTCAGGCGGAGCAGGGAAGAGAGTTAGGTGATGTTATCCAGAGAGCTATTGTGAGATGCCTTACTTGTAATCCAAGTGAGATGGAACTGAGGAGGGAGTCAGAGGAGAAGCCTTGGATCCCCAAGTTACTGAGGAAAGGGTGGGCAGACAGGGGGAGCAGGAGTGGAGATCCAGTGACTGAGTTTGATCCGTAGCAGTAGCAGAATGACGACTGCCCAGAGATCAAGGCTTCCTATGACATTTTCTTAAGCTGCAGTGCATTTGACATCTCAGGGCCATTGTGTAAAAAGACGCTCACCACAATTTCTCAGTCTAGGAAAGTCTCAGACTCCATCTGGTCTGAAGTATATAATGGCATTCAATATGTAAGTGTGTGTAGCAGGGACATGCTAGAGGAAGAAGAAGATAACACCATTCACATGGGGAAGACCATCATGACCTCCTGTGAAGCTGACATTGACCTGCTGTGCTCCAGAGATGCATATGAGTGACATGCTGTCACTGCGATGTCGGTATCACAGAGGAACGTGATCAGTAAATCACAGTCTATCCTGCACAGAGCATTAACATATTGCCTATATAGTCTACATGCATAATGAAGATGTGTGTTTGTTTATGCATTTGGAATGGGTCGTTTCTGTGTTGCTTCGTGCTGCTTTTCCTCAGTTCTTCAGTAATGCTGCTGTATCTTGCTTATTGCCAAGATGTCAGGGCAAAGGTGTTGTATTTCTTTATTTGTTTACTTAATGTAACGGATATTTGCATCGATGTAAATGGGATAATGTAGGAGTGTTTGATGCGTTTTAAAGCATACATTAGACGATGGTTTGGGTGCAATACGTGTGTGGATTAGGAACACTGCATAAAAATAAGTACGAAGTCACCAAAGCAGCGGTAAGCTACATCGATGCTACATCATTTCAGTAGGAAAACAATGTCCATGTGACCAAATGCCTCCCCTTTGTGTACATTCACAAATCCGTTGTCACTCCAACTAGTAAGAGCAAACCTGTTATCTAGGAACAGTCACAACTTACCTACCTGCGCACTCTCTGCCGCTCTCTGGATTCCTCAGGCCAGTCACTGCTTCCTCTCCAGCTTGTTAATAGGAAAAAACAAAGTAGTCCACTTTACGCTTTGGCTTCCAATAATAAGAGCAATTCTGGAAGGCTTACCTATGGCTGAGTCTAAGTCTTGTTTAGGCTTTGGCAGTCACCCCTTTGAGCTCCTGTAATCAGAGAAACTTACCTCTTGCTTTTCCTGGTACTGTTGAATTTCTACTTCCTGTAAATAAACCTTTTAAAAATGTGGCCAGTCTCTGGGTTAGCATTTTTGAGTCCAACCATTTGGTAATTGTGATACTATCAGCTTGAAACAGTCTGGCCATTCTCCTCTTACCTCTGACAACAACCAGGCATTTTTTTTATCCAAAGAACTGCCGTTTACTGGACATTTTCTTTCTTTAGGACCATTTCTGTAAACTCTAGTTGACCGTGTTACACTATACACAGAGAACCTGGTCTGCATAAACAGTATATTAATAAGACAATAGACAGAAAGCTGTAAATTTCCCAGCTTGAATATTTCTGCATAAAATGTGTTATCCTTTCAATGTCCTTCATTTTTTCCTGTAATTTGCATAAGAATGAGCATCACTTTTATATCTTTATGTATTCTTTGAGCAAAGTTTTTGATTTAACATTAAAGGATGAAGATGGTATCAAGATTACCTCTAAAACGATGACAGTTTAATTAATTTTTGCTATACCCACCAGAAACTGACAAGTTAAACATTTGTTCCAGTAGGCAGATTTAATACTTGGAAATATTCAGACAAGAAATAAACAGCAGAGGCCATAATTTAGCGCGTATAGGTTTGCTTTCAATATCAGTACGTCGTTCTGTTACCTATTGTTGCTGCTGTTTATGTCAACATTCACAAACAAGCACCCATAATCACACGAAGAGAAAGTTTACAATGTTTCCTTGTGCAATTTTGACAGGTAGGGGTAGCGCTCTCTCATTTTTTCACTGCCATAACAGCCTCCAGCTCCAACTTCAGGTAATGAGGTAAGAATGTGAACAAAACACACACTTCACACAATGTTTCATGTAAGTGGTAAAGTGTAACATGAAAACAAATATTCTTTAATGATTAAAAAACACATTTGTTTGTCTCTGATAGGTAACAGTGCAGTATGTTATGTTAACTGGGCTGTAATTCTGTAGCCATGCAAATCATTTTATAGGTATTTTCCCATGTTTTGATGTATAGTAAAGTGATGTGTTGTGAATGTAATTTCAAAAGCACTTACATAAATGATGACAGTTTATCTTGAGATGAAACTAGAATAACTGCCATAGGGGGGTTACAACCACTGACAAAGTAGCACACTTTAATAATATTGGCTTTATCTATTATCTACTTGACCTGGTTAAGTTAAAGTTAGACTGTGGGTCGCTGCCATACACAGCAGATACATTGACCTTGATGTTTGTTGACCCTACTTTTGACGCCCGACTTTAGCATCATTATTATCCTCATCTCGTAGAACTTTTACTTGGAAGGCAAATGGTCTCTGTTTCTCTTTCACATCACAATTAGTAGTCACTGAGATGGCATCTTCCATGAAAACTACAGGAAACTACTGCAATCTACTAGCGACCAAAGCAATCACAAGGATGTTTTTAGTTCAGCACCCTCTTCGCGACTGATCCCACTTACTGACTTACTAAAAAACTTAGTTTTTTTGTCCTGGATGTGAATGCTGCCACTTGGTCTTTCAACCAGGGGCCTAGAAAGCCCTGGGTTTCTCAGAAAGAGGCTTACGTGACTGTCATGGGGGGGGACAAGCTGGCAGGCTGCTGTTCTAATTGTGACCAAACAAATATTTCGAAAATTAGCATTTCAATCTATTAGTACATCTTTAAAGAAAAAAAAACAAACATAAACCCCCCAATTATCGTTTTCCTTTGTTTAATTCAAAACAGCAAAACTCTGTGTGTTCTATATTAATTCCATGTAAAGTGAAACATTTGTTGTCATTTCTAAATTATTGTTAACAATATGAATAAAGTGTATCTGCCTGTGCAGTTCAGTACACTCAAACACAATCACAGGGAAGACTGCTGACTTGACAGCTGTCTAGATGATTCCCTTCACAAGGAAGGTAAACCAGAGAAGGTCATTGCTGAAAAGGCTGGCTGTTCTCAGAGGTGCTGTATTGAAGCACATTAATGGAAAGTTGACTGAAAGGGAAAAGTGTGAAAGGAATAGGTGTGCAATTATCAGAGATGACTGCATCCTTGAAAGGATTGTCAAGAAAATTAAATTCAAGAACTTGGGAGTGCTTCACAGGAAGTGGACTGAGGCTGGTATCGGTACAGCAAGATCCTCAGCACCCACAGACGTCTTCAGGAAAGAAGTTACAACTCCCCCATTCCAAAGTGTAAGCTGCTTCTGAATCACAAACAGGTCAGAAGCATCCTAACTGGGCTAAGGTAAAACGAACTGGACTGTTGCTCAGTGGTCCAAAGGCCACTGTTCAAGATGTAAGGAAATTCAAGGTCCTAGAGTCTGAAAGGAATGGAGACACACAGGATTGTGTGAAATTTTCACAGTATCTCATGATTTGGTAGCAATGTCATTTGTTGGTGTTGGTAGTGGATGGCGTTGCAGGTGTCAATGCAGGTGTCTGCCAGGAGATTTCATCACATTTCTTGCTGACAAGCTTTATGGAAATGTTCATTTTCTTTCCCAGTAGCACTGGGAAACCATTATTAACAATTGGTTTGCTGATCATGTTGTGTACTGTTTCTGTTTGGCCAGGCAACTCTGACCCGAAGCTCACAGATAATCTATGGGTTACTGTCATGACAACAATGGGACAAACCTTCAAAATGAGTTTGCTTTTTGTACAGAAACAAAAATGAAAAATCTATGATATTACTTGGATGTACTCACCCCTGCACAAATTTGTTTGCTTTCCGGATTTGCTCAAATGAATTTATAAAACACACGAATGGAGTGTTGATTGGTGTCTAATTTAAGGCACCATCTTTTAGCTGATTTATTCTGTATTACTCTACTCATAATGCATAATGATGGAGAAGGAAGCAGACCATGATGAAGTCTATCTTCTCATTCAGAACACTTAGTCATTACTGCATGTTTATTTCCCTCCCAGTCAGATCCTTTCAGTGTTTTCACATGCATGTCCTTCAGTCAGCTGTAATACATTCCCATGGCATGAAAAGGAGTTTAATTCGATGGCTAAGTAAATGTAGATTGTTTTGTTTGTGTCCAATGGCATATTGATGCACTCTTATACAAGCCATTGATCTGAGACATTCAAATTAGCAAAAAGGACAAGCACATCAAATACAGCATTCAGCAATGTTGGACCAGCAGTGTTTTTAATCTGTGTGCCAGGTGGAAAAAAAGGAAAGTAAACAAGGCCTTTGTCTATGCAATTAGACATCCCCAAAGGCATATATATATGCAACTAGACATATATATATATATATATATATATATATATATATATATATATATATATATATATATATATATATATGTGTATATATATATATATATATATATATATATATATATATATGTATGTATATATATATATATATATATATATATATATATATATATGTGTGTGTGTGTGTGTGTGTGTGTGTGTGTGTGTGTGTGTGTGTATGTAAAGTCAAAAAGGCTTGTCAAGCTGCAAATGTAGCTGTGGGAAAATGGCAAAGGTCACCTGCTCGTGCAATTGTTGTGCCCTCTGATTTGCTCAGCCGTGTTCAGAGGCTGTGTTTGCCTCTTCATAGATCAAAGGTGTGCGACTCCTGTCTCTGCGAGGACATTGTAAGAACACAGCATCCAGCAGACTAATCCAATTAAGTGTGTTTGTTCAGGTTGTGATGTGCCTGAGCCAAAATAGCGTTGAAGGTTTTGCTGTCACTCTACGGCAGCAGACGGAGCGGGAGCTTGATTAGACTCGCGTGTCCTCAGTCCACGTGCAGCGAGCCAAAAACTGAGCTTATGAGCATATTTACAGTGAACGCACGCGGCAACCAGCAGCTCAATTATTCAGCATGAGGAAGAGATGTAATGACTTTCTCCTGTTATTAATGGCCTGTGCCTGAGCTTATTTATGAAAGGATACTTGGGTGTATTAGGCAGAGATGAAGGAGCATGAGATTGAAGATGTTCCCCTTTATAGTGATTCAGGCTTAATTAAAAGTTTTGTGAAGTCCAAACAAATAGATTGCCTCTTTACACTTCCTCTCATGTACATAAAAGCTATTTTGATTTCAAATTTCAACTAGAGATTGCCTAATTTTAATAATTTATGTAATATATTACTTTTCATAGAGTTTTCTTTCGCCATAGGCAAACTTTGGATCAGTCAATATCAAATGTCAGCTGCTATATTAACTTGCATGCCTATGCAACTAACGGCTAGAGCCAAAAAAACAAAGCTTTCATTTATGTAAAACAATTAGCTCCCTTTGAGTAGCACAGGCTAAAGGGAGTATAGCATGCCATATGCAAACATGTTTCCCAGGACTTCTCAATAAAATAAGAGGCAACCTTCAAAGCTTTGTGTCCTTGTCTTAAAACTGGGGCTGTGGAAAGGTAGCATGTTCAAACATTCATTAACGAACAGAGTGCTATGATGAAAGCAAAGTTTTCCTCAAGGCCCAAATCCCTGTGTGACTCTGAAAATAATATTTCATCTCAAAAATTTGTCTAGTTGCATTTAAATAAGCCACATTAGTAGCTGCTTATGATTCCTGTTAGGAAAATAAACCTGTTCCCTTTCTATATTTAATGTGAGAACATACTGATGAAGCTGAAATGATGGCTCTCAGTGGACCTGTAGATGTGCTCGGGATTCACTTCTTCTCTATTAAATGGTCACTTTAAAATCCCAGTGGTAATGTTAATTATAGACCTGTGTGGCTTTAGATATTGCAGTAACAAATCCTTACACAAACACACACACACGCTCTTGAGACTTGATCTGCTGATTCAGACGATATGGCAGTGTAAGGGCAGTGAACAGGGCTGCTTTATCAATACTTATTGAGCTGTGGCCTAACTGGATACGTTGCTGGGTCTCTGAAGGACTGTACAATAAGTCTACTTTGTGTTTGTCAGCTTAATGACTAACGGTTTATATTACCATAGGAGAACATTTATGAAGTAAACCCTCCATGCTCTCCTCATTGGTGTTCCTCTGATTTGCACGTGTTCCCATAGGACAGTGGTTCCCAAACTTTTTTTGCTGGGCCCCCCTTTGTTTTACAGAAAAATATTCCCCCCCGCACGCACGCACAAACACACCCTCCAACCACACACACCCATATTTTGCTCCATTGCGGTTTATTTCACACCTCAAACATTTAGTAAACAATTAAGCAAATACAAGTAATCTGCAGGTACTAAGAAAATAAACTACTAACTCTTTTACGCTGCGTCCGCACCTACACGGGTGATTTTGAAAACGCAGCTGTTTCGTCCACATGTAAACGGCGTTTGGAATCACCAAAAACTGAGATTTTTTTAAAACTACTTTTGGGGGTTTATGTGTGGACGAGGAATACAGAGTTCGTCACGCAACGTTAAAGGTATGTGTCTTTTTCCACGTCATGCTGTGCGCCACGTTATTGTTTACATGAGATGAATTGCAGAATGGCAGATAGTCAGATTAACAGTATTTTGTCTCTATCTTCAGGTTTTACACGCTTACATATAAACACACAGTTACTGTCCCTCTATTTACAAAGGCAGAGGCGTCACGGTGTAATTATTTTACATGTAGTTGTTTTTTCCTGTGTAATAATATTCAACATTGCTATCAATACATTTTTCAAAAATTGCCTCTCTGTGCAAAATGGGTTTAAAAACATAAACAACTGTGGGATGCTGTTTGTCTGTGATTTGAACCGAGGGAACAAATCGTGGCAGGATCAGCCTGATGTTATTTGTATGCCACTGTAACTTTACTGTATAAAGAGCTAATATCTCCAAAATGTCAGGAGTAGTTAGTTATTACAACAAGTGTTTGTGAACTAAAAATCAAGAATGTGGGATACTGTTTGTCCGTGATTTGAAGAGCCCAGCGCTGCTCTCGACGCAGGGAAAAGCAATTCTGCAGGGGAGACCTACCTCGGCAGTTGTGCAGGTGAAGCCAAAGGGAAGATATGCTTCACCATATTTTCTAGTCTTTGGCTTAGAATGAAGTTGGTTTGGAAACATATTCAGCGATGCTTCATCTCCTGCTTTGCGCTTGTGTGGGCGCCTGTGCTAGCAGTGTCCAAGCGTTGTTTTGTTTTTTCCCTTTTCATGACGCGCCCCCCCTGCAATGGCTCTGCGCCCCCCCCCAGGGGGCGGGCCCCACACTTTGGGAAGGTCTGCCATAGGATAACTTGGCTAAAGTGTAGTCTTTGGTTTGGGAACATTTGTGAACAGAAAAGTGTAATCTATACTGACCTATACTGATAAAACTTTATAATGAAAACAGTCATTGTGCAGAAGCCTTTGCCAAAGCTTCACAATCCTTGAAAAGAAATATTTCTGAATCAAAAAGGTCGATGTCATCTATTTTACACAAGCACCGCTGCTGGGATATTGTCTTCTCTAGCAAAGACGGGTCATTTGGTTTATTGCTGCTTGGGCTTGAGGAAAATTTCATAGTGTACAATAGCATGATTTCAGACTGCTGAATCACAACCCACATCTGTGACTTGTTCAGATAGGGTAAAAAATTGAACTGAATTCAAGTTAAGCCCAATTATCAGGCTTATGTTACAAACTGGAGGAGAGGAGGTTTAAATAATGATGCAATAAATAATTATTAACAACCATCTCCGAAAACATTAGAGCACTTATGCAAATATGTGATGTCTTGATAAATCGAGCAGATATTTGAAGTTTACACAGCACCATTCTCGCATGAAAATATCTTTAAAAGTTTATGTTGTGACCCAGAAAGAGTAATATTTCAAACTCCGCCACTCTGCGTTCCTCCGCCACTGCCTCGTTTGAGTTTTGGACAAAACGGATTCTGGGAAATTGCATTTCGTCATTTCGAGCTGATTGGAAACCAAAACAGCCAATCAGATTTTTTTGCATCCAAGTCTGTGATTGGCTGGTTTTGTGGCACAAAAATAACGGTGTACAGAAAGAGTTGAACGCGCACGGGCAGAAATGGTGAGAGTGCAAGCAACACATTGCGAGCAAGCGCAAATGCAAAAACTGAGCGAGAGGGGCTGCTATTGTGTGTGTGTGGATAATAGCAAACACTGAAATACAGTTTTTGCATGCAGCAATGAATTTTGTTCACTCAAATTTAGCTTTTCTTCGCTCAAAATAAATTTGTCCTCAAAATGCAACACTTGCACCTGCAATTTTTTTTACATGCACTCAATTTTTTTTTTTAACGTGCGCTCAGAATAGTGGCAAAAAAATAACGCCATACTCTAATCATTAACCTATCTTTGACGTATTTTCTCCGTTAACGCTGTGAAAAGTGCTTCGGCATAGTGATGGGATTTCCGGCTCTTTTTAGAGAACTGGCTCTTTGGCTCGACTCACTAAAAAGAGTCAGCACTTTTGGCTCCCACCCGGCTCTTCAGGTTGTTTTGTTGCTTTAATTAATTTATTATTAACAACAATATAAAATTATGCACAAAAGGAATTACTAATGTAAAAAAAAGGTGGTTTTATTTATATATGTTTATATATAAATATATGCGGTGGCCCCTAGAGACAAAGCACGTACAAACTCCAAAACACTTCTAGCGTTAACTGAACTTCCAAAACAGAGCTACCTAGATCACTTAAATTACACAATTGAAAGCATATGTGTATTGTTTCTGTATTTATACACAAGCACTCATATATATTCAAATAATTTAAAAAAAAAAAGTTCATTTACCTGTTACTACCACACACAAAATCCGGTCGTTGGTACTTCCTGGCTTGTGTAGCCACTAGGTAACAAAAAGCTCAACACTGCCCCTAGCATCCTGGAGCACTTCTGTTGTGTTTTGTACGTGCTTCGGAGTTTTTACGTGTTTTGGAGTTTTTACGTGTAAAAGAGTGAATAAGCTCATGTACACGCTAAAAGTGCCCTACACTCTTGTACCTTGGAACACGTTCATCTTTTTACAGAAAAGAAACAGCAAGGAGAAGTCTTGAGAGAGGAAAAGGTTTAAAAAGATATTCATTAAAATCAAGAAAAGCAAGCCTTGTGTGGAGATCTCGTCTATTTGTTCGCTGGCTGTCTAGCTTCACCTGGTCACGTGTAGTTAGGGCAGCAGCGTCCCCCACCCCCGTGCATGGGGCTGGACGGCGTCAACGCGTTAAATGAGCGTTAGCTAAAGCCCACGCACAGGGCGATTCGTGGTAACTCGTAAACAGAGATTTGCCGCTTTAATGCAGTTATGGTGTTAACGTCATTTTAACGAGATTAACGCTGACAGCACTAATAGATAGATAGAGAGATATAAAGGGATAGAGAGGACATAGAGAGGATAGTGTTAACACAACGCAAAAAAGAAAAGACTTAATCTTAGAGAAGCACTTGTTGCTGCCTGTCAATCTGCCAAGGGTTATGATGCCATTTTCAAACAATTTACACTCAATTGATCAACAGTGAGAAACATTATTCACAAGTAGAAAATATGATGATTTGTACTTGCTTTGCAGCTACAGCACCTGGTCACCTTGCAGTCATTGAGTTGACCATGAACTCATCTGTATGTCAAAATATTCTAGAGTCAAATGTGAGGCCATCTGTCCAACAGCTAAAGCTTGGCTCAAATTGAGTCATGCAACAGAAAAAAATATCACGTGCACGGCAACAAATCTACAACAGAATGTTGAAAAAGAAAAGAATCAATGTTGCAATCAGTGTTGCCAACTTAGCGACTTTGTCGCTATATTTAGCGAGTTTTCAGACCCCCTTAGCGACTTTTTTTCTAAAAAGCAACTAGTGACAAATCTGGCGACTTTTTCTGGTGTTATTGGAGACGTCTTTTTGACGTGAAAGCGCGTATTGCTGCCGTGGGCACCTCGCCCGTGCCAAAGCGCTCACAGGCGGAGGATAGTCCTCCCCCAGCTGCTATCAGTAGTGATGTGCGGATCAATCCTGACATATCGATTCCTCTGATACCAATCATTTATGTTCTAGAATTGATTCTCACATTAAAATATCGATATTTTAGTAATTTAGAGTAAATTTGTAGTTTATCATTAACAGGAACACAATGGAAAGAAACTATAACATTCGGATTCTCTACATTCAAAGGAACTAATTCCTCTTCCGCCTTTCATAGTCATGTGCGAAATACGGCTGTATAAAAGTCTCGCAGCCCCTTGGCGTGTGCACTCACGACAATGGCTGAGTGTAATTGTGCGGATGTATTTTACCTCCACAAACAGCTGAGACGTGGTTTGCGATACATGTGGCAAAAAAGTGAGGTGTTGTGGCCATAATTGCCAACCTTGAGATCTCAGAATTAGGGAGACATTCAAAAGGGCTGTTTGGGGGGGGGGATAAATATATTTTACAGTGTTTATTTATCGGATAAAATACGTTAAATGTCACCGTTATTATTGGCCGGCCCGGAAACAGCGGGAGTGTCCAAATTCAGAGGCTGCTTCCACCTGAGGACCCGCCCTTCGCGGTCTAAAGAAAGCCGGGTAGTACGTCATGAGTTCCCTCGGTGGAGTGAAACTCAGCCGTCTGCTCCTTGCTATCTAAAATATAACAGGATACTGACGTAAACTCTCGACCGTCTCACACTTCTATTTAATTAGTTTTCTGTTTGATGTTTATTCAGCTGTGTGAAAACCCCGGAGGAACCCTTCCGAGGGATTAATAAAGTTAAATTTAATTTAATCTAATCTAATAACTTTAATCTCAGCCAAACCGATTTACTCACGAACAAATAAAACACTAAAAAAGCCAAACAATAACATTTTTAAGTTATCAAAGTGACTTACATATCATGTTTAACCCGAGTGGTGATAGACCGTGGGGGTTTGAAGACGATGTGTCGATCGTCTCAGATATTTGAAGTTTACACAGCTACATTCTAACCTGAAAATATGTTTAAAGTTTTTTTGCGACCCAGAAAGAGAAATAAGAGTGATATTAAAACTAAGTAGCTGCCGTCATTGTTGGAGACTGGAATTGGCTGGGCTGCGCTATGAATTCTGCGATATGGTTTTTCAACTTTGTTGTCCGGGTGGAAAATCTGGAGAAAGGTGGGATTCTCCCGGAAAAATCAGCAGGGTTGGCATGTATGGTTGTGGCAACATCACTAACCTTGTCAAACACCTCAGGCAGGCAAGGTGTTCAAATAGTGCACAACTTTAGTTTTTTTATTTCTATATGATGAACTCTGCATTATTAAGTGATAAGAACAAGTAATCTGATGTCCTGTAATCATTATGACGCTATAATTTGAGATACAATAAATAAAATCCGTTTTTGTATAAAGTATCGGTATCGGATCAGTATCGTCGATACCACCCTGAATATTACTTGGTATCGGATCGGAAAGGAAATCAGTGGTATCGCACATCACTAGCTATCAGGGCAGGAGATGTTCACACCTATGCGTCCGAACTGCAAATGAATCGCGCATGAGCGAAGCCGCTGCTCCTGCACCGACTGTAACGCAGTCAGTTCTTCTTTTACTCTTATGCTGTTTTGTGGGTCACAAGGTTTAAAACTACTTATAAACACACACCCACACACACAAAGTAACTCCACCAGAGTGCCTATTTCGGGTCACTTTTGCCGGTCCAAGCCCAGATAAAGGAGCAGGGTTGGAATTGTGACATTACAAAAAACAATAATTGCTAAAATAAATTTAATTTGTAATTCTAAATAAACTCTAAATGCATTTAGGACGTTTTTTACTCACTTTATGTCTCTTCCACACGATGTTATTTCTCTCTCCAACAACGTAGGTTACAATTATATTAGCATGACCAATTATGCAAATTAGGTGATGACGTCATTTAGCGACTTTTAGGACAGCCAATAGCGATTTTCCTTACTGAGGAGTTGGCAACACTGGTTGCAATGACCCAAAGTCCAAAGCTCAACCTGACTGAAATACTGTGACAGAGAGTTGTATATGAATGCCCACAAACTTTAATGAACCAAAGCAACATTGTAAAAAAAGAGCGGGCCAATATCCTTCCACAATTATGTGAGAAAATGAAAAAGTCATCCCCCCAAAATTTAAATACTCAAAGTAATTTCCGTTAAAGGTTATTCTATAAATTGTGTCCTTAGGGAAGCAGTGGGAAAAAATGGAGATGGGTAAGAAATGGCACCCTCAATTAATGCAAAAGTCAAATGGGAAAGTAATTTGACAACAAATTATAAAAGCAATGAGTATATGGAAAATTTTGCCCACTAAATTAAAGAAAAGAACTATATATGTCAGAAAACTTCAAAGATCAGACCATTTGTTGGTTTAACACATAACTTTAGGTCAAAAAATTTTGTAGAAGGCAAAAGTTATGGGAAGGAATTCAAGTTAAATAAACATTGTATTGTAGCTACAACATGACAGAACAAAATATATTGGAAACAAATTAAAGCAACATTTTTATTATTCGGTTTGCAGCACCAAAAACTCATCAGTCATTACAAACAGTCTCTTGATTTGCATTTGTAAGAAAGATACAATACTGGTAACATTTGGTTGAAATTTACCACAAAACAAAACACAACAGAAGCGGTATAAAACAGCAGACATAGATAAAAAAAAAAAAAAAAAAAAACACAGGAAAGCTAAACAAAAAAGAAAGAAAAATCTCATAAGACACAACAAAACTGTCTTTTGGTGAAACACTAATGTGATGAATCAAGTGGTGAAGTCACATTATTAGTAGGGATGAGAACTGATAAGAAATTAGCAATTATGATTCTGTTATCGATATCACTTATCTATTTGTTCCTTATCGATTCTCATTTGGCTCTGCTTTTAGAGTCACCACTCTCACTAAGCATAATATCAAAGACGTTACAAAAAAATTAATTGCATGCTGTGTGGTCAAACATTTGTGCATTTGTTGTAATCAGTGTTGGGGTCATTAATAATAGTAAATTAAAAAAATACTGCACATTAACACAGAAAACCTTCCTTAAAAACAGTCCACTATGTTACTTAATTACTCCCAGGAGAAAGTAATTTACTACACTACTCATTACGTTATTTTTACATTTCTCTAAAATGACCTCAAACCATTTGACAATATAAACCTACCTACAGTCCCACACACCAACACAAATCCCTATCCTAATCATGACATACAGTGGGGCAAAAAAGTATTTAGTCAGCCACCGATTGTGCAAGTTCCCCCACTTAAAATGATGACAGAGGTCAGTAATTTGCACCAGAGGTACACTTCAACTGTGAGAGACAGAATGTGAAAAAAAAAATCCATGAATTCACATGGTAGGATTTTTAAGAATTTATTCGTAAATTAGGGTGGAAAATAAGTATTTGGTCACCTCAAACAAGGAAAATCTCTGGCTCTCACAGACCTGTAACGTCTTCTGTAAGAAGCTTTTCTGTCCCCCACTCGTTACCTGTATGAATGGCACCTGTTTGAACTCATCATCTGTATAAAAGACACCTGTCCACAGCCTCAAACAGTCAGACTCCAAACTCCGCCATGGCCAAGACCAAAGAGCTTTCGAAGGACACCAGGAAAAGTCTTGTAGACCTGCACCAGACTGGGAAGAGTGAATCTACAATAGGCAAGCAGCTTGGTGTGAAAAAATCAACTGTGGGAGCAATCATCAGAAAATGGAAGACATACAAGACCACTGATAATCTCCCTCGATCTGGGGCTCCACGCAAGATCTCATCCCGTGGGGTCAAAATGATCATGAGAATGGTGAGCAAAGATCCCAGAACCACACGGGGGGACCTGGTGAATGACCTGCAGAGAGCTGGGACCAAAGTAACAAAGGTCACCATCAGTAACACACTACAACGGCAGGGAATCAAATCCCGCAGTGCCAGACGTGTTCCGCTGCTGAAGCCAGTGCATGTCCAGGCCCGTCTGAAGTTTGCCAGAGAGCACATGGATGATACAGCAGAGGATTGGGAGAATGTCATGTGGTCAGATGAAACCAAAGTAGAACTTTTTGGTATAAACTCAACTCGTCGTGTTTGGAGGAAGAAGAATACTGCGTTGCATCCCAAGAACACCATACCTACTGTGAAGCATGGGGGTGGAAACATCATGCTATGGGGCTGTTTTTCTGCCAAGGGGACAGGACGACTGATCCGTGTTAAGGACAGAATGAATGGGGCCATGTATCGTGAGATTTTGAGCCAAAACCTCCTTCCATCAGTGAGAACTTTGAAGATGAAACGAGGCTGGGTCTTCCAACATGACAATGATCCAAAACACACCGCCCGGGCAACAAAGGAGTGGCTCCGTAAGAAGCATTTGAAAGTCCTGGAGTGGCCTAGCCAGTCTCCAGACCTCAACCCCATAGAAAATCTGTGGCGGGAGTTGAAAGTCCGTGTTGCTCGGCGACAGCCCCAAAACATCACTGCTCTCGAGAAGATCTGCATGGAGGAATGGGCCAAAATACCAGCTACTGTGTGTGCAAACCTGGTAAAGACCTATAGTAAACCTTTGACCTCTGTTATTGCCAACAAAGGTTATGTTACAAAGTATTGAGTTGTATTTTTGTTATTGACCAAATACTTATTTTCCACCCTGATTTACGAATAAATTATTTACAAATCCTACCATGTGGATTCATGGATTTTTTTTTTTCACATTCTGTCTCTCACAGTTGAAGTGTACCTCTGGTGCAAATTACTGACCTCTGTCATCATTTTAAGTGGGGGAACTTGCACAATCGGTGGCTGACTAAATACTTTTTTGCCCCACTGTATATATATGAGCTTTCTCTTACTATTTAGTTAAGAGCACAAATCCAACAGCGCCAAGCAAAGACGAAAACCTGCCCACTGCCACTTTAAAGCGAGTAACAGTGATCTACCTTAGAAACATGAACAGGCAGAAATGGAGATTTCATCCTAACTGCTCATCTCTTTGTTACCTGTTGAAGTTCAGGGTCGGCCTCCTGGGCTGGGGTCGGCATTCACTCAGCTTTAGCATCACTGTGGGTTTGCTAGCTTAGTGTTAACAAGCTGTCTGTGCAGATACTGGATTTGGAGCTGGAGTTGTGTTAGAAGCACAGTGGAGATGTTTCTGTCCTGTATGTAGTTTGCACTTCACCATCGCGCTCTTGGCCTTTTGTGCAATAAAAATAAAAATACTGTCCATATTCACACTGTAAACTGTGTTACCATTTTCCAAGTGCAAGTGGAACTGATAATCTAAATTAATAGGCAAGCAGATTAGCAATAATAGCTAATTGCAAAGATGTTTCTAAAGTATTATATATCTCATGCAATTAAAAAACACATTACCTTGTATCTTTTTCTTCCTCACAACAGGAATGAATCCTCAACTTTTTTAAGCGTGTCTCAGTGCTTCAAGTGCTTTGGTTTCTGTCACTTCAACAGCTATTCTGTTTTATTATTGTTTCCCAAAAACACATGTTTTATATTATTTTGTTTTTATCCAACTTTTTTAAATTTCAACTTTATTTGTATACACTTTTGTATTAAAACTTTTATTTTCTCAGGGCCACTGCAGTTACCAAGCTGAAAACAGTTTCTCATGGTAACATTTGTATCTGTATGCCTTTCTGTCCACCCTGGTGTATTTTTGTTAATAAAAATAAGTTTATAGAAAGGTTTTCTTTAACTCATACGTGTGCTTTAATACCAGAGGTGCTACACTTGCAAGAAAAATGACAAACTCTTGTTTACTGACTGACTCCTTTTCTATAAAAATATTTTCTATGGTTCCTGTTTTTCTTCACAAATTTGATATATTAATTCCTTCAATGCTCTCAGGTGTTGTCCTATACGTCACACTGTGCACTCTGTCATATACAAATTGTTGCGTGTACACAGCTTGATGTGTGATTACAAGCAGACATGGGAGATTGCTGCAATCAAACATCTGAGGAGAGTTGCAGCAGCTGAGCCACCGGGTAACCATTTTTGTTCTATGCATCAGCCGAACCCATTGAATAGCAAATGCTCACACCGGCACCAATAATGCGTACTCCGTATAGCTAACCTCACTGAGGTGAAGTATCAAACCCTGCAAAGTCAATTTCTCTCAGCTTATTAAATCGCCCACGGCACAATCAGCAGCAGGGTGTTGGAAAATAAACATCCTGCTGATGGTGTGTGATAGAAGGTGTTAGCAGGCTCCTGAGGAAGGGATTTTCTGAGTGAGGAAACACATGTCGCCTCTGTGTTGTGACAAGGGAGAAATGCTCAACGCGGAGCATGATTTCAAAAGTATTTAGGAAGGTTTTTGTTGTTTACTGAACAGTCAGAGGGCGCATAATGAAGAAAATAAATCTTTAATTATTTTTCCATCAAATCATGAATGATTGGGCTCATTAGATGCTTCATAGCAATGCACTTTTTAAATACAAAAGTTATTACTTTAAAGCTAACCGCCACAGAAATATTCCATTAATTATTGACAACATATCATTAATGAATAAAATAATTTGATTTAGCTGAAAGACAACAGAAAACATGCTATTGCAAATAGGGATGGGTACCGGGTTCTGACATAAATGGTAGTAACCAGACCGAAAAGCAGCACACATTTCGGTGCTTTATTTCGGTGCTTTTTTCCCCTGAGATGTCATACACTTTGGATTCTAGCCAATCATTTTACACTGAACAAAAATATAAACGCAACACTTTTGTTTTTGCTCCCATTCCCCATGGGATGGACGTAGAGACCTAAAATTCATTCCAGAGACACAATATAAGCGCATCCCTCCCAACAGTGGTCAAAAAGCAGTCCAAATGTGTGGTAGGGGCACATCTGCTATATTGAGATAATCCAGCCCACCTCACAGGGGGGCCACATCAGGATGCGGAGACCTGACAGCATATAGTGCACAGGTGTACCGCAGACTGCCCACACAAAAAGCCACCCTGAATGTGCAGGTTTTTGTGCGCGATTGGGGGTCTGGGGACCCGAAACAAGGCAGTATCGGGTGTGACCATCCATGTCACCATGCAGGGCAACACATCGTCGCATGGAGTCGAGCAAGTGGCAATTGTGGCCTTGGAATGTGGTGCCACTCCACTGCAATGGCTGTGCGAGGTTGTTGGATATTCGTGGGAACTGGTACACGCTGTCGTATACGCCGGTCAAGCACATCCCGAACATGCTCAATGGGTGACATGTCCGGTGAGTATGCTGGCCATGCAAGAACTGGGACATTCTCAGCTGCCATCTGCCCTGAACAATGTGAACCATGATTCATCCGTGAAGCGCACACCTCTCCAACGTGCCAGACGCCATCGAATGTGAGCATTTGCCCACACAAGTCTGTTACGGCGACGAGCTGGAGTCAGGTCAAGACCCCGATGAGGACGACGGGCATGCAGTTGAGCGTCCCTGAGACGGTTTCTGACAGTTTGTGCAGAAATTGTTTGGTTGTGCAAACCAATTGTTCCAGCAGCTGTCTGGGTGGCTGGTCTCAGACGATCTTGGAGGTGAACCTGCTGGATGTGGAGGTCCTGGGCTGGTGTGGTTACACGAGGTCTGCGGTTGTGAGGCCGGTTGGATGTGCTGCCATATTCTCTGAAACGCCTGTGGAGACGGCTTATGGTTGAGAAATGAACATTCAATGCACGGGCGACAGATCTGGTTGACATTCCTGCTGTCAGCATGCCAATTGCACGCTCCCTCATTGCTGTGGCATCTGTGGCATTTTGCTGTGAGAGACAAACTGCACATTCCAGGGTGGCCTTTTTGTTGTGGCAGTCTGAGGTACACCTGTGCACTACTCATGATGTCAGATCAGCATCCTGATGTGGCAACCTGTGAGGTGGGATGGATTATCTCAATAAGCAGATGTGCCCACTACCACACATTGGACTGATTTGTGACCACTGTTTGGGAAGGGATGGGTTATATGTGTATCTGGAATGAATTTTAGGTCTCTACGTCCATCCCATGGGGAATGGGAGCAAAAACAAAAGTGTTGCGTTTATATTTTTGTTCAGTGTACCTTTCCAAGGATAGTAGGCGGGCCCAGGTACGTACGTTTTGTTAGAGCAGAGCTACAGATTAAAAATGGCCAAGGCGAAGCGGTAACACCTCGAATCTGATGAAACACCTGGCGACGCACAGCGTCTTTTTTAAAAGCCGAGAAATGCACCGTATTTGATAGCTTGCTGCAAGACCTCACACCGAGCACATCTACTGCGGGTGGGTTGCCTGTTATCGGACCCGGAGTTAGCAACATCCCCCAAGAACCCGAAGAGTAGAGTCCTGGCCCCTAGCCCTGCCAGTGTAGCAGAAATGATGACGGATGATGATGGCAGCAGCAGCCGTTCTTCTCTGTGTGAGTAGCTTAATGTTGTTCGTGTGTAATTTACATTGAGTAGGCTAACCACGTTATTAAATTAATGCATGTAAGGTGAACTAGGAAACACCGTCGTAGTTACATGCTGCTGTCTTCTTGTTTGATGGCAGATACTCCCTTCACCCTGGCCAAAAAGGCTAAAATGACCAAAGAAAAAGTGGAAAACAGTTAAACATGAGAGGTTTTTGGACAAAGCTTGTATTTTTTCCGTTGTTTAAGCACTGCTTCCAGCCAAGAGTGATACCATATATGCCCTATAGCTGCAGAAAAGAGTAACATTGTTATCTTTTTAAAAAAACAAAAAAAACAGCTAAACTTGAGAGGTTTTTGGACAAAGTTTGTGTTTTCCATTCTTTTTTTTTTCATATTTTTATTGAGAGACAAGTGTACATTAGTTTACAATGACAATACAATCTGTTCCCCTCACATATTTGTTAGTTTTTCTTACATGAACAGATACAATAATACACACATGCGCTTAAATAAAATTGAAAGAACAAACAAACATAACAAAACCTAAGAAGAAACCCAAAACAAACACAAACAACAAACCCCAAAACGCACACACACACACACACACAAAAAAAAGAGGGGGGGGAGATAATATTAATCAGCTGGTAGAGCGTTTAATGACTTAGTTTAGTTTACGAAGGGGCCCCAGATACGATAAAATTCTCTGTATTTGCCCTTCGCCACAAGGCCTATCTTTTTGCAATTTAAGAAATGACATCACATCTCTAAACCAAAAAGAAACTGAAGGTGGCTTTGAAGATTTCCAAAAGAGTAAGATGCAACGTCTAGCCAAAAGTGATGTAAAGGCTAATATTTTGAAGTGTGTAGGGTCGGTTAGACCAGTGTTGACTGGAAGCCCAAAAACAGCTAGAAAAGGGTCCATGCAGATTTGGGTCCCAAGAGCCTTGGAAAGAATAACTGAATACTGACTCCAGAAGCCATGGAGTCTTGGGCACAGAAAGAACATATGACCTAGGTCACATGGGGTGGCATGACATCTCTCACACTGATCCATCACTTGTGGGTAAATCTCAGACAGACGAAACTTTGAATAGTAAACCCTGTACAATACCTTGAACTGGATAAGTTGTAACCTGGCACAGGACATACTATAACGGACATTGGATACTGCTTTCTCCCATTGCTGATCCCAAAAAATTACTCCTAACTCCTGCTCCCAAGCCCTCCTAACTTTAATAACTGAATGGACATTTAAATCCATAAGTTGTTTATATATATAAGATATAATTGACTTCGTGTTTTCCATTCTTTAAGCACCGGTTCGAGCACTGTTTAAGCACCGGCACCATTTCAAAAGTACCGGTTTGGCACCGGTATCGGATAAAACCTAAATGATACCCATCCCTAATTGCAATCCACCTGTTTTGTTGTTTACTTTTACTAATATTTTTCCCAATACAGCCACTTGAAGCTGTGTGATTCCCTTAAATGTCTAAAGTATAAAACAACTACAATCTCGAGCTTTGCTGTGGACCCTCCTCTTTGGCAGGAAAACTCAATTAAGAAGCAATTTTCATATCAATTTTCTCTCAGAATGCTTCCTCGAGAAAGCACCACAGGCAACTAATCTCAACGTGATGGAAATATATGTTTTCTTGATTAATATGCATAAGAAAAAATATGTATTTTATATTTCATTTTCCAGTTACCATAGATTGCCCTTTGATGGGTCAAATATCTAATGCAGTTTGTACAGGTAATCACCCTGAAGGCTTCATTTTCTTTTTAAGGCAATTTGCATGAGTAGAGAAATTTACATCAACTCCACAGAAATAACCTGAGTTGATGCTTTTAATGATGGGTATGAACGTTCACTTTGTTCTATACACCAATCCAACTGCTTCCACCTGTTCAACTATTAAGGGATTAAGGGATATCCAATTAGCTAATGATATGGCAGCAGCCCAATGCATTTAGGCATATAAATATGGTCAAGATGTCCTGTTCAAGCCAAGTCCAAGCCAATCATCAGGAAGGGGAAGCGAGGTTATTTAATTGACTTTCAATGTTATTTGGTTGTTGGTGCTAAATGGATGGTACAAAGAGCAGCAGTTATCAGGGCAAAAATGCCTTGTTGATATCAGAGGTCAGAGGAGAATGGCCAGATTGCTTTGAGCTGATGGGAAAGCAAGAGTAACTCAAATAACCACTAGTTACATCCAAGGCATGCAGAAGAGCATCTCTGAACGCACAACTTTGTCAGACTTTGAAGCAGATGTACTACAGCAGCAGAAGACCATACTCTGTCCCATACTTGGTCTTTCCTATGATAGTCAGATAGAAGGTTTAGAATTTGGTGGAAACAACATGAAAGCATGGATCCATCTTACCTTGTATCATCTGTTTAGGCTGTTGTTGGTGGTGTAATCATGTGGGGAATATTTTCCTGGCACACTTTACAGTCACCAGATCCCAGTCTGGCAAAGCACCTTTCACGATGCGGTGGAGCAGGAGATTCACATCATGGAGTATACAACTGGCAAATTTGCAGCAGCTGTGCGATGGTGTCATGTCAATGGGGACCAAAATGTCAATGGATTTTTTTCCAACACCTTCTTGAACCTGTGCTGTTAAGAATTAAGGCAGTTTCGAAAACAACAGGGATCCAATCCATTACTAGCAAGGTGTTCCTAATAAAATGTCTGGGGAGTGTATATTACATCTGCTGCTTGGCTTAAGTAAAGAACCAACACTGATAGTAATTGTAAACAGAGCTCTAATTGGCACTACTTATTAGCTGACAGATGTTCCAGCTAATTTGTTTATTCACCTAGATAACATCAGGATTATTGCAGAATTGGATTAATATTGTAGTTGCGACATGTGACTGCCAAACACAGGGATTATCTCGTTAATTATAGAGCTAATGAAATGAAATCATTACTTTAGAGAGAATCACTGATAATATCCAGTAGTAACAGGAAGTCTTCATGACTTTAGAATTTTGAAATGGTAGAAATTTGTTTAATCAGCACTGGAAAAGAACTATCATCACTATCATATGCCAATTTTTCAGCTCTGTAGCATTTTACATATGTCTACCTGTTGTAAATACTCACCTTTAATGAGTTTTAGTAAAAACGGACCTTCGTGTTGACATTTAAATTAGGCAAATCTGTCAGTGATATTGCAAGGTTAACAAGCCTTATTTATTAAGTACACAGCCAGCAATCCTTAGAAAGGAAGGCAAGTAATTAGGTAAGCTCTGATCCTTTCAGCCCCTCTATTACACTACAACTAGCTTGTCGAAGAAACCTGCTTTTGATAGAATACTGTATATAATTGATTGATACTGACTGATACTATAAATAATTCTTCAAATTATATCTGTATTATGTCTATCATTGTATACACACATGTATACACAGACCTTTTCTCCCTGGGGCAGGTATATGCAAGTTCTAAGGAGAATTGGGGGAAATGATGCACATGGTAAATCGATAGTCTATTGAGCACAAGTCAGAGGTTAATGAGTATAAACATACGTCTTCCTACTTAATTTTAGACTTGATGATTGCATTGTTATTTCATGTCATGTAGATTTAGTTGATTTTGTTTGCGTACATATATGTGTGTATTTGTATACATATTTGTACATGTATGTGAAGGTATGTGTGTATACATATGTATATGAACATATTGGTTTGTTTGTTATATATATCCAAAATAAAAGGTCATCATTGTAAAAGTATGCATATACAATGAGTATATGTTCTGAGTATTAGATGAGCTGATACTGCTCTCTTGCAATAAGGTGAAAGCCTGTAAGCATAGCTTATCTTTAAGAATGGAAACAACAGGAAACGCTAATTATTTTATTTTAGAGCTCAATATTTAAAACAGCATATATCATATGTGTGATATGTGAAAAGCCTAAAGTTAAAACAACAATTTCCTGTTTATTGAATGAGAATTGTGGACCTGAACGGCTTGAGGTTGCTTTGGCCAAGAAGTTCTTTGGCAATATTTAATAATCTTAATAAACTAACACTAGGCCCTGTAATAATGCTGGATTTGTTGGATCTGCATGCGGCAAAATTGTGATGTTTGTTGCTACTTAGTCAGCGAATCTGTGGGATTCACTGACTAACAGTGAATCTGTGGGATTTTTTAATAGGAGCTTGCCAAGTTGCCCACTCGGTAATATGACCTTGGAAATGATGGTTTCAAACTGTCACTGTCACTGCAGCTGTACTTAATGTTGCTTTTTGTTTTCCCACAAGACTTGGGAAGAACACCCGTTTTGCTAATTGAAAAGCAATTAGCTGATATGATAACTAATTCAGACACAAGGGTCATTTGCAGGACAGCAATCATTTTTTTCAAACAGTTTGGAGTGGACAGACAAACACTAATTCTTTTTTATCATCTGTTTGTGGAGAGGGTTGTTGTTTAATGTTTGCCCCATTTGTGGTTGTATTTATGTCACAGTTGCCACAGACACAAAGAGAATTTCCAAACAGGATAATGAATGGAAACTTAATAATTATTAACTAAGATTGCAGTTACAAACAACAAATCCCCCTCAGATGTTACACATAAAGGCCTACAATGCAAAAGCCTCAATAGAAAGAGAGAAGTTTAGTAATAGATTCTGATTAAGTTAACCAGCCTGAAAATAAGGCAGCAGAGTGGACGCCGTCTACCCACAGTAACAATAATAAATGAAACCACAACCACTGGCCATGAATAAAATATATGAATTGCAAGAACCTCACTATTAAATAGCAATTACTGGAAATCAGATAATAACTGATGATGGCGTCTTGTGGAGGTAATTGATGTTGCAGCTTCTTGCATTAACAAGGCAGATGATTTAAAGGGTTACCCGTTAACCAATAATTAGACTGCAATTTTACAACTGTTGCTGCTACCTAATGGTGTCCAGCTTAAAGAGACGGCTCAAGGACACTTGGTGGACAAAACTGCAATGGAAAAAAGTAGCTGACACCTCCACTATAAATATTTGGATATGGGCGAGACCATAGTAACCTGGTGAAGCCCTATGTATTTGTTATGCTATAACCCACTCCACCTTTTCTTGGCCTCAAAATCTTATTTCGGACCTGACTTTCCTCTGTTTGTAATAAAGCGCCTCTCGTGATGGGCTCAGTACCCGGCAGTGAATCTCCTGGACAGACAAAGCCCCTGGCACAGATTGAAGTGAGCCAGCAGCAGAGGCATTGGAGCAGCAGACGGTGGCTAAGCCTCGCTGCTGAGTGAACAAAATAGTTTCATTTAGTTACGGTTCATGTGAATGGGGAAAGACACAGACACAATGACACATTCAGAATCAGCCTCTTGGTGTATTGTATCACAGTGGAGTAGCTTACATTGTTTTTAATTTGCATTCATGCACCATCCATTTTTCTATTGTAGATGGCTTTGGTTTTGTACCTCCACATCAATGTAAGGCTAAAGATGACAAAGTTAAAAACCTTTCAGGATAAAACTCTTAATAGTATATATAACTACACCACTCCAGTGTATTTCTCCTAAATACCAACAATACCTCAAGGACTTTTTATGGTATTTTTACAGCTGTTATGGTTGACCACTTAACACGTATACTACCTGATGCATACAGATATCCCCAGACAATGGATCCTCAATAGAGTCTTGGAAGCCTCTGTATTCTCTACTAGATGCATTGTTCTCACATTCAAGCACCTTTAACGATCCTTTGATATTTATTCTGACACCAGAATGTCTTTCAAAATGCTAACATGCTAAATGGTGTATATTACAGCATATTACAATGTGAGCACCTAGCATGCAGTCTGTCTTTACAATCAGTTGTGAAAGAATAGGTCACTCTAAAGAGCTCATTGAATTTTTGACCACCTACAGCAGTTTCCCAACCTTTTGGAGCCACTGCACACATTTCACTTTAGAAAAATCACAGGGCACACCACCAAACAAAAAATGTCACAAAAAGCAAATTGATCATTTTCAACCGCGCACCTGGTATAGTGGAATTGGCTCAGATTGTCCCCAGTATACCTTTTTTTGCTTTCTTGTGACCACTACTCATGCTAGGGCCACCATCTGGGTCGGAATTTTCTCCAGGACCCAGGTCACCTTGATTACTTTTTCTTTTCAAATATTTATCTATTGCTATTGCACTGGATCGTCTCGCAGCTCGACTATTATGTAATTTCTTCTTGTCTTCTAGTGATGGGATTTCCGGCTCTTTTGGCTCCCAACCGGCTCTTCGGGTTGTTTTAAAGTGAAATAACACAAAACACTGCAAACCACAACACAATTAAATATAAATTATAATATGAAAACAAAAAGAACATGCACATTCTCTGTCATATGGGCCTGCATGAATAAACTTTCTGAATCCTTTATCATCTGCAACTGAAAATAGTTGTGGATGATTACTATACCTTTCTAATGTGACGTTGTTGTCCCTGGCTTTCTTTCTCTCTCTTTCCTTCCCAGTGCAAAGCACAAGGCTCGCGTGCGGAGTGAAGTGGGAAAAAAGAGAAAGAGGGTGAGAGAAAGAAAAAAAAAAAAAAAAACCCACGCTCGCTTCGTTCACTTCAAAGAGTCGGCTCTAAGAGCTGTTTCGTTGGCGACCGACACATCACTATTGTCTTCTTCTGTTTTACTGGCAGTTGGCAACCCATTTAATGAGAGCAGGTAGTTGTACTGCCCTCTAGTGGAAGAGAATGTAATTGTTCTGCCCGTTACTCACACCGAATGCTTAGAGTACTAATCAGGTGGAACCAGATAATCTTCCACGGCACACCTGATCATTTCCGGCTGCACATTTGTTTGAAAACACTCTTCTGCATATTCCACAGTTCACAGTTAACAGTACAAAGTGGCAGACCGTTTGGCTGACACAAACCAGATCTCCTCTGGGATTAACCTCAGCACAAAAACTGTGTACCAGGAGCTTCATGGCATGTGTTTCCATGGCTGAGCAGCTCATGTAGGTGGCCTCGTAATTTTGTCCATATAATGTATATTAACCCTTGTGTGGTGTTCATATTTTTGTTACTCAGCCAGTGTTCATGGGTCTGGTGGACCCGCTAGAGTTTTGGCTTTCCAAATTAACACTATCAAAAAATTTTATGTTAAATTACTCAACAGATGTTTACTTCATCCCAATTACAAGCCATATGAACAGTAAACATGGTTATTTTTTTTCCCTTTACCTTTGTTAGATCACATTTATGAATTAATGTGCTTCTCGTTTTTTTTTTTTTTTTTTTTTTAAATAAAATGTTATAAAAAAATAAATCAGTTATAATCAAGTGGAGTGAGTGGAAAGACAACACATTTACACGTGAAGCAATATGTTTCACAACTAAATGGGATCAGCTGCTCATCAATGGTGACATTAGGCCCAGGGATGTAAAACAGGGGGAGGTGGTGCACACACTTATCCCACACTGTCCTGATGGCAGCAAGCTTGTCTCTCTGCCGTCGAGCTGGTCTGTCGTCTCGGTTATCAAAATGGATAATCCTGGAAATTTTGTGGAAGTTTTCCAGAGACATTGATCCACGGAAAGGTTCTTGCCGGTTTCTGCATCCCACAGGGATTCTGTCGATTCCCCTTTGGACCTGAAAACTCCTGCAAGGATAAGAACCCCAAAGTAGGCCTTTGGGGTTCTTAGATGAATTTGGTCCATCTCCTTCCACCTCTCTCCAAAAACACACCTTCCTTCTAGATTACTGCAATCCAGAATAATTTTCTGGATGGAATCTGGGATGAAAAGCTCAAATGAAGACTTGATGTCCTGCACATGAGTACCTGTCAGCCGTGTTGGCCCTGCCTTATCACAGTAGCAGCTCTGCAGGGTGGCTCATTTCTTGGGCAAGAAGACCATTCAATTTCACCAGTTATTGACATCCATAATTCTTCACTTGCTGTCTGGTGGGCTTGTTCTGGTCCTGGAGCTGGCTGCAGATGGGGTACTCGTCTTCGTTTTGTTACTAAATGGTGCTCAACCTCATCCTCTTCTTCAAAGTCACTGTCAGACTCTGAATTTTCAGAAATGTGAAATATTCTGAAACCTCTTTGTCAACATCATCATCCGAAGCCCCTCTCTCTTCCAAAATCAATTGGATGGCCCTCGCAGCAGATAATCTTTTGCCATCTTGATCAGTTGTGATAAAGAACCACACTGGCAAAGTCTTATTTATAGTATTATGCCCCTAATTTGCAGGTGGGACAGGGTATGAGAAGATAAAATTTGGATCCCTCGAGAAAGAGGGTAAAATGTGCGGGAATGTAAGAGCAGACGGTGTTGATAGTTGAATTTTCAACAATGTTGCAACTTTGTGCGGGAGCAGGAGGGGAAGAAAACACTATCAGCAGCACCAGAAAGGAGGAAGACAGAGTGTGGGAACACAGGACCTGCACTTTCAACACTTTTATTAGACCTGGGTCCAGTGGACCCGAACACCTTGTATGTAATGTAAATGCGTGGGGGGAGGTACAGTATAAGGTCATTGAAAATTAGTTCGGATTTATGTTCTTCACAGAAAATAAGCCAAAGCCAATGAATTTCAGGTTGAAAAAATAATTAATTGTTTAATTTTTCTTTTGAGAAAAACTGAAAACGGGTCTCACAGACCCGAACACCATACAAGGGTTAAAAAGTGACCTGTCTAGGGATTATGAATGCAAATTAGCAATTATTCTGCTTCCTTCCAACATATTCAGTATTTATTACTCACAAGGTATGATACATTTCCTTTTTATTGATATGTCTAAATAAAAGTTATTTTGTACTTCTTGCATACAAATGGTTTTTTTTTTTAAATCCTTTCCTTCCATTCAGTGTGCATTTGTACAGCTGCAGTGTGAATTCCCTCCCTTTGGGATCAAGAGTCTTACCTTATTCATTATCTTTTATGCTTGACTGCAGTGTCAGGTGGTAATTTAATGGATTTTTGAAAAATAAATTGCAGCATCAAAGTCCAAGGTAAACAGGATGCTTGTTTGTGCAACCTCACAGAATAAATTCAGATTCATAAAGGGAACTTTGGAATAATAGGATTGCACATTTTCTATATTTCACCATGGCAGATGTACCCAGGGGCTGAAACATATTCACAAAACCGAGCGCTGAACCATATAAATATTTGAAAACACATTTTATGGCTGTGAATTTAGAGATCTCCTGAGCTTTTGAATGCTTCACAGGGTCCAGAGGAAGTATCGGTGTGAATTTGATTGAGGATTTTTGTGCTCACAACAGTAAAGATTCCCCCAATCCTGCTGCACAGATGGTAACAGCAGGCTGACCTCACCCTACCAACTTCATTTTTACAGGCGTTAATTATGCAGAGAAATGTTTGCTGAGCACACAAGCTTGTTCACAGCTTCTCCCTGATAAGGTTACACATATTTACACTTGGGAGCTGCCCGGTGCAACCACAGTCTTCTGCTTATTGCCCACCAGAGCAGATCATGGCCGAAGGTTTTGCTCAAGGGCACTTTAACTTTAACTCACTCAACCTCAACAAGCAGATTCTCCCAAATCGTGGGAACTGGCATGATTTGAACTCTTGACCTTGGACATAAAAGCAGGTATCTCTAGGCTACAAATGTCCCTGATGTTCAGCATCATCTAAAAGAGAAGCTATTATTAGGGAGACCTCATTCACCTCCTCCCACTCCTCATCATGTTACTCTTCGCTGGCCAGAAAGACATGACACATGATCAAGTGCTCATTAAAAGCTAAACAGTACAGCCAAAGAGCAAAAGAAGCTTGGGAGAACTTCACACGTATTTCTCTTCTCCACTGCTATTTTAATGTAATATATGCAAGATGTGTCCCCATTATAAACATTCATCTGTCACATGAGGAGGTTCTTGCAATAGCTAAAAGCAACATGGGGAGGATGCTGCAGTATATATACATACATTTTCTTTTTTTCTTTAACAAAACTGGAAAATATGCAGAAACTAATACAGATTTGTGAAAAAGCCTATCATGAAAAAACATGAAAAACATGAAAAATATACAAATAGATCATTTTTCTTGTGATGTCTGACTTTTTGATATCAATATTCATTTTCTTCTTTGCTTCCCCTTCTATTATTACATGGATTACTGCAGCAATCTGTTGGTAACCAAAGCAATCCCAGTGATGTTTTTGGTGCAGCAACCTCTTTGAGACCAATGTTACCCTGCGACTGCGAGCAAACTCCTTCAGTCACTTAACAACTGGTTGGGGAATACACATTTTTCCCTAGTGACCTGTGGTTTCCAGGGGTAGCCAAGTCTCGTATCTCTATCTCTAGTAGTCTCTGGTATGAATGTTGCCTTGCAGAGCTACTAGCATAACTGTATGCTGTTAGTTGCATGTGAACTTGTGTGAACTTCAGTCATTAATGTGAACTTGAAAGGAGTTTCATGCTCTTTGTTTTTGGCAGCAAAAGCAACTTAAGGCAAAGGAAGAAATGGGGAAAAAATATGAGTTCAGTCTTGACTGAACAATGATTGAAATAACAGGGTAAATGCTACTACTCTGGAACCAACTGGCAGTCCGTCTGGGATAGACCTTACCTCTTGCCCTGTGACAGCTGGGATAGGCTCCAGCATTTGCTGCAAAACACTCAAGACCACTGTGACCCGGATTACAGAAAACTTGCACAAATGGGTGGATGAATGGATGTTACCAGTAGGCAGAAAAAATAAAGAAATAGTTCAGCTTTTGTGGCTATGTTAGTGACTTCTGGTCAATCTTTGTTCATGTGAAATAAGATCTGCTGATTCCAAGACATGAAAGGAGAAGAAATTGGTTCACAAGGCTCCAAAACATGAAGAATGCAGAGGGAAGTATAAATCCTGCAATCAAAGCACCTTCTTTCTAACAGAACAAACCTTGGATTATGAACGAGAGTGCTATTGAATTCAGTTTTCTTTCTCTTTCGTTTCCCCTACTGTGCTTTTGCATTTATCATCTATACCAGACACAATAGCTAAGAACCCCATGAAAATGACTTTTCCATTTTCAGACACAATCATTTGTTGTCTTAAAGACTTGGTTCCAAGACATTTGTACTGTTGATTCCAATCAAAATCTTGCAAATATTCATTAGCTATTTCTATTTCACTGCCTTATTTTCTTATAGTGCTGCTTAGGTTCATTTAAAGAACACTACAAATTCACAGCTTCAAATGGACAGCTGTAATTTGTTAGCTAGATACTGTATAGCCAGTGACCTCATTTTTATCTGACAATGCACAATTCATTCTTTGCCCTTGAAATAATACTTTCCCCCATTTCAGCACCACAGGATCCCTGCAGAAAAGATCAAATAATCATGTGAACTCTCAGGATGTTTCATTTTTGGGGTAAACATTCCAGGTAAGATTTTTCTGTGATATAAAAGGCCTGTAGTAAATGGTAAGGTGTGTGCTGTCCTATGAGTCAAGCGGGTATTATGAATTTGGGGGTAAAAGCTCTTTAAGAAACTGATATTATGTTCTTTTTGATGAAGTATAAAAACTTTAAGGAACTTTACCACAGTGTATAACCAGCAAATCACGTGACCACAACTTAGTGTATTTAGGCATCTAGAAATGGCCAAGATGATCTGCTGAAGTTCATGAGCATCAGAATGAAGAAGAGAGGTGATTTTGTACGTGACATGATTGTTGGTGCCAGATGGGCACTATTCATAGTACTATTGAGATTAATTATTTAAAGAACTTGCATTATACTGAAAACCTTTAATTTTTAATGAAATTAAGATTCTTTCATGATCAAATGTACCTTTATGTACATTGGCTGCTTTTTTTTTTAACCTTCAACATGAGGGCCTTGAAAGGGGATATCAGAGCATGTGAAAGCTGGGGAGTAGAACACTCATAGAGAGAATGGGGAGCAGGAGGCAATTTAACTATGAACTCACCCTGAAAGAACCTTCAGTCTGTCAATCAGCTGAACCGCCGCCTTCAGAGAGCCTTTGCTGGCAACACTGAAACTCTGATGCTTAGTGTCCCGCTCCAGCCCTGTAATGAGATCTCTGGGCAATCTGATTGAATTATTCTGATGGTTTTCAGTACATTTTTGCTCCGGGCCCTGACAGCACACACTGATAAAGCCTAGCAATGAAAGAAAATAAGCCAAAGTAATGGATGTACAAATACAATAGGAGGATTGACTTCACAGAATTGTAGGGGATCCTTACTTGAATAGCTATACCATAGCTACACCAATGAAGTTTCCTAAATTAAACTTCATTAGAACCTATCATGTTTTTCCTCTATATATATATATATATATTTCTTATGGCTTTATTTTTATAATGTGCAATGAATTATTTGTATATTTCATCTCTGCTGCCAGGTGTTCAACCTCTGCACTGCCTTTTAGCATCTAACTAGCATTGATAATGAGTCTCTGGAGACCAGAGTGAATGACATAAAAGTTAGTGTTGCTTGATAAACACTGAATAGCAGCCATCTGCTGGCTCACTGTGAATGCATTTTGGAGGCTGGAAATTGTAAGGAGCTTCAAAAATGCAAATGAACAGAGGCTCACAAACAAACTTAATCAACAACTAATAACGCAGCTGTTTGAAAGAATGAGTATGCAAGCCAGAAATAGGTTTTTGCCTCTTTAATTGGAGCAAATTAATGATTTAGCTGAGCATTAGCTGACTCAAAGCACTCATTGTGACTAATCTTTATCAAGCTATGCACTGATGGATGTGGAAATGGAAGTATATGAAAGAATGGATGGCAAATGCATACTGTAGATGCACATTTCGAAGTTGGATGTATATCCATGTTCAGTCTTGGCATGTTTTATACTTTGTAATTCCATTTGATTTATAGCCGAGGCAATGCACTGTTCTCCAGCTACTATATTAGAATCTCAGAGTTAATTGAAATAATTGTAAATCATTTTTTGCTTGCAGAGCTGCAATGGTGTCCGTCTCCCTGCAGCTACAGAAAACATAGGTTCTCTTTATGGTTATTTATGTTGCAGAGAGCGTTGAAGCTAAACAATGGCAGTCTGGTATTCAAGTCAGTCTAAAAAATCATTTGACAATACGCCCTAATTTTGAAGTCCAGAATATCCACGAGAGAATAAAAAAAGCAAAGAAGCAAACAAATTGCTTTGCTCCCAGAACTTTCTTAATTTATCATCACATAGACAGAAGATTTGTCCATATTGACATAATAGCATCAATCAGTTGCTAAACATTTGACAGCAACACATCTGTGACATAAACACCACCATGCCGCCGCATCCCAAAGATGCTCTGTTGGACTGAAATCTGTTGAGTCTGGAGGGTATTTCAGGGGGGTGAACACACTGTCTTGCTCAAGTTGATTTCAGCTTTCAGCAACAACACTCAGGCAGGCCAAGGTATATAAATGATGCTGAGTTGACACTAAGAGGACAAAATTGTGCCTCCCACACCATTATACCACCACCAGCAGGTGAACCACTGATACATGGTTGGATGGATCAATGTTGTTTACATGAATTTCTGATCCTGCCACTTGAACATTGCAGTTTCCTGTTCTTAGCTGACAGGAATGGCACCTGGTATGGCCTTCTGCTGCTATAGCTCATTTGCTTCAAGGTTTGATGTGCTGTGTGCTTGGAGATGTTCTTCTGAATTCCTTGGTTGTAATAAGTAGTTATTTGAGTTACTTTTGCCTTCTTATCAACTTGAAGCAGTCTGGGCCGTCTCTTCAGACCTCTGGCCTTAGCTTAGCACTTTTGCACAGAGAACTACTGCTCATTGGATGTTTACTCTTTTTCAGATCATTCTTTAGAAACCCTAGAGATGGTTGTGCAGGAAAGCTACAGAAGATAGCAGTTTCTGAAATACTCAGACCAGCCCTCTGGGCATCAGCAACAATGCCACAAAGTTATTTAAATCACCTTTCTTTCTCCATTCTGATGTTTAGTTTGAAATTGAGCAGACCTATTTTGACAATGTCTAAATACCTAACTCCACTGAGCTCCTGCCATTTGATTTGCTGATTAGATATTTGCATTAATAGGTAGTTGAACAAGTGTTCAGTGAGTCGATATTGCTTTGAGTAGGTTTTAAAACCCCTGTGGACTGAGTATGCATAAATGCTAGAATGTAAAAAACAGGCAAAATATAGCAAAATAAGTTAATAAAAAGTTGTGATACAATTTTGATTGTAATTTGACATTAATTATGATATTCATTACTGAGTCATTGCTTTAACATGTTGTATCACCAAATCTCTCTCTACTGATCGCCATTTTCCCCTTTATGCAACAATGAATATGTGAGCAATTTCATTCACCTTCAACATCAGACGCTCAATTTCCAACCGCTTTGGAGTTGGTTTCAGTGAGTGAAACTTCAGAGGCACAAATCCAGTGTTTGATCATATGCAAAGAGGAAGCAATACTTTGGTGATAATGGGATTGGATCATGGGATTCGACACATTCCCACAGAATAGAGTTCATTCAAGGAGTGGGAGGTGAAATATCTGCACATTCAGTGCTTTACCTGTGATGCCGAAATGGATTAGGTGTTGTGAAGTCATGTTTTAAAGGAGCAAACCTCTATTTTGATGAGATTCAGACATTTCGCACAGTTATCAGTTACTCATGAGCAAGCCGGAGGCTGTAATTGCTTTCCAAATTGCCTCTTTGAGCAGTGACTGACCCAATTAGTTTTGGGATTGTGTTTGTTACAGTATCACTATGTGTTGCAGCTCATCTCTTTGAATATTTCAAACTCACATCGACAGCCAGTTACATCTGTATTTGTAACGTGTCGGCCAGAATGATTAGTTAATTATGTTTGTGCTCTCTGAAAATGACACTGCCAAGTGTCTTTTGGCCGATTCCCTGTCCCTCATGCTATACTTCTGTCTTACATTCATGCATACACTCACACATCCCCCCAATATTTTAACCTGGAAGTAAAGTCAATACCCAAAATGAAGCTTTATTCATATCTCAACATTTGGGCTGTGGCTCTTTGTAAGATGTCGACAATCCATTACAGGAAAATTTGTCAGAATGGAAAAACAAATGAAACAGAAGGAAGAGCTTATCACAAGGAGATGGATGCTGGTGGATCCTGGACAGTAAAACAACAAAAGCAGTTTTGTCTTTTTAGGAGTATGAAAAAATATGTAATTGGTATATATTTGACTGTAAGATGATAAAACAGCCAGTTGTAGTGACGTCGTATTTAACACACACACGAGGCTAAATCAATCCTCTTGTCGGTGTCTTTATATCAACACAGATAATCCCGTTTTATCTAATGAGAAACTGTTCCTTTACAACATAGCATAGTGAAGTTGCCGTATGTATAATTTCACAGTAGATTAATGCCATTTTTCTGCCTTTTAACTTTTACTACTTAAGATTTAGTTCTCTCAGCATGACCGACATAAAGACTACAAATTACCAGCTACAGAACAGTTGTGGTCTGGAACCCCCATACTTTTTTTTCTCGCCTTGTTTAACAATTCAGTGTGACCCAGATCAAATTCAAATTCAAATTCAAATTTTATTTGTCACGTACACAGTCATACACAGTACGATATGTAGTGAAATGCTTGGACAACTGCTCGTGACCTAAAGAAAACAAAAAAGGAAAAGGCTATGAATAAGATAGGAAATAAATATGAAAAATTAAAAAGGGTAAATTTAACTAGGAAGGAATAAAATATAAATTAAGGTTAAAAATGAAATAACTGTACAACACAAATTAGAATGAAGGGTAAATTTAACTGGGAGAATAAGATAAAATATATAAATTAAAGTTGAAAATAAAATAACTGTACAACAAAATACACAATATAGAACTATATAAGAATGTATGAAGAAATATAATAATATACACAATACAGCAGCATATACACAATAACAGCAGCGTGATTTAAGTAATGAAGTGAAAACAATGTCCAGAATGTCCAGTGTGTGTAAGAACTGTATGTGTGGGTCAGTACTGTGTGGTGGTGTGATTGAGAGACCGTATCGCCTGCGGGAAGAAGCTCCTCCTCAGTCTCTCTGTGTTGGTCTTCAGGGAGCGGAATCGCTTTCCTGACCTCAACAGAGAGAACAGTTTGTTGTTGGGATTGCTGAGGTCCTTCACGATCTTCCTGGCCTTGGTCCAGCACCGCCTGCTGTAGATTGAGTGCAGGTCAGGGAGCTCGGAGCGGATGGTGCGCTCAGCTGACCGCACAACCCTCTGTAGAGCTCGTCTGTCCTGCATGGTGCTGTTCCCGAACCAGGTTAAGATGTTTCTTACCATTGTGATATGCTGCATTGAAATGTATCCTGTAGACTGATTAGTAGATTCTTTGAAAAACACTTTGAAAATGCTGACAGAGGTGATGTTAAATCATTAGTTTGCAGTTCTGTGAAAAAGTACTCCCCCCCTTCACAGTTTCTTTGTTCTGAATTTTTGTCACACATGCATGTTTCAGATTGTCAAATAAATTTTGATATTAGACAATTAAAGATGTCTTAATTCATTATGGAAAAAAAGTTATCCAAATTTACCTGGTCCTTTGTAAAAAGTAATTGACCCTCTAAACCTAATAACTGGTTGTATCATCCCGTGCAACAAGAACGGCAGTGGAGCATTTGTGATAACTGGCAATGGGTCTTTCACATCACTGTAGGGGAATTTCTGCCCACTCTTCTCTGCAGAATTGTTTTAATTCAGTCACTGTGGGGGACTTTGAGCATGAACGGACAGTTTGAGGTCACATCTTAGCATCTCAATCAGATTTAGGTCTGGACTTTGACTAGGCCATTGTAAAACCTAGTTTTCTGGCCATCTGGTGGACTTGCTCGTCTGTATCAGTTCATCGTCCTGATACATAATCCAAGTGCACTTGAGCTTCAGGACATGAACTGATCCTTGTGGATTATGACAAGTTGTCCAGGTTCTGAAGCAGCAAAGCAGCCCCAGTCCCAAGCACTACCACCATCATATCTGACTGCTGGTATGATGTTCTTTTTATCCTGTGTTTTATGAAAAGTGTAACAGGACTCAAACCTTCCACAAAGTTCAGCTTTAGTCACATAAACTTTGGAAAGGTTTACCAACGTTCTAAGTTTTCTCCATTTGTGGATAATGGATGTGTTTGGGTAGCTTTTTTTTACTCCCAGTATTTACACAGATTATCATTTTTTAATATTAAACATTTTTTGATAATCCGAAACATGTACATGTAAGTGGGACAAATATGCAAAAAAAAAAAAAAAAAAGACAGTGTGTGTCTTATATTTCACGCTTTTGTTCTGCTTTATTTATGTTTCATATTTGTTGGCAAACTTCCATTTCAGTGGAAATGTTGGACCACACTGAGAGCAGTACAACAAAACATGGCAATCTTGCTCTATAATATCATAGAGTAATCTAAGCTGAATCAGCCATTTCTGTTGAAAGGCGTTTTTCAAGAGAAAATGCCTTACCAATTCCATCCCTGAAACCTGTAGTGGCACACGTTGATCTTTTTTTTTTTCTGAAAAATGAATCAGTAGTTTGCTTCATTGTTGCCAAAGGGCGAACCAAGAGAAAGTACATACAGACCGGACACAGGAAGATGACATCCTGTCACCCTCTATTTCACTCAGAAAAAATACAAATACAAATACACACACATACACACTCTCAACACACATACACAGGCCCCAAAATGATTCTTAATTCCCCCTGGCTTTTCACACAATATTCAATAATGATTTAAAAAAAAAAAAAAAACTAAACCAACAAACAAACAGTTTTATTATTTCTATAACCCCTGGTCATAAAATTTATAGCACTTCACATTGTTGCAGATTCTAAGGTTGCAGTTGAGCGCCACTGGCTCTACATTTAGTTAAACACAACAAATCATTTCATTCAGTTTATGCTGGTGATGGCGAATTAAAAAAAACTGAAAAGCAATAGGATATTCAAAATTAATTTGCATTCATAAACAGTTCCTCAGTGTTGAGGCCTTAATGTGGCAACAAGTAGGCCTGCAGTGTGAGAGCGAAGTGCTCTAATAGGGTGATATGGTACTACAAGGTCATTAAGATAAGATGGGGCCTGATTATTTAAGACCTTGTATGTGAGGAGCAGGATTTTGAATTCAATTCTGGATTTAACAGGAAGCCAATGAAGGGAAGCCAAAACAGGAGAAATATGCTCTCTCTTTCTAGTCCCTGGCAGGACTCTTGCGGCAGCATTTTGGATTAGCTGAAGGCTTTCCAGCGAGTTTTTTGGACATCCTGATAATAATGAATTACAGTAGTCCTACCTGGAAGTAATAAATGCATGAACTAGTTTTTCAGCGTCACTAAGAGACAGGATATTTCTAACTTTAGAGATGTTGCGCAAATGGAAGAACGCAGTCTTACATATTTCTTTAATATCTGCATTGAAGGCATGTCCTGGTCAAAAATGTCTCCAAGGTTCCTCACAGCGTTACTGGAGGCCAAGGTAATGCCATCCAGAGTAAGAATCTGGTTAGATACCATATTTCTAAGATTTTCAGGGCCGAGTACAATAACCTCAGTTTTATCTGAATTAAGAAGCAGAAAGTTAGCGGCCATCCAGGTCTTTATGTCTTTAAGACATTCCTGCAGTTTAACTAATTGGTGTGTGTTATCTGGCTTCATAGATAGATAGAGCTGCGTGTCATCTGCATAGCAGTGAAAATGTATGCTATGTCTTCTAATGATGTTGCCTAGAGGAAGCATGTATAGTGTAAACAGAATTGGTCCTAGCACTATAGCACTATAATTCAGCTGTCTGTATTATCACTAGAACCCCTTCTACTTGCCACATCACTCCTGTTCTGCAACAGTGTCACTGGCATGAAAATTAAAATCCACATCAACTTTAAAATTCTCCTACTGACATCAAGGCCATCCATAACCCATACGTATCGTAACCCATATCTATCTGACATTCTCCATGCTACCACTTCCTCTCCTGCACGCTTAGATCCTCCTCCTCCCTCAACCTGACAGTTCCCTCTGCTTCCCTCACAACCATGGGGCTCAGAGCTTTCAGTTCCTCTGCTCACTATCTCTGGAACTTTTGATTCACTACCACTTTTCAAACCCCGGCTCAAAACCCATCTACTTTAAAACTGCTTTTTCCCTGTAATCACATTTGCACTGCCTAATTTTGACTTTTCTTGTTTTTTGTTCATTTATTGTACAGTGTCCTTGGGTGTTTTGAAGGCACCTACAAATAAAATGTGTTATTGTTATTAATGATAACAAAGTGGAAGATGTGGACTAACATCAAACAGATTTTGGTGTTTTGAAATTCAAATTGAAATTCAAATTGAAATGTAATTGTACTATACAAATGCATTACCCTAGCATGCATAAACAAATAACAAACAACTAAATACATCTGACAGCAACAAGCGTTCAGCAATCAGAAGGTTTTAAAAATGCCAAAATGTATTACTAGGGCACAATCAAGCCACCTCAGGTAGAATTTGCAAAAAAATTATCTGGTTCAGTTCATTTCCTGAAGCTCATCTGCATAGGTATTATGACTTCTGTATTCGGGTGCATAGTGCTAAATTGTCAGTTCTTGTAAGTGTAATATACACACATGGGCTCACACAGGCGCTTGCCGTAACACTCGAATGAACCCATGCTTATTGCTACATCAACAGAAAACAAGTGCTTGACTGACAGCATGTGTACAAAGCTGTAGTGCAGAAACATGAGTTCTACACGAACAACATGACTCCAGCACGAGATATTTTCTGAGTAGTTCCATTTCCTTGAACTGATAAGTGGCATTTCTGAAGTTAATATTTCATGTCATTACCCACATAAAGCTATTTTCAGACCTTGGTGTTTCAAGAAAGATGAGAGATCAGACCATTAGGAAGACATTTGGAATAGCTGATCCCTGCTGAACCAGTATGAGGCTGACCCAAACAAGTATGCTCAACTGTAGGCAGGTAATCTAGGCAAGACTTTATCTGCTTTGCTGCTTCCTGGCAGCATCTGGATATCTACGCCTCTTTTTCCACATTATTTTTTTCCCCCTTCTTTCTCTGTTTTGCTAAACGTTACATTTAGCTATGTCAGATGTGCTCTCAAAAGTCATGTATCAATTTTGCTGGCTCTTTATTCCCTTTTATTTATCCCACAACTGAGGCGCAATTTCTAAGATTAAAATAATGCATAGATAAAAGAATCACTTTGTCTTGACGTTATTTAGGTGATTTATAAGTACCATTTTGGTTCCACGGATTTAAAGACTGTTGAGAAAGTACACGCATGACATTGAAAGCCTTTTAACTTCAATTATTTCCTTGCATCTGAATTAATCCTGGATAAAAATATAAGTGATGGGAGAACTTTTCAAGATTTATAATTTGCAGCTCACTGACCACAGCATGACCAATCTTCAAAGCAACTTTGGTGAGGCAATACAGTGATTAACCCTTTAAAGCCTGCACCAGGGGCGATTCTAGGATCAGAGCTTTGGGGGTGCTGAGCACCAGGAGAGCTGCCCAGCCAGGCAAGATAAACTTTACTTGTCACAGAGACCTCGTCTCTGTCAGTCCCTGCATCCCTAAATGTCTCCAGTTGTCCTGAGTTCTCTCTGACTGTCTCCTTGGTGCATTTAAACCCCTGTTCCTCCCTGTCTCCGTTATCAGTCATCATAATTTTACCATCTCTGTGCAAGTCTGCAAATTTCTTTATTAAATCATAAGATTCTTAAATTCATCAAGTATCTCTGTGCCTGGGTCCTCGTCACAAAACATGAGATCACTGTTTTGTACATTTTAACACAATTTAATGAGCATATGCTTCAGCCAATACCTTTTGATTAGCCTTGTCTTGTGGTTTCTTGCTTTGTGGTAATCTTTATTCTGTTTTCACTGAGATATTTGAATGCTAATCAATAAATCAATATTCAATTCTAAAAAAAAAAAATTCTAATCCCCACATTTGTGAAAGAAAAGCAAAACACTTTTTTGAAAAGTTTGTAACAAAACCACCAAATCTGATAAAGGTTATTTAAATGCTGCAAAAGAAGAATGGATTGGAATAAAAAAAATTACATATCCTAACCTTAACTACTGAGGGAGAATAATGAATGATGCTCATAGTGAGTAAGAACAGAGATTCACTTTTAAAGTGTATGTATAATATAATACAGATACATAAAAATACACTCCAAAAATAGAAGAGTCCTTTAAATGTACAAATGTACAAAATATTAATTAAAAAAATTATAAAAATGGAGACAACTGTGCCTATGGTACAATGTATGAAAAGATCTTTACTGCAGATACTACTAATATGGCGTTGCAGATTTTTTATTTTATTTTAATCTATGTCGCCTCACCTTGAGGTTGGTAAATCTATCACTGTTTGGCGATCAACTCTCTCAAGCAGTTTAACAGTTTCTGTTGTGCCTGTCACTATTCCCTGTCTGTTTTCTTACCTGGTTCTTCCTGAACTTGTACTTTCTCCTCACGTTCCCCTCTTTCCTCTCTCCCTCTGTGGACTGACAATTATACCCAAATAGATTGTATTAGATGAAAAAATTAAATTAATATGAAAAAAATACTATTGAAATCACTAATATAAAAGTCCTCTCTCAGTGTACTTTCAACCAAAAGGCAAATAACCAAACCACATGTACATCTAATAAAAGATATAAACACTGAAACTCTGATCCAACATTATTATTTATTGACGGATCATTTGTTCTTACACTTTTACCTGAATGTGGCTCCTTTTTTGAAAAAAACTTCCTTATATCCATTATGAACCTGGCTGTCTCTCTGTACACAAACACACATACACACACCAGGAGTTATACGGTTAATGGGAATCCAGTCAGTTAGCTAGTAAGTACCTTGGGTTTAATATCAGCACATATGACAAAATAAGCAGCTTCTCTCATTCCTTTTCAAACAGGACAGTGGTAACAACAGCAGGCTACAGATAATTTTAAGTTATGTAGAATTTAAATAGGCTATATAAATTTCAATGGGAGCAACAGGACGGTCAAATGTCACTGATTTTACTACAGAGCAGGACAGATTGTATGGCAGCAAACATTGTCGGAAAACACGTTTTCAACACTACAGGTTACCTGGTGTAATGTTTTTCAGCTAAAAAGAAACATGGTCTGACTCCTACCTAACTATATAAAGAGTAACTGAAGGTTAAATGCAGCTAACATGTCCTGTTTTAAGCCAGACACTTCCACCTCCGCTCTGGCACAAAGGGCACCAGAGCCAGAGCAGGGGAGAGGCGAGCTGGAACAAACCATTTTGGGGGAGGGGCATCTATACTTTTGTTGTTAAAATATTACATCTCAACCAAGTACTGTATGCTTTTTATTTATTTATTTTTTGTTGTGTATCACACAAACACCAAATATTGTCAAAAAAGTAAGAAATCTTTGGGGGTGCTTTGATTCATTTTGGGCTAAAATCGCCCCTGGCCTGCACCCTGAAAAAATTGCCAGAAACTTTTTTTTTAAAAATAGAGTTTATTGAACCAGCTGGCAAATTTGCTTAATTTATTTGTTTATTGCCGTTGAAGGCAAGGACATAAGAAAATCTACTAAATCGTGAAAAATAAAACACTTCCGAGAAAACTAAGCAAAGACACAGAGCTTTGATGTCAGTGCGGCTTCCGCTGTACGCTGTGTGCACTCGCAGCATGTCAGCCTCGTCACAGCACAGGTGGCAGATTCAACGTCAGCGTGCACACAGAACACAGACAGGGAGCAGTCACTGTCGGCCCCGAAATGTGTCAAAACAACAACCACCTTCAAAACAAGCCAGTCATACTTACGGATAACTTTGGAAAGAATAAACAGCCATGATTGTTACTTCCTGAAATATTTATAGCTGCTGCAGTTGGAGCAGTGAGTTCTGCAGTGCTTCCTGACAGATCCTTACTATTTCCAAGTCTGTCAACAGTACAGAGTGTGAGAAAGACTGCTGCTGTCATCTGCATCAGTGGCAGCTCGCTTCCCCATGAGACCCAATGCAAGCCTTTCACGCTAATAAAGATTTTTCCGAGGGCAAATATGATAAACTGACAAGTGTAGGTACAGTACACGGGAAATGCGTGCGCGCTCTGAGCAAGACAAATCATTCCCCAGAATGACATTCAGCCTGATCTTGCAGGGGATGCTGCTGTAATACGCTGTGAAATTGATTCCATGAAATGAATCATGATCTAATCTCGTCTACCAAAACAAGGTGGCTTGTTCCATGGAAAGAACATCAAGACAGAAACAGTCACAAAATGTACCATCCCATTTCTGCTATTACGAAGCTCTTTTTGAGGATATCACAGAAAGCAGTCTTGAAGGGTTACCCGAACAGCTCTTAAAAGTTTGCACGGATTTCCTGTTAGGTATAACATGTACCAGAATTTTCTCTCTTTTTAAGGTGAATATAGATATGCTTCCTCTTTTGAGTGGTTTATTGTTTTTTCTTGGATGCAGTTATCACAACATGATGTTCACTTTTTTGGAAAGCAATATGAATCACAGTGACTAAAGCTTACATCATGAATGTCTAATCACAAAGGTCAGTGACATGCCCTTAGCATATTTTTTCCTACTGAGCTGTGATCACACCAGTGACTCACTCACTGCAATCAAATACTGCTAGAAATGTAATAGAAATAAGCCTGCTCTGCTTTTGAGGACCATTTGAGAGTCCAAATAAAGTGATAATAATCAGAGTATTTTTCCAATAGTTTGTAGACCTCATGTCTGTGGAGGGGAAACATTCATCACTATTAAACGAGCCCCGGTTGACCCAGCTGTCAGAAGGCAATGACGTTTGACTGATAGCTCTGCTGCTTCTGTTTCTCCAAGTTGTTCTATCGCCTCATAGTTCTTCATTTTTCATGCTGGGATAGGGCAAAGAGCGTGTGGGTGGTGGTTTGGAACGCCGGTCAGCAAAGTCATTGTAGCCAAAGCCCTATCTGATGCCTACCTAAGTAAGTTTAATGCAAAGCAAGTTTTTTGTTTGTGTGCGTAGCTTTTGTTTTCTTTTGAATGTAATCCCCCCCCCTTTTCTTTTTTGGTTAATCTTTCAAGATTAAAAATTAACGCAACTCAAAGAAAACCCAAAGTCCTCTGAGACCCAGTCCTCATGATTACATCCAGCCTAATTTCATTGAGTAGATTATAACTGCACCTCCACGTGGCACGAGTGTGCGTGTCAATAAACGCATTACAGTAATGGATGCAATCCGATCATGTGGTGAAGGCACAGTGATGCTCAGCTATTGTAGCTCGTTAATTGGAAACATTGTCGGCATCTTTGCTCTGTTTGGGTCTGTTCTGGTTGACCACATTTTGGATCAAGTGTAATTAGTCTCAAGTCTGTTCCATTTCTGCTTTATTGAGATTAATTTATGCACCACGAGCATCTGACGGTAACACAAGCAAAAAAAACAAAAAAAAAAAAAAACGAGGCTTACTTTATTAGGAAGAAATGTGATTGTGATCTTTGTGAACAATAGTTTAAATTTAAATTTTCAGATTTGGAAGATAAAAACAAGACAATCCATTCAGTTATACATCAGTTGTGTTCAATTGTTTGTTTTGGCTGACATATCCTCTTAGAGTATTTGTGGGAATTACTGGACCAGATCCTTAGATAATACTGAAGGATTCCTTTAACAGAATGTGAAAAAAGTCATAATCAACAAGTAGACTACATTTATGGTAAAGTCTGTTTCTCAGTATTTGATCTAAAATTAGTTGAAGTATAAATACTCAATGGAAAGATATTGGTGATAGCTCTGTGACAATAATGGCTCATTTCACCAGGGTGGTTCCACATAATGGGCATTAAAAAGCCTCCCAGACAAACCCTATTCTTCAGATATGGGTTTAATTGTCCAGAATATGATTGCTAAGTGAGAGGTCCCCTCACTTATCAAATTAACGGCTTTAAAATTGGGACAGTGAAGTACTTAGCTCTTATTAAAGTGGAAAGGGTCATGCCAAAGGTAAGCTGTTTATCTCATGAAGGAGAGCATAGAGGAGAGGAGAAACATCCCATTGACAGAATACAAGTTAAAAAAAAAGAGCCTTCTTTAAACCTGAAAGTCAGTCATGCTTTGAGAGCCAGACTGTGATATTAGAACACAAATTGGAAATAATTGCAAATTTTCGTGTGTGGAAGAGAAACAGGAATAGTGATGAAGATAGACACAGTAATTGGAGAGATTCACATGTATTTCTTGCAGAAACTGTCCATATTTCTTCATGTTTTATTCATGAGAGTAAAGATAGTGTATAGCCACACATGAGCTATCACATATCACAGTGCTCATTTATAGCTCTCCTGCATGAGTCTGGCTTAGCCCAGATAACAGTGAAACCGCCTGGAGGCCAGACACAACTCCCCAAAGAGTAATACAGGCCGTCATGACACCCAGATAGAAGCATGGAAATGCAGGTCAACCCAAACTCTTATCAAAATGCCATACACCTTTCAAAATAGTGAATGAGCAGTATGGACTGGCTGCCAGTTAGTCTGATAACAGTGGGGACCTCTTATGTCTAAGTGTGCCATGTTTAAGGGACACTGGCTTATTATAGGCAAGGAAAATGAAGACATTTAGTGCAGTGATTTTCATTCAAATCTATCATAGCATGGTTTCTTCTTCAGGTCTGCACATCCAACTACTACTGCATCCAAAGAGCTGCTGAATAGCACACACTGTAAGTTGTAGTGCTTCGAATGAAGCAATATTAAAGCAATTTATTGGTACCATGTAGAATAAGGATAATGTCATTTGCAATGTAATGTCCTGCTGGGTTGTTACTTTGACACACACCTACCCTCTAAATATTTTTCTGGCCAAACAACCCACACCACTTCTTTAATTCATTCATGCTTGAGTCATTTTAAGCTGCGCAGTACGTTTCTTCTACTGAGCACAAGGTTGCTAATTGTGGCGACTGAGGCATTTAAACGTTATGGCGTGACATCAGGGCAAAAATCTTGTTTTAAAAAAATGGAACACCGCAGAAAAATAGCATGAGTGGGATTTTCGTGAGAGTGTAATTTCCATATTTTTCACACCCTTCCCCAAGATAATCATAGATCAATTGCGCTGGGATTTGTGCAGACAACACTTGCTGGTTAAGTAGTTTGCAGAAAAAAATTTAAGACCTTTACTTAACCTTCAGAAGCAACATGCAAATATTTCAAAAATTATTCCTTGTAATACATTTGAGTTCTCTCACTCATGCAGTCGCTGACAATAATTCAATACAGCCACTAATCTCTTTCTAATATTACAAACCATGTGTTAACAGAGATAAGTGTGTTTGGCAGGGTGGTCATTTGGAATCTCTAACACTCGGGGCAAGTTTTGCCTTGTGGGTTGTCCTGGAGCCATTTGGCTTAAAAAAAATCGGTCTCCGAAGTTTCTGCAGACGCCTCAGTGTCACAACTTTAATGGACACAAAGATTTGGATTCCTTTTGCCATCCAAAGTTAGTAGCAAAACAGGACCTTCAGACAGCAGTAGTAATGAACCAAGAAGAACTAAAAAAAACCCAATATTTTCCATCCTTTCTCCTGTTTTCCCACATAAATGATAACCGAGAGAGCAGAATATTTTTATCTATCAGCATTTGAAACAATATAAAAAAAGAGCTCAGAGCTGTACTCTTTATCAAGCAGCAATTATAGACAATTTGTTCAAAAAGGACTTGCAGACTTTTCGGCCACTCTTAACACTTTTTTCCATGTGTATACGTGTTTTGCTCTTCCTCATAAACACAGAAGGAGGCATGTGGGACAAAATAAATATTCTACAGGTTGCTTTAATGCACAAAGAAACCAATTAATTTACCAGCATCAGGCTGGGAAAAAAGACAAACAACAAGGTTGTGTTGCCAACTGGGCAAAGTAGACAACTCCACAGGGGTAAACTTTCACACCATATGAATTCTGTTTATGCAATCTTATTAGTATCAGCTAACACAGGTGCATAGATATCTTAAAGAGGGGTCTCTGTGACAAATGGTAGTTTTAAGACCTGCCAAGTTTCTCTGCCAGCGTGAGAGGGGGGAGGATGAGGTTTAAGGTTATGTGAAAAATTGGCAAAAGAAGAATGTTGCAAAACATGGGAATAGGCCATGGAATAAAATATGCTCTCCAAGAATTAATTTACATTGATCTTATTTACTCTTTGACCTTGGACCATCTCTTAGTTAGCTGCTATAGTCTCATGCTGCTCCTCATGCTTTTATATGTCCCTACTGCATGTTATTAGCTTTTGTGCACTTTCTTCCAAAGTTTGTCTTTATATCTGTATGCTCTCCTTTTCTTGCTTCTCTTACTCTGAACCCCCTCAGCTGGTCATGACAGATGGCTGACACCCCCCCACCCTCCCTCTGGATCAAAAACTGGTTCAGAAATCTTCAGGTTCTTTCCTTTTAAAAATAATGCGCTGCCAAAAACGTTTAGTAAGAAAACCCAAAAAAATGACATACAAATCATGAGTTAAAGGACTGTCCAGTTGTTAGTTGTTGGGGAAAATCAAGAAGTAGATTGAAAGCAGGTCAAAAACGTAGAACTGGCAACACAGAACATGTCTGAATGGACTCACAATACAGGCACAACAATTAGAGTGCTTAATATCCCTTAATCTGTACTCTTAGAATTAATGAGTGTGCAGAATACAAACACAATCAGGTGATCGACAAAAGGTGGGAAATGTCTGGGAGAATGTGGTGGACAGGTAAGAAATGGCAACGTCAAGGTCAATCAGTTCAAAATCAGTTTTATAATAATAGGCTGATGGGTTGAGAAATGATAGGTTTATGCACTGCTTTGTTTTGGATCTTTGATATCCAGAAATAAAATAGATTTAGTGATAGTTCTCTTCAGATGCAGTTCCTGAGCTGATCCTTATTCTCCTGAATTTGCCAGAAGTTTTCAATTTCATGATGGTTTTACAGCAGCAGAATCGCTCTGCATGGATAGGTCACAGATATGAGTAAGATTAGAAAAAAAATGATTATCTAAGCAGCAGCACACAGCTTCAGAAAAAATCTATTATCTGTGTGAACAGGTAAATGAACCCAGCGGTATCACCACCCTTTTTCCCTCCTCTTCTTCTTTCAGGTGCAAGTAAGAGCATCTGGCTCGTTAGTTGTCCCTCAGCAAAGTGTCAAAGCAACAGTGCAGGAAACTGAGTAAGTCAACTGCATACTGGAAAGACAAGATTAATTTCCCAGAATGATTCTCCAATTGGTCTCACCTGAACCGAGGGTTTGGTATAGAAAGTGTTTCTCTTGCAACAAAAAAATTAAAGATTTATTTGCTTGAAGGGATTCGGGGACGATTTTTTTGCACTTAGATATTGAGACGAAGCCCCATTTAGCTAACATGGAAAGTTCTCACTCTTGTTTGATAGATCATGATCATGTCTAACAAGATAATTTTGGTCTACTGGAAATAAAGGAAGGAAGGAAATAAAACAACTAAGGGATCAAGGGTCCAGGTTTAAGGCAGGTTTTAAGATTTAAGGCAAACTTTTATTTTAATTATTTCATATTTACTTTTAATTTACCCGTGTTTTCATTTTCTTTTTCTTTATTCCTCAGTTTTAATTTCCTTTTGCTTGCAGTATTCCTGTGCTTCATATTGTTTCACTTTAATCTTGAATGTTTTATTTGCTGTTTGTTATTTCTTTGTAACTCAAAGGTGCTTATAAATATATAAATATTATTATTATTGTATTTGCTGTTTGTGATTAGTCTTATGGTGTGTTGTTAAATGGAAAAAGAAACCTTCACATTCAGATTTTCAAATGCTCATTATGCAACTCATTTGACCATCTGTAATACTAGAAGGCCTGCTGTACTCAGCCAAATTTCAACAGTAACCGTAACAACCCAGTACATAATTCAGCGGCTCGTATCCCCTGCAGCTATTTAAGGCTCTCACAAACAAAAAAGAATTTGAGAAAGAGATTTACTCTGGAACTAATTTCGCCACTGAAAACAACTTGCTAGAGTTGCTATAGAACAAGATTTTTAGTTTGAATAACATGGAGTTTTTATTTAACTTTGAATAACGCTGTGATTAATAATTGATTGGTCAAACGGTTGCATATTTTCTCAGCCATCTGCCTCTGCTATCCTCATTTTGCCTGTCTAAAATAATTTGTTGTGGTATGAGAGTATTCAATCAAAATACAAAAAATAAAAAATAAATAAATGATAAAAATGATAAAATGATGCAGTCCTGTCCATAAAAATATGGACACCTCAACTCGAGAGAAATGATGAAATTATATATATTGTGATTAGGTTTGGCCGTGTATGAAGAAATCCATGCAGCATTATAATCATGCGTGTATCTGTGCTTCTTGAGAAAGTAAGCTCAAGTCACTGTGTGCAGGTCACAAACACATCTTCAATCTTAACCTGTTAAGCAATTTCAGTGAGTCACATATGTCACTGCTTAGATCAAAAACTGCTCTTAGACTTGCAAGTTCAGGGGTAAGTAGCCACTGGACAGATTTCCTTAAGAATGTCTTTAGCAGCTTTTAAAAATATTTTTAGTGTACAGCTTCCCAATATGTCTGTGAAGGTTCTCAGTCATCCAGGTCATTGTAGTCTAGTCTCAGTAAATCACAAGATAGGGTGGGGCTAGGCTTCACAATGTGTTCACTCGAAACCTTGGCTGATTGTGACCTAGACCCGTTTTCATACCTTGGTTTGTGCAAATAGGTAGAGGGTCAAAAGGGGGTCCATGACCCTCTTGGGGACACTGCCACTGGGCTTAAAATCTGGGACTATCCACCAGTTGCTCTTAGAACTGAAGAAGCTTCTTGGATGAGAGGTGAAACGTCTTTAAGGAAACTTAAAGAAGTCCAGACGCTTTTCTTTCCAAGCTCCTAAGGTGAAACTAAATGGGATGCTTGATGGTACTGACATAGTCTCCAAAACTGTGTAGAAAGAGCTATTTATGCCTTACAACAATCAATAAATAAACAGATAAATAAATAAATAACTGTCTGTCATTCTATTTCAGCTTATTAATTTTCTATCTAGAGTGCTTCACTTTGTTTGGACAGCCCAGGTAGGCAGGAAAATAATGCTATAATTTCAATCATATATGTATAAACAGCCTCGACTTCACTGTCAGTCCCTTATTGTCAGTTGTATTGTGTTGTTCATCTTTAAGTTATCTGTTTCCACAGCTAACGTGAAAGTTCTTCTATAATGTTTTCATCATTTCCTTAGAGACGGTACACATTGATTACTCAGGGTTTTCTTTTGTTTGAAAGTTCACATAATCAAGATTCTTTAAGAACCTATTACTTCTGAAAGAAGTGCAACCCTATTTCCAAAAAGTTGGCAGATTGTGCAAAATGTAAATAAAAAGAAACCAAAAAATTTAATTTGGAAATCTCATAAAACTATAATAGAAGATATAGCTTAGAACAGCAGTTAAATTGAGAGAAGCTACCATTTTGACCCCCCCCCCCAAAAAAATAGATTGATTGATGGCAACAATACATTTCACAAAATTTGGGACAGGCCCATGTTTATCACTCTTCTTTTAACAATAGTACATAAATTTCTGGGAACTTTGGAGACCAGTTGCTGGACTTTTGTCCCATTTTCTAGCTGATCGACAGTCCTGGGTCTTCTTTGTTGTATTTTTGCTTTATTGTGTGTCGAATGTTTTCCACTGGTGAAATGTCCAGATGGACAACTAGCCTTTCCTGAAAAAGATGCCTGAATGGGTGCATCTGTTGCCCAATGCTGAAAATTAAATCTGCATATTGACATTTCATGCTCACTTCTTCTTTGCATGATAGAGCTTTAACCTACATTTGAGGGTCACACCATTTCTTCTTGCCTCTCATCCACATTTACACATTTGGCTTTAGCAAGCAATGCAGCAGTTTGTGTAAGAACAAAGCGACTCTCTTCAACCCTTTAAAGCCGGTCGGAGCGGGCACGCTCCGTTTTGCGTAACTATTTTTAAATCCCTGTAGAACCGGAACCACGTAAAAATTCAAAACACTTACAAAATACAAAACACTTACAAATTCCAAAGCACTTACAAACCCCAAAACACATGCAAACTCCAAAACACATGCAAACTCCAAAACACAACGGAAGTGCTCCAGGACGCTAGGGGCAGTGTTGAGCTTTTGTTACCTAGTAACTACACAAGCCAGGTACTTCCTGGCTTGTGTAGTTACTAGGTACCAAAGGCTGCTCGAAATGCGGCCCTCAAATGCGTCCTTCATTTCCCTGAATTTTAAGGATGGGTCGGTGTAGCCTTCATGGCCCAACATATCCCAGACTTCATAGAGCGTCGGTGGGTGTGGATAATTTTGCCGAAAAAAACGGTTGAAGCGGGGCGGCCGAACAGTAAACTTTCAAAAGTAAGTACTGAATGTTATGTCAGTTATTTATGCGCAAATGTTTAATAATGAAGAACATTAAAACATGACTGTTCGCCACATGTCGGGAAAGTTATGTGCCATTAGCGATGTTTGTACTAACTTGGTTTTAAAGCCTTTACTTGAAAATATGCGCCGTTCAAAAGTCGGCCTTAATCTTACAGAGAATGTGATGATTTTATGGATAATTAAAGTCAGTCATATATCCACAAACACAACAAGCTGAAAGTCAGTGATGCTGCTCGGTTTGCAGTCCTGAATATCACGGCACAAGCAGGATTCACTGCACTGTTAATGTTAGCTATGTTACATTGCTGCCTCTGTTCGGTGGTGTTGAGCCAAACTGACTTTAAGAGTTTCCCTGTCACGTCATATAAAAAAGTGTGTTCCGGTAAAGCACCAGACAGGCCCTGAGGTCAGTCATCCAGGGGCAAATAAGGGAGTGTCTCAGTGTTTTCAATTCCAATTGAGCTGACATCGCTTTCTGATCGAATGACTTTCAGAAGAGCTTTTTGTGGCAGTCAGAATGTCCACGAGACAGCAGAGCTGCACATCAAAATGCAGAAGGAAATCCAAGTCAAGTCAAGCCTATCCCTCTGCTTGTCTCTCATTAGACTGAAAATCATGACTGGGGCCCTTCTGTTAGTGTCATATCCAGGGGTCCAGGATACAACGACTAGAAATGAGACATGCAAACAGTACAAATGAATATATATTTAATCCCCATCCTAAATTATTTTATTGCTTAGCATTTTATATGTTTATATTCATTTCAAATAGAAATCTTAATATTCCATTTGCAAATGCATTCAACTAATTAACTTCATTTAAGTACACAATGCTGCTTAAGAAGGAACCTAATTAGTTTGGTGATTCATAATGAATGTTTAAGGGTTTCAGTATAACACACAGAATGGTTAATATAATGCTCAGAATTTTCCATAGTAAGTTGAAGGACAATTTATATCAAGCCAAAGATACAAAAGAAATTGTTTCAGTTGAGTCTGAACCGCATGATGACATCACTGTCTGCTTGTGTTCTCACTCGGTTCTTTGTGCGCTGTCCTCTTTCTGTCTTGCAGTTACACATGAGCTGACAACAAGCTGGCATATAAACTGATCATGAATAAAGCAGAGTATTTGTAATGTAAAAAAAATATGTAAGAGAGACTGGGGAAGGGCCACATTTAAAAACTATGTGTCAACACACTGCTTAATTACGTGCAATCATTGCAATGAGTGTGGGGCAATAAAGAAGTTGCCATGGAAGTGTGAATGTGCAGACTGTGTTTCCATTTTGTGGCTCCCCCTCCCCCAATTTTTTTCTGCCTTCAGCCAAAATGTGCAACTATATATAGAATTTAAAGTCTAATAATAATAACAACAGGTAGAAATAAATCCATATCAAACATAGAGGTGTATTCTAATTGCATACGGGGTTACAGTTGCACTGAGAAGCTGATGAGAAGTGCAACTTCTTTTGATGACTGCATTACATTATAAGCCTAAAATAACTAATGTGATCAGCTGGAATGAGAAAGTTATGAAACTAAATTAATAAGACACAAAAAAGCAAAAATGACAGATAAGTAACTTCAAGTTTCTGGCCAAGTGGTCAACTGGGTCCAATAAATTATTCATGCGTGCATTTTTTTTATTTTTAAAAAGTGTTCTTTCTTTTAGCTGGACTCACAGCTTCCCTCAGTCTATGCAAATTTTAGTATGAAAGTCAGACCAAGATGTAACCTCCAAGCTGAAGAGTAAAAAAACATATTTAGAGTCTGGATCAAAGAAATGCTATCGATCCACGCTCTATGGATAGTTTCCCCTTCATAACATCTCTAACTGAAAGTGTGAACTCTTCTCGATTAACAGGTGTCCCGATTAGCCTGTCCATAACCTCATCCACTATTCCTTCACTGTAAGCATGCTGTCGTAGCATTTTAATAGATTATCTGGCTAATATTATGACTTGATGTGTGGTGCAAAATTTTGTGCTTCTCTTTCAGTGTGTGAAATTCCAAATATTTTATTTTTTATGCAACTTTGCAGAAGTAAAATAGGGTCTAATTATTGATATTCTTACTTGCTACATGATCTGCAACATTGCAAAATTGGAAGATCCATCCATCCATCACTCATCCAGGTTCAGGTTGTGGGGACAGCAGTCTAAGCTGGAATCAATGTATGCTCGAACCCCAAACCTCCCTCCCTCACCTCCCTCAGCCCTTCCAAGGAACACTGAAGTGCTGCAGAGCCAGCTGAGAGATATAGACTCTCAAGCAATGTCTTGGGGTCTTCCCTGGGACGTTTTTTCAGTAGGATTTTCCCAAAACATCCCGCCTAGGAGACAGGAAGCATCCTAGTCAGATAGTGGAACTGCCTTAACTGACTCCTTTTAGTGTAGGGGTAACAGCTCTAAAGTCCTTTTGTAAATGACTGAGAGCACAGCAACGCTTCGAACAAAACTCCTCAAACCAGTTTTACAATGTGAGGATCGGAGCATCAGGTCATCTGCCTCTGACTGCTGCCCAAACCACAATGAACCAAAGCCTTATGCAGGTGATGGGCCAGGCTAACTCTGACTGGAGTTTTCTGAATCACTCTTCATCTGGGCTTTCACCCAGGACAAATTTGATTTTGAAGACACCCTCGTCGACAACACGGTGGCGATTCAAAGAGGGGAAAAGTGAAAGATTCATTAGCCAAAAATTTGCCTTTGCCTTTTACACTGGAAAGAAGTTTAGTCTGCACTGACTCATTAATGGAAGATGGAAGCAGCGTGACTGTACATAATAGCAAAGAATTAAACAACCCTGACATCTGTCAGACTTTACCTTGGTGTCCAAGGATCTTCAACAGCTTTTATATAAAGGACTTCACTCGCCATTAAGTTTCATAATTCCATTTGCTCTGGCATGCAGAGATCTTATTAAAAAATGAAACAAAACAAAAAATGTATGTGGTATAGGACAATCTAATAATAATGTTTGTGATGGGATGAAAATAGTCGCAGCATAATTTCTCACAAAAGCTGAAGTTTTAGTTATGCACAATTAATAGAGAATAGGAAAGGCTATATAGCAGAATTTAAGCAACATTTTTTAATATCTAACACCTAAAGTCCTGACTCTTCATTTTTGCTATGTAATCGGGCATTTTACAGTGGCATGCAAATGTGGATGCTTCTGGTACTGGATACAGTGGAGAAAGTGAAGACGTCTGGACCTCAGAGACAGCTAGTTTTTCTTCTTTCCTTCAAAAGGAAACTCACAAGGTAATGAAAGTATATAAAGAATTCGAGGCAACTCCAGGTATAAAAAAAAAAGATTAGGTAACAGTTTTCATTGTTCACAATAAAATATAAAATTAAAGCATAACTAGAGAAGCTCAGATAACAATTTCCAACAGGTAAACATTTGATATTTACTTAAAACCCAATACTGTTATGATTGCAGAGAGATTGAAGTGAGATTCAAAGCAGTAATTTTTGCAGTAAAATACAAAAGAGCAGATGCACAAACTTTAAAAAAAAGCCAGCGATGATAACCACAAACACTGCTTTGATTTTTTTTTTTTTTTAAACCTAACAAAGAAGTAATAGATAAGAAAACGAAAGACTTTTGATTATGTGTCAGGACAATTTTGTGCTTTTGGTATTGTCTTCTCTCATATAAAAACAGAAATTTGTTGTGGAGTGGAGAAAGAGGGTGGGGGAGGGCAAAACTTCAGCAGAAGTTTTTTTCTTTGCTGTTTTTTTTTTCCTGATTTTCATCAGAGTTGATGTGTAATGTATCTTTTAAAGACTTCATCTATTCTGATAAACAAGTGAGGAATGTGCTATGAAACCATCAAAAAGCTCCACAGACAGAAGGCGGTGCATGTGTCGGTGTTTTGCAGTCTCTTAACGTTTACATCAAAAAATAGAAGGACATGTCCTCCTTGTCTCTTCAAGGAGCAGCCAGGTACGGAAACAGAAGATGACAACCAATCACATGATGACATTTCATTTACATATGTTTATCTCTGCTGCGGACCTTAGAAACATACACTGTTTTATTCAGAGCATTGAATATTTTACACACAGACACACAAAAAGTAAGATACCACATAAGATAAGTTTGGTCAACCTAGCTGGTCTGGCCACTTGCAAATGTTAACATTAATAACGGAATCTGCAAAATCACTGTTTTGAACAGTAGCCAACATGAGAGACAACATTTTAAACACAAACATACTGCAGGTGTGTAAATTTTGTTGTTCAGCAAGCAAACATATAACCGATATTGCAGAGCTAGTCATATATAGGGACTGGTGTAGAGCAACTAAACACATCAACTTAAATACTTTGTATATATAATATAGTTTTTTGGAGGTTTGTACTTTTCATGAAAAAATGCATGTATTACATACTGTTTTTTGTTGCTATAATTTTAATCTTTTTAAATTTGATATAAAAATAAAAATACCATTTCGTGCTTTCAAAGATTTTAGCTGGAGACCCCTTATAGAAAAGACAAGAAGTGGACAAGAAGACACGTCTTTATTGGCTACAGTTTTTGCAGCATCTATCATCTATCTCCCTGAAATTTATATTTCAAGACTGCTTTTAGTTAAATTTGCTTATGCTATATTTGAAACTACAATGGGTAATTTTGCACTTTACACAGTAACCAAACCACGAAAACATCATACATCTCATGCCAACCCTGTATTACGGCAAAGCAGGCCGGTCCACCGTGTCCATTTCACACTTTGCGTGCAGAAGTTGCAGTAAGCTGCAGTACCAGAAAAGGGAGATATTTTATTTCAAGCTAACATGAAAATAAACACAGGAAAGTGTTTAAAGAGATTTTATCAACCCATATACATGTAAATACATATTAGCCACCTTTATTGTTCGTGTCATAGAAGGACACTAGCAACTTCTTGGCTGTAAATATATTATCTCTTTCTGCTGGTACTGCAATGTGAAATGGACACGGTGGACCAGCACGTCTATTACACGCTTTGCCGTACTAGTGGGTTGCTCATGCAAATAATACAGTTACTGCTAAATTTGTCCAATTTTTGTTTAAAAGGGCATTTTACTGGGTTAATAACTTGCACGCAAACCAATTGTGTATACATGGTGTTAACACTACACACAGTGAAAGCCCTGCAATTTTATGCAACAATAAGGCAGATCAGGCAGATCACACAGAAGGCAGATCTTGCCTTCTTTGTGGCTCAGATCACAGACCTCATCTACAGTTATATAGCCTTAGATATATATTTTTTTTTGCCTGCAGGGCTTGTGGTTTGCAAATTTGAAATTATGAAAGTGAGTGAGAAGCTGAGAATAAACTCAGTTCAGTTTGTTATGCTTGGCAAATGCATTTTCCACAAATATTAATGATGTCACAGATAACATGTAACATTTCAAGTCCAATAATGTAACATTGTTGCATTAGTACTAACTCTACCAGTGCCGTTTGTTAATGCTGGTCACATGGGCCATCGTAATCTGCTCTCAGGTATCAAACATTCATGTACTTGTAATGTTGCAGAAAAACAAACTCTCTGTTTTGCACTCTTCATTTTGCCATTAAATTGAATTAATGACACACGGCGCTGCCTAATCCCGTAATAGTCAACCTTCTAGGAGCCTGTCATTTAATTTCCTTAATTTCTAACCCTTCAGGTGCTAACAGGTGCTAGCGACTCTTCACATCTTATCACATGCACATTTGTGATGAAGTGTGTACATTTCATGTCCATTTTCTGACTATATTAAGTCTGCTTTCACAGCAGGTTAATCCCCTAATGCATCACCTGTTAAGAACACAGACTTTTGAAAACCCCCACGAGGCTGCGCTTGATTTAAGGGCCACGTGTTGCTGCAAATGCTTGTTCACAGCAGGAAAAAGGAATCTAAGCCATTTGCAGCTTAAAAGGATTTCAGTAATCATCACTGTTACTTGCATCAACTTCTTGTTTTAGAAGCTTGGTGTGAAAAAAAGACATTTTGACAAAAAAAAAAGAAAAAAAATCGAGAACGAGCCGAGGTAGAAACTCTGTGACAGGTGAAACGGGAACATGCTCCGCTTTGGTCTCAAGTCTTTGATTTTTGATTCACTTTTTATATGGAACCGTCTAGACTGTAAACTTCACTTTTCTTTTCATCGCTGTCAGATCCTCTTTGACTTCTTTTAAAATGATAACAGGTGGAATCAGTGCCTGCCTTGTTTTTTCATTTATTCCTGATTGTTCTGCACACTTTACCTTAAATTGCCTCATCAAAACTATCATTTAAATCCTTACAATAACATATCTGGGATTTTTTTCTTTTGGGTGCAGACACCTAAAAAAAAAAAAAAAAAATCTGGCCCAGTGTTAGGTGACTGCTATTCTTTAAAATGTGTGAAACCAAGTCATAAAAATGAGATTATCCCATGTGACTTGACACTTTAAAGTAATACATTTTTGAATAGTAACATTATTGTAGGAGGCCAAAATGTGGCAGGCACTCAACTGATGAAATGCATTGCTTTTTTATAGTTACACTACCATAAAAAACACTAAGTAGGTTTTCAATCATTTTATACCTGCTGAACTGTTGAATCCACACCAAATGACTGCCAAGACACGTAGACCATTCGTAGATCCTCTAGGACACTCTTTTTTTTTTATGAAAGGGTGGCTGAGTAATATATTAACAAAAGTGAATTAACATCTTTAATGTTTAGCTATGTTCATCCATTTCATTCATCCATTTATCAATCCGTTACCTTGGCACATTTTAAGGATTTATCACAGTCTAGTGCCTAAGAGGGGACCAAGCATGATGGCAGTATTTTTCCTGGTTTTTGTTGGAGTTCAATAGGTGATTCCGGGCCAGCTGTGAAATGCTGTCTCCTGGATTTGCCCTCAAGTTTTCTCCCATTTATACAAGAGACCTCAGGGGAATCTTTACATGATGGAGAGATCAGCCTGTTGATTTATAAATCCTCCTGGGTCATCCACACAATGGTATGTGTGCCAGTCAAGGCACCAAATTCAGTAGTCAGTTTAGCATTTTGTATTTTCTTTTAAACTTTGATCAAAAGACTGCTCAGCAAATGGGGATTTCTTCTTTGAGACAATATTCAATGACTTCAGCTACTGCTAGCAATCTCATAGATTTTTACATGTGATTCATGACACACCCTGACAGAAAATGATTACTACCAAGGAGGATCAGTTTGGGCAGATTTTTCAGAATGGGCTATAGAAATGCACAACAAGCAGCTTGGGTGAGAAGTTGCTGAGAAATTTCAGCCTTGAAGGCAGATTTTGCGATTTCCTCCTGTATCTGAGATCATTGTTTTCTTAGATTTAGTTCAATTTTCATATGTGAGTTAGTACCTTTGAGTGTGGGGTATTTCACAACCACTGACTACAGGTATGTGTGCAGTCTGAGTTAATTATGCGCAGCAGAGATCTCTGTGTGTTTGCACTTTGAACAGGATGCAAAGAAGTGAAAGACCACAGCTGCCCTAACTTACCACTATTGGTAATTTCACTTTCTTTTTTATGTTTCTGTAATGATTATTCCACCATTATGCTCAAGCTCTTTAATCAAAATTATATTTTTCATTCTAGAATATAATTAGTGTTGTTATCCACTAATTTTCAAATTTACTGCTTTACAAAAAAGCGAAAAAAAAAGTAAATCACATTTTTATTTTTTGATTGTAGTTACAGTTTCCTCATTGCATTCCTGAACAGTCAAATTAATTTTAGTGATTGAATGCTGTGCTTGATTAATTTTTGATGTCTCAAAGAGGTCCAGAGTGCTGGCTCAAATTTGGGTATAAAAACATTCATTCAGTTCAGTGAATGCAGCAAAGTTATTGAAAAAGTTCTATAATGTGTGTTTTTTTTTTACTGACATGTGGTCTAATACATCTGTAAAACAATGTATATTAAAACCAGCAATATTCATTTTTATATATAAAAAATCAAAAAAAGAAAAACAGGCACAGTCTGTTTTTAGACATGCTGACTGTTTAATATGTTCAGACCTTCTTGTTGTTTGATTGTGCTAAGCAACCTTCTAATGATTTGAGAATTTTACAGGACCTTCCTTTTAATGAAATTAATTTTGTCATTAAACATGTCAAAATATGGCACTGTATAAGATGTCTTTAAACTTGCCTGCATGACTCTAGTGGATCTACAGACCAGTATTCCCATAGAAACCCTGAGACCATTGTCTTCGGCCTTTTTTCTCCCCATTCACACAGCACATATAGAAAGGATTAACAAGCTCCCTTGGCTCTTACTTTATCTGATAAAGACTGGTCTATTCTTCCGTGACCAGGACAAAATCTACATTTTATTTCCCCCTGAAACAGAGACTCTGCCATCAGGCTCCCCCCCCCCTCTCAGGAAACCTTGACAAAGTATCTCCCAGAGATAGAGCAATGTAATCCCTTAACCATCTTTGTGCATAGTTCAGGACATATGTATGCTACTCAGGTGAAATGATGGAATAGTTTGAGTGTTGTTTCAAAAAATAAATGCATATATTTGTAAATTATGTTTGCAAAAGCACTGGGTTGTTTACATGAGTGAACCGTCTTCTCACAAACACACATCCACATTCAACTCACATGCTCAGCAGTCTGAACTGAAAGTATACTATACAAATTTGATCAGGTGATAGGCAGTTCTTTCTTACTTGTTAAAAAACAAACAGCTGTAGACGTACGCCATCTTTAGTAAACATGCACTTGTCATCCAAGAGTAAAAAGCATATGTGATGAGTAACAGCTGCTTCGCTCACAACATGTTTTGTTTCTTGCTGCTGACTGGATATGTCATGAATCTAGCTAGCCAGAAATCATGAGGTTTTGTAATTTAAGCTAAAGGAGACATTACTGCTCATCATCAAAGTGGGCACAATAAAGGTCGTGGTGTGTCACAGAAAGGACTGTTCACCAACACACAATGACGCTTCACATCAGACTGAGAGTATGACGTGCAGTTTTTGCATCTCGACTTAGTGTATGTGGACTTTTTGTTTCAGTAAAATAAACGCTCACTGTTTCTTTTCAAAGGGCTTAAGTTCTGCAGCTTGGGGACCGACGTTATATCACAAGCAAGACACACAAGCAACCGAGTCTTCTGCTTGTCTCTGATGAAAAAAGCAGTCAACAAAACTTTTCTTTTTGTGTGTGTGTTTTGGGGATTTTTTTTTTGCATTCCTTTACCAGTTTGGTATTCTTGTTTCCATCCTCAGGCACAACTGATGCAATAACAAGGAGGCGTTGCTTTAAGCCTTACAGTTTATTTTATTTTTTTTTTTTTGGGGGGGGGACTGCTTGTATGAATTCTAGTCTGGTAAAAGTCTCTCTTAGCATGTGTGTATTCGAGAGTTGCCAATTATTTTAGCTCAATGGGAATTCATTTATTTCTAACTCTATTTTTGTGCAGGCTTCAAGAGGACCTTGGGCATTTTCAAGTTTTTGCCAACACAGAAGTGAATAATTTACTCATGTTTTATTTTCTAATTGGAAAACAGATGCAGTCACAAACATAAACTGGAGAGGTTGGAGACAAATTATAAAACAATGAGAGGCAGCATATTTCAAAAACAAAACCCTTTCACACTTTAACCGTGCACAGATATGGCCCTTATCTCTTGACTGGCTGCCTCTAAGCTGTAAAATTGACTTTAAGGTGCATATAATTGTTTTCAAATCACTTCTCAGATTACATCAGTGACCTCTTCAAAAGTTTATGCTGTTAACAGATGTGTGCAAACGCACACTCACTGTTTCTCACTTCAGTGCTAAAGCCTCCCTACAGTCTCCCTGTAGATTTCAGGGTGTGTGCTTTTCTTTGAACTTTTAAAAGAAAAGAATATTTTCCCACTAGCTTTTATCCAGACTCTTATACTGTACCCATTCTCACCAAAGTACTTCTCTTAGATTGGATATTTAACAGCCTTGCATCAAGCTGGTTAGTGACCAGAAAATGACCAGAAAAACAGAAAATATCCAGTGAGCAGCAGTTATCTGATGACAAAGGAGAATAACCAGACTACTTCAAGCTGATAGGAAAGGAACATTAATTTAAATAAACACGTTTTCCAACCAAGGTATGCAGAAGAGCATCTCTGAATGCACAACACATATAAACCATGAAGCAGATAACCTGCAGCAGTAGACCGCACTGTGTGTGGCTGGGCTGGGGAAACTGGCAAACATTGCCTGGTTTGGTGAGTCTTTATTTCTCTTGCAACATTCAGGTGAACGTGTCAGAATTTGGTGTAAACATGAAAGCCTGGATTCAGGTGGTAATCTAAGATGGTGTGGGACATATATTCTCTGCACCATCTGGGCTCCCTTATACCAATACAGCATTTTTGTCCTCCCATTCCTTCAGGACCACATCTTCTCATGGCTGCTTGCAGCAGGATAATGCACCATCTTTTTGAACCTCTTTTTTTGAACATGACAGTGAGTTCACTGTACTCAAATGGCCTCCACATTCACTAGTTCTCAATCCAATAGATCACCTTTGGAATGTGGTGGAACAGGGGATTAAATTCATTAACAAACAGCCGACAAATGCAGCAAATGTGCGATGCAATCACGTCAGTAGGGACCAAAATCTCTGAGGAATGTTGCTAGCACCTTGTTGAATCTGCGCCATGAAGAATTAAGAGAGTTCTGAAGGGAAAACAAGGTCCAACTTGATACCAACAAAATGTGCTTAAAGTGGCTGGTGAGTGTATTTCCCAATGTGTATGAGTTCAGGAACATCTTTTACTGTGTTTGTTTGCTTTACTCTTTCTTCTTTTTACAGTTTTCTTCACATATGTTTAAAAACAAACAAACAAACAAAATCTAACAATCACAGTTGATAACTCTTAAAAATATTTCATCTTTCAAAGGAAAGAGACATTGGGGCCTTTGCCTGTGTTTCCCTCTCACATTCTCAGTAGGGGTTACAGAAAGTGGAAAATGACAAAGTTTGACATTGGAACATTTATAAAAAAAAAAAAAAGAACAGTGCAGAATAGGAGCAGGCTGCTGCAGTGGAGACAGCCTCTTGATGATGTACACTAGAGCATCAGTGACATTTCACACTCCTGCCTGGATTTTCTGGCCTTCCATTCTTTAATGTGACACTCTCAAGATGATAGTACGTGTGATGTACAAGGAGCTCTAACCTCTGTCTTCTCTACCTGATTTGGTGTCAAATCCATGTTCTCCCAATTTACTTTATGCAGCCATCCCTTCCCTTCCCCCATATAACAATTGCAGGCCTTCAGGTTTCCATGGTAACATGTGGAGGAGCTAATATAAGGGCAGAGGTTTTTTTTTGTTTTTTTGTGATTTTCTGGAGATTAATATAGACATAACATAAGCTCCGCATGGGATAAAGAGAATGTGACAATGGAGGCGGAGCTGACTTAACGTCCTTATTGTCACTAAGATGACAAATATTGGCTCATAATTCATTACACTGCTGCAAAGCATCTGTTCAATATTTGTCATTTTAAAAATTAGAATCATTCTGACGTGAGATGGCAGTAATGGCAGACACATTGTACACATTATATTTATTTAGCTCAAGTGTATTGATGTACTGTAGCTGGTAATGCTCATTAGTCTTAATTACACTGTAAAAAGGCCAACAAGCTAACACTTCTGATTTAACTAGTTAGAAAATACTGCTGCTATAGTGCATTGTAGTGAAAGTGATGCAAATGTCAATTTTAATTTGAAGTTATATTCATAAAGGTCCAGATAATGACTGATTCAGTCCACTAAAGTGATATTTTTGAACTGTTGATGATTACAATAAAAATCTTAAACACACAAATTTAGCACACACTCAAGCTCAACCACATCTGCAATAGCACAAAATTTCCTACCAATTCTTCTCTGTAAACACCACAATGACAACACAACACATCCGAGATTAATGTTGGATTAGCATTAGCAATGCCTTTGACACTAAAAATACATTCTTCTCCTGTCTGACTTAGAATCAATCAGCTTTTTGGTTGTTATTAGCATATCTGCTAGGCATGTGCGCTCTGCAGAGGAAAGTTCAACACCATTTCTCCTACCAGTCGTCTCCAGTGGCTTGTGCACGAGGCAATAGAGAATGCCCCCAGGGCATTGTGGGAAGTGTAGTTCCCACGTCTTCATTGTTCACGATAGAATGATTGTCAATCGTAATGCAAAGAGAGATGAAAGTCAAGACAGGCATGTAACTCCCTGGCAGCTAGTTCTTTCTTAATTTCATCACTTAAATTGTCTAGGAAAGCCCCCTGCTGAGGGTTTTCCTCCCAACTTTTTTTCCTCCGCCAGGATCCAGAAATAAATAGAAAAATTGGCCACAATTAGCCTCCCTTGTTCCTTCCCTAGGAATAGGTGGTATGCAGCAGCATCAGGATTAGGGTCTTTGACATACACTCAGTTTTGAATTTGCCGCATTGTGTGACAAAGCCAGCACTGTTTTCCAACTTACCTGTGAAAACATCGGAAGTTGGTAACGGCCCCTACGGGAGCTTTGATACTCGAAGGGGGTCATTTTCCACAGGTGGCAGAGGCATTGGAACCTGAGAGGGTGGTGGATTACCAAATACCAGGCTGAGAGGCCTCAAGAGCAGGCTTCTGGGAGATCAAGTTAATTGTGTTTATTTACAGTGAACACCAATGTGATATATATATAAATTAGTGTCGGGGGAAAAACTGGGCTCCTGGGAGAAGGGGGTCCAAACATCCGAAAACACTCCACACTTAGTCAGCTCAGGCACCCTCACCAAACACTACAGGGAGGGAAATCCATGGAAGATCTGTACAAAGGGAGAAACACAGGGAGAAGAAGCGAGGTCTATACTTTTAAACTAAAGAGCCGGAGCTTTACTACCTGTGTAGTTCGACGTTCCAGCAAAAAATGCCAGCCAGCCACTACCTCAATTATTGACCACAGATGAGATCATTGCAGGCAGGTGCGTAAATTACCACAGGTAACTGCAACTGCAATTATGGCCATACTAAAACCAAAAAAGGAGTAGTATCAAGTTATGCTCACTAGCTAACGACTCATTAAAAAAAAAGACTAGCTCAGTCATTGTGTAATGAGTTTAACTGTCTGATCCACCTCTTCCTCATCACATCGACTTTAAAACACCAAGATGAAGATGGTGAAAAACCTCAGCTCACAATTTGCAAAAAAAAAAAAAAAACGTCACTTCATTATTGTGACATCCATCTTTTGTACCATGTTAATTCACTTATTTAATCCAGGTAAGTGAAGAAGTAAGCAGTTTGGTGCGGTGTTAGTTCAAGTAAATTAAATGAGCATGTTCATAGTCGAGCAATATGTTTACCTTACATAACACAAAGTCACTTTGAACAAAAACACGTGAATTGTAAAAGAAAAAAGAAAAAAATATGGTATATTTTAGGCCAGTAACAATAATAACAATAATGCAATTTGATAATAAAACTGAAAAATAATAAATAACTAAAATAATATCAAAATAAGAGTGGAGAAATGAACCAAGAACAACAACAACAAAACTATCCTTATTGCATTTGTTTCTAAAGTACTTTTTGATCTTCTGAATTGACTTGCTTATGATGATGTGACCCTTCACAACTGCAGCTTCAAAGAGCTCAATCCCCAAACTTCAGCTTTAAATTACCATAGAAATGACAAATCATTCCTGAAATCTCCTGCAGCTTTTCACCCAACAGTCCCGAGCACACGGAGTGAATGCTAGAGTGATTTAGCCTACGGTCACAGTCTGATCATGCCTGTGAGGCTGTCGTCTTCAAAGGAAATCGCTGCTGAAGTTTAGGTAATTAGACACAAGCGCTATCTACACGAGGCATCATCATACAGTACAGGCTGTTGAAAGCCTGGGTCGTCTCATCTCTCCTCTCCTTCTCCTCTCAGTAACACATATCAAAGAGAATTTCAAGGGTGATTAAAAGTTAAACTGGATCCTTAAAGAGGTATGCCAATGCTTTTCAGCTTCATGTTTTTCACTTTTGACCACAGCCTTTGCTCACTTCATTAGGGCGAGATGTGCTAAGCCTTCCAATGCTGCATACTGTACATGCAACCTAACACTTATTTAATTTCAATTCACAGCTCTAGCGTGAAAAAATGTATTTATATATTATCCATTTATTCATGGCTGTGAAAGCACAATAGCCTTGCTTTACAAGTTTTTTTGTTACTTGTGTTATTTTGCTCTTGTTTGACAACCACCAAAACAATTTTCCCTTCAATTCCGCTGCTGGACAGGGCACTCAAAAATGCTTCTCTTTCCGTCAGTAAAGTGCACTCAATACCACATTGTGGAGGTAATTTCCCCAAGGATGTTATTCTTTTCCCTCCATTTCTCACTCTGAAACACCCAAAATCAGAAGCACACACATGCACACACGCTCTACATGTGTACTTTATTTATCTTTGTGCTGAGCATACACCCTGCTGTGTCTCACGTGTTTCTTGTGTCATGATGATGAAAGGCACCTGCTGTTCTCAGCAGAAACCCTTCTCCACCCTATGTTACTGACATCCTGCCTGCATTATTCACAAGTCGAGTGGTTGCTCAGTCACTTCTTGGAGAGGCTTAACTTTTGTGACATGGGCTGAAGTGAAATGCAGGACAGTCGAGTGGGGTCCGTGACCTCAGGTAACCTTTCCCAAAGTCAAGAAGATTGTGGAGGATTTTATAGTCACTTTGTGCTCACCTTGTGAAATGTTAACATTATTCTCCCTGTACACTTTCAGATAAGCCTTCAGACTGCAGGAAATAATTTCTTTTTTTGCAACCTGTAACTTAATAATATTTCTGTGTTGCATGGCAGAAATTACAGCACCAAACGTGAATCAACCAGCTTCTGTGCAAGATTTATTGTTAGTGGTTTATTTGTCATATTTTGTTGAGTAAGAACGTGTAGAGGTGTTTCTCAATCCAGGTAACAATGGGGTTCAATCTGATTTTAAAGATGAACAACCAACACAAACTGTGGACAGCCCTTATAAATGTAAACACCTGTGTTTGTGTGCATGCTGTGATGTAATTTTTGGCTTTCTGGGCTTATTGCTAACAACATTTGTACATAGACGGTGCAGAGTAGCATATACATAGAACAGCAGCAGCTTTATTGCTGTCTGTCTGTTTCTACACAGAATAGCTTTATGTTCCATTAAGTCCCCCAGTGGAGCCTATATACATTCTAAGAGCAGATGATATGAAACAGATACACTGTTAGATACTGAAAAAATGCAGTTAGGTAAGTTTTTAGTAGTTTGGCCTCTCTATGCCTCCACAGAGGATTTTAAACCAGACAACTACAGATTTTCAGCTTTAATTCAAGGAATTGCATTAATTGTTTAGGAATTAAAGATCTTTTAATGCAGTCTACAATTTTCAGAGCCTGAAAAATAATTGGATAACTAATGTTATCTAATATCCTGAAAATCCTTGTCTGATGATGTCTAGAACCCATGGTCATCACCCAATCCGCATTTTCTCCCTTGATATGCTCTGCAATGTTTTTAATGTGGCCATCTTCAGTTGCTTCTTGTTTTGTTTTCAGTAACTGAAGAGCATGCTGTATTTGTGTTACAACTAAAGGTTGCTTTTGTTGTATGCTTTGGGTCACTATCCCTTTGAACTATCAAGAGCCATTATCGGTTTTCAGAGTTTGGCTGAATCAGACAGTTTAGCTCTGTACACTTCAGAGTTCATCCTGCTGCTTCAATGTCAGCCAGATCAACACTAAATACAATCCACTGCCAATCATACATGCCCTTGCCATAGCATTGCCTCCACCATGTTTTACAGATAATGTGGTATGCTTTGGATCATGACCTGCTCCTTTCCTTCTCTATGATTATCTTTTCATGTAATTCTATTTCATGTAATTAGTCTTTGTTTTAGCTGCACAAAGAATATGTTACAGAACTGTGCAAGCACTTGCCTTCTGGAAATTAAAAAAAAAAGAAGTTATTTCTCGTGGTTTTTCAGGTCTTCTGATGGTGTTGATGGTATCTATCTCTCTGATAAGATTATTTTGGGTTTTCAATCTATCAACAGCCCCCATTTCTTGCTCTGATATCTCTTTGAACCCTATATTGAACGTTCCAGTGGAGAGCTTCCAACTCAAAGTTTTAGCATGTGGAATCAACTCCATATATTTTATATATTTCATTTTTAATGGAATAATAAGGAAAAAATATCTGATAATGTCAGTAAATTGCCCAACTTGTAAAAAAGAATGCATTTCCTATATAGGTAATTCAACATTTTTATTCAATTAAAGCTCAAATTCTACACTTGAATGATAACGATTTACAGATGATGGAGACCCTCCCCATTATACCTTTCTCCTAACCCTGACCCATACATACTGACAATTACAAATTTAGACTATTACTCTATGATGACATGATGCAACTAATTTTTGTGTAATTTGACATAACGTTTTCTCCCTGTTCCTGTTCCTTAAGAATGGCTTCTTAAGAGCAATACTTCCACTGAGATAATTTCTTTTGAGGCTTTGGTGAACAGTAGATGCGTCTCTCAGGTCCTGTACAAGCACCAGACTAAAAATGAGTGAAAAAGAAGTCAGTGTCTGAAGCCTAGAGACTAGTTTGAAAAATTACAGGAAAATCTGTCTCCCTAACAGCAAACTATCAATAAATGCACAGGAGTGTAAATATAGTTTTCCTATATGTACTCATTTCATTCTAATTTACATTCATACACATATAACTCACTCTGATGAGTATGTAATTAGGGCACAGCAAACGTTAGCTGTGTTTCAAGTCTTTTTGATTGACTGAACAAGAATGCCTTTTCATTTTCTAACCTTGCAGCTACATAATTTATTCAAAAGACAATATAGGTCAATATACATTATGTTTAAATGTATGTTCTATACAGCTGTTCGCTCATGTTGCAGTACACAGGGAAATGAAACAGACATTTTTGTCTCACACTGTGACTGTTTGAGTGACAGACTGATGTAGAGATAGAGCAGAGCAAGGTAATAGTTGAAAGCTAATGTTTAGTGATGCTCCTCTTCGACATTTAAATAAGGTGTCAAGGACTGAAGAGAGGTTCATCTGTCCTTCTGTCATCACGGAGTCAAGAGCCTCCCTGTGCTAATATTAGACATCTCTCTTCCACCTGAGCTTTGCCTGCATTCTGATGCTTGAATTTGTGCATCACTGACAGTTTTGTGTCCACTTTAAAGCATTAAGAATCAGAAAATGCATTATGTCCTTCGTAACCAAGAGTCTTATTGTGCATTTTTGAGTGCTGCCTTGATTTAACACTTTTGAATGTCAAATAAATTCAAACCCCATCTGTATTTCTCTTCTCTAGTTGACACACAGGTTACGGTACATAAAACATGAATAGTTTTTGATTTGTACTCATGCTGTACGTCCACATTACAACTCATCAACACAACAGCGCCAATGATGCAAACAGCCTAATGTGTTTTTCTCTTGTATTTTATGAGATTCTCAGCAGGTCACAAAAAGACTCCTCCACCTCCACACCTACCACATTCACTGCTATGTTTTTTTCTCACTACTTTTTCATTTAAATGTATGCAAAAATGGCTTAAAGACATGCACCAGCAGACACAGTTTGCCACAAGTGAAAATGCAGGTGCGGAGATGAGAGAGCAGCTAATGTGTCATTCTGTCCTCTGAGGCTCGCTTTGGGGAAGAGACAAAACCCGAGTTCAGTGTAAACACAACTTCAGGTAAAAATTCTTCTTCCTATTCAGAACTTATTGTTTACACCCTTAAATGGATACTGAAAAAACAACAACTATGAAACCTGCCACTTTGCAGGCTTAAAAGTATTTTGACTTTATGACTTTTATGGTCAGTTGTTAGGTCTGTAATTATAGAGTGATAATGCGTATAGTTCTAAGATTTTACATATCACAACATAATAATAAATCAGCTGGTTTTTAGGAGCTTCTAAAATTACTTAAATCAAACCCCAGGTGTAAAGCAGCAAACCAGATTCCACTGTTTCGTGATTTGTTTAAAAAAGATGAAGCCAAAATGGAGAGACAGTGTGTAAAAAGCTAAGAGCAACCCACTATGTTTTTTTCTCTATCACTATATCGATCTCTCACATCTTTGTTGAAGAGTTTTGACTTTTCACAATGCTGCTTCAGTTCACTGATGTTTGTGAGCATTCATTTATGCACAGCTCTCTTAAGACATTTCAATCTGGTTGAGGCTGGACTTTGACTAGGCTATTGACTCCTTGATTCTTTTCATTTTCATCCATTCTGTTGTAGATTGCTGTACATTTTTTCTACTACTTCTACTTCTATACCTTTTCTATGCCTTCATAGTTCTACTGCATGACCCAATGTAGGCCGAACTTTAGCAGTGAGACAAATGGCCTCATATCTGACTCTAGAATAATTTAGTATACCGAGGAGTTCATGGTCAACTCAATGACTGCAGGATGCCTAGGTCCTATGGCTTCAAAAGAAGTGCAAATTAATAGCCCTCCACCACCTTCCTTGACAATTGGTGTGAAGCGTGTGAGTGTCTGGGCAGGCTGGGGCAGTTATTTTTGGTTTCTTTTTTGCTTTCCTCCATGAGCAAATGCACTTGTGAAGAGGTTTGTGTTCCTCAGCTGTGTCTGACCTCCATCATCAGGAGAGAGTATTTAAGAAGCAGTCTAAGTGGCAGTTCATCGTCAGATTGGGATTGTAGCCTTCATGGTAACGTTTAGATCTCTCTAGTTTATGATCTTATTTCCATGCTACAAGTTGTAACTTTATCCTCCTTTGGTTTCCCATTCATTTTGCTTTTTCCAGATTCACAAAATCATGTTCAAACTTTCAGAAAAACTGCAAACCTTAATCCTCCTGGATTAACCCATCTGGCTTTCCTGCTCACCTGTCTTCCTGCTCTCAGTTGCTCATCTCCCTGCCCTCTCTTTGCAACCCTTTCCCTCTCATACTACAGTGTGACACCTAAGCGCTATTTGTTTTTCCTCTGTTTAATTTAGTTATAGCCACTCCTTTATTTCGAGCTCTGGTTTTCTCCCTCTTTCAGATTATCTCGCTATATCTGCTTCTATTGTGCCTCACTAACTTTAGTAGTTGTTTCACTGTATGCAAATGAAATTGTTTTCAGTGTTCTCCATTTGTGTGAGTCGGCCTCTTGGGTCCACCTTTTGGTTCATTCTGATCAGGAGTTTTTGCCAATATGCTGTATTTTGGTTTCTTCAAATATCACGCTGTGCATTACTGTCAAACATCTGCACTTTAGTCTTGTCTGTCCAAAGGACATTGTTCCAGAAGTCCTTTTTCAGTTTTTTTAGATGCAATATTACAAAGCTAAGCCATGCAGCAATGCTCTTTTTAGAGAAAAGAGGCTTTCTTCTTGCAACCTTTCAAAACAAGTTCAACTTATTCAGCTGTTTTAACATTTAACATGCTAACCAAGCCTGCTGAATCTGAAATATAGCTCTTTGGATTTTTGCAGTTTCTCTGAACATTACATGGGCTGACCTTACCGGGACATCCATTACTAGGAAGAGTGGCAACTATCTGGAATGTTTTCCAGTTGAATAATCCTCCTCACTGTCTAATGACAGACTTCTGATGGATTCTTTGGAAATAGCCTTATAACTCTTCACAGATAAATGGGTATCAGTTCTCTAATATTATTGGTGTAGTCTTTTCTCCCTGGCAGTGTGAACAATGATCAATAAATCAGCAGTGTCATCAACCCTGAAATTTGTCATGTGTTGTTCATTAGAAGAGGTTGAATTTATCTAATTTTATGATATTCTAAGGACTAAATTATTATTTTTTATTTTTATGTTTGATATGTAAAACTTAAGAATGATAATAGGGTGCACTTTCCATGACTTCCAAGAGAATAACAGTGATGCCAAACAGCAACAGTGTATTTATTCTATTTTGGCACAAATAAGAGATGTGATTTGAAGTACTGGATTGGCATTAGCAGAAAGGGAAAAAAGTAAATACATGTAAAATCTTTGGCACAAATGTTGATGATTTCAGTGTGTTTGCTGTTTTGCAAGTCGAAACTACAGAAAGTATCACAGAAGCCAGAAGGTGTTGGCTCCACTGACTTATTTCAAGTATTCAAGATGATTCTGTAACGTTCCTGTCAGAAGTCAGTTCTCTAGACTCCCCCATCAATACTCACAATTGCCTTTGTGAAGAAATCCACATGCAGTGTGGGTGTAATAACTGCATGTTCAATTGCTTTTTCAGTTCTTCAGTTGGAGAATGCTACGGCTCAGCAGTGCACACATTTATCATAACAAACTTGAAAAAAAAAAAAAGATGGTAAATAACCAGAATGATCCAAGAACAACTAAGCCAGTGGTAATGCCAACTAGAGGGATAATTTTCATGGTAGAGTCCCTGGTGAAAATCATGAATATTTTTTATAAGTAGGAGCACCAGAGGAAGAGGGATATGCGGCTTTTATGTCACATTAACCTACACACATATTACAAGATTACATTGTCATCTTTCAGTTGGTAGTGTGGTGAATGACTGAAAAGATGAACATACTGTCAGGTTTGTCATATCGGTCAAAGCAATACAGCGTATTCTGGTTCACTGTAGCAGATGCAAGGAAGTGTGAACTTAAAGTAATTGTCCTTGCAGTTCAACTACATTTTGCAGCATCATATTTGCATATTCAATCCATGTACTTTAATTGTTTTTTTTTTAAGGAAAGCACATTTTTATTTAGCATTATTTCCATTATTAATGTACAATCCTGACTGTATTTTAATTACCTTCCACAACACAAGATGCTGGCCATTGGTCTACTGTAGGCACATGCAGTAACATTTTTTTTTTTTTCATTTGTAGGAGTGTTCGTTCTTTTGGAAGTTACATAATTTAATTGCACTTTAAAATTAAGCTCTTGGGCTTTGTTTTTGGTAGCAGATTAGTGCACGCACCAAGCCAGTCCCACAAGACCAAGTTGTTAATTGTTATATCATTAAATTTTTTGGGTTATTGCTATTTTCCACATTGCTCACAAGTGATTCCAGTTATATTTACTCTGGTTCTCCATACTTTACTGTTTCTGTCAATGAATTCTTAGACAACTAGCTACCAACCAATTCCAGACGCTCAAAATATTTTTTTTCCTTTGGGGCAGAATCAAAAGTGCAGAAGTAGTTCAACGTGATTGCATTAAAAGTGGAACTTTTACAATGGTCTCATCTGTATGAAGCCATATATCATTTGTTCACACCTTCTGCAATTGAATCGCGCTGCTGAAGTGACTCTCTGTGGTGCCTTGTTGCAGCAGCATTTTCCCATCTGACTTGCAGGGAATGAGCAACGTTATTGCCCTGCCTGGTTCCTCCAGAGGCATGCTAATGGAACTATTTGGCAGCTTGCCTCCGGAGGGAGGAGGGATGGACTTGTTTCACTTGATGTCAGTGTGGGGATCTGGAGGAGAGAAGAGAATTACAGGTTGGCATTGCTTCAATTGGCAGGAAGGGAGCAAAAGAAAAGACACCATGCAATATTTCACCCACTAGAAAGAGAGCCAAGTGCAGATTATTTGGGGGGATTGTTTTAGTTCAATTATTTTGGGTGGCTTACGGTTTTGCCACCGAGTTGGATCCGTGAACTTCATTCCCCCCGATCAAAAAGACATAAACAGCTCGATTTAAATGCAACTCCCCCATCTGTTAAAGGTGAGTCAGGAGTATGAATTTTCACATTTTCCATCACAGTATAGTAACAGTCTGGATTTGTACAGTGATTAAACCATTGAGCACTAATAGCTCACACATATGGTGCTGGCTGGTTGTTAGTACCACTCGGTGTCTTCCCTGGAGTAAACAGCTGTGTGTTGATTACCAGGAACGGCCTTGAAATGACTTGCCAGATTTTTTTTTCCCTTCTTGCCGTCACCTTGCCTGATTTGAAACAAGTGTTGACACTTTTTTTCTGAACTGACTTATACTTTTTGTCTTATTTCAATGACTTCAAAATTACAGAATTTGCAATGCCCCCCAGATTATGACTTTCTAAATGAGCCAAGACTAATGCTCGTTCTTACGACTGCTGCCGGACACAAGAGTATTATGTTGGCTAAGTGATGAGACCCCTCTTGTCTACAACTGGCTGTGGCAGTCGTGATGAGAATATTGATGCGTTACCTGTCTGTCTTTCCCTAAAGCACTGGCACTGTGTCTGAATGTAGCTGCATATATTTTCATTTAAAGTGGACCATCTTGAAGTGTGTATGTGTCTTTCCCAAGTACAATTCTCTGTGGTACAAGCTTATAATGACATTATAATCTCTGAGAATACTGATAGTGCTCCAGTAGCTCGCCTCTTTGGTGTATCCTAGGGCTTCAAGCATGAGACTCGAGTGAGCTGAGCGGTGATGCTTGGCAGTCCTAGATGCCTGCAGCTCTCAACCATCTATCAGCTCAGCTTAGGCAGTTTTTGCTGCTCAGCACTGAAGCACAGGCTGACACGTACTGCCCTGATGGGAAACTCGGGGACATATAACTCTTATATATGTTAAGTTTTATTACCCAACAGGAAGCATTTTCCTGAAACGGTCTGATATTCTTCTTAGAAAAGTGACACAGTGAATGCTCAAATACTAAAATATCTGTGAGTAGACTTGTGAATACAGTTGACTTCCTGGTGAAATGCCTGTGCTGTAACTAGCTATGGTTCTGGTCCCCTTTTGGAAAGGTTTACCACAGTTTGTGTGAACTACTGAGTAACACAGTATCATTTCCTTTTTAAGGGGTTTGACAATCAGTCCTAACACTGACTCTCAATCTGCTGGAGTAGGAAGAAAAAAATCGAAGTTCATTACTAAGAGCAACCACAGCCTGAAGAAAATTAAGCCTCGATATCACAGGGAGTCAAGATGAGAGGATTACTAGCCTGTCGGCATGCTTAGACGAAATCAGACAGCCCAGAGAAGCTGACTGTGGCATCAAAAGGTCGTCCTTATTAAAGATTATTATGAAAGGGCTCGAAGATACTGTCAGATGAGTGGATTACTGTGAAAATATAGTTTGAAATGGCAACATGAGCCAAGAAGGTGGAGGAAGGTCAGGGTAGCTGGTTGATCAACAGTGGGGAGTGGATGTCATGTTGGGTGCACACAGCGCCTCTGTCGAAGGTGCCCCAAAGGTGCTCCTAAGTATATTTGTCACTGATGATTAGGAATCGCTGAAATATAGAGCAGGGTTTATGACTGCCAATACCGACTGCTTAAGGTGCTTCATCAGTGTTTACTTAGAATCCAATTTATTATCGACCTGCAACGGGAAAGTCAGCAAAATTGTCCACTTATACGGAAAGTGCTGCATCAGAGAAACCCTAATGGCTGCTCTAATGCCTGGAGCTGGAAAATGGCTCTATCATTGAGCATTGATCAAGACGAACTAAATATAGAGAACTCCATTGTTGCATAAGTGATATTGCTTAAATATGAGGCATCTTCAGCGGAAAGAGACATATAATTCAGTTTGTAAAATGTGTCTTCTCATAAAAGTCATGAGAAAGGAAAAAAAAAAGTTCAAATCTGCCTAAAAAAAATCCAGAGGAGTCAGAAAAAGAAGATCAAAGTTTAACAGTTATGATGTTAGCCATTTGAAGACACCACTGATTCGAATCCAAGTGGTAATAGTATTTTTCATTTTATGTCCTAAGGATGCTTCCAAAATGCAAAAGAGGACTGGAGGCATAGCAGCTTTGTAGAGATTATCTGGCTTGTATTAGAGTCTTTTTTTTTTTGAATAGCGCTGTGCTACAGCTGCAAATTAGAGTCTGTAATGGGATGCAGAACACTGACAAATAGCGTCTTTTACAATATATAGGCTCGTCTCCCTGACTTTGCTTCTGCCCTTGACATTTACTGTTGGAGGCCAATGTTCATTATAGTTTGACTTATAATGGCAGGGTGTTATAACACTTAAGCTTTTTCCTTTTTTTCCTGTATGTCCACCTAAACATCTTCATCAGGATTGTCTCCCTGCTCAGTATTTCTATTCCTGAACTTATATTTGTCTCACTCATAAATTTCTGGCCCTAGTTTTTATCACCACCAGACTGACGTCAACAGTTATCGATATCCATCCATCCATTTTCTTAACTGCTTCTCCAATTCATGGTCATGGTTATGAATGTCTAGTCACATGTATGGAACAAATAGCCAGCTAACACAGTAATATAATCAAATATGCTACTTAAGCCATACTGTTTGTATCTGGGTATGTTATCTTGAGTTTATCTTTGCATTTACATCTGATATTAATAAGCATCCTTGTTATCTTGATTCTGCCAGCAATCTAATCATAAATCTTTATGCAAATTAGTTAGGTGATGCTGGCAGACTTGTCAACACATGAACAAAGCAGGGGAATAATGCAGCTGTATGAAATGTATTTTCTTTCTTTTGCGGGTAAAATATATAGATTTATATATATGTACACATATATATGTATGTAATGTAATGTATATACAAGTATAAGCATCTTGACAGACAAGCAGGGCATGCAAGTGATCATGTGACCAGAGTGAATCAGGGAGAGATGTTCTATAATGTGCTACTGAAGACCAAAACTTGCACCACTACAAGCAATGGGCTATGAAGTCAGTTTCATGAAATATGTATATATAATGAATATAATTAATATGCAAATCATCATGACCACTAATCAATGGCCATAAGTGCCATTTACAGAAAGTTGGGGAATGGCTGCAATGTAAGATTTGCCCTTAAACCCCCTCCTCAGTTCAGAGATGGCCTTTCCCTGTTCTCATGCTGTAAATGGGCTCTTTGACTCCCCGCTTGAGCCAGCGTCCCTCTCTGTCCAGAATATGTACGTCCTCATCATTGAAAGTGTGTCCACTGTCCTATCAGTGTAAACAGACTGCGGAGTCCTGGCCCAATGAGGTAGCTCTTCTGTGTTGTGCCGTCTCCTAAGCCAGAGGTTGTTTGGCTTCCCCAAAGTAAATCACTGTAATCCTGCTGGCACTTAACAGCGTACACTATATTACTCTGTTTGTGCCGGGGGACCCAATCCTTGGGGTGGACCAATTTTAGTGTGTTTTAAGCTTTGGAGTTTGGAAATAGAGTAACGTTTAAATCCATGAACTCTAGGCCATTCAGTCAGGTATGAAGCACAGTACTAGATCCATAACTAGACTATAAGTCACATACATATACATTACCTACAAAATACATTCAAAACTACTATTATACAAACAAGCCATGCCCTGTGGAATTTGCAGTGCATTGTGGGATGAGGAGTTCCTTCACTCTTAAAAGTGATAAACATGCACAGTTTTGTATCTTTTTACTTTTTTTGTTTGACTTTATTATCTATTTATTATATTATTTTTTTTATCCAAATCAAATCTTTTTATAATTATGACTGACCTTGTAGCTGGCTGGCTTTGTTCAAAGCTTAAAACCATTTTTTTCATAAACATCAGTGTAGAAAATAAATGGGAAATCCACTTCAAAGCCCTTGAAAGGTGGATGGTCACTGTTGCACTTTAGGAAACAGAAATTATAGACTATAAAAGGACATCATCGCCATAGAAGCACTTTGCCATTCCCCTATTTTTGTGTCAAAGAGCAACATTCTGTCAAAGCTGCTAACGCACAACGTATCCTTTGGTGACAGTCCCGTGAAGAACCAGGTTAATGTAAAGGACCTCTGTGAGGTTTCTTATGATAGATTAATCTTTTGAAAGTGTATATCAAGACTTAAGATACAAAAACTTCTAAGTCAGTCTGACTATTTCGGTGTCACATGATCTGGTTTGCATCTTTTCATTAGAGGTGCTGTAGTGGCTTTTCCTGACAAATGCTAGTGGCATTTAGAGTTAATTGGTGATGTTTGAATGAAAAGCATCTGATTACTGTATACTTCCACTTGATATTTTTTTCTGATTTTTGACAGAGGTGGAGTTCAGAGGATTTTACATCTGAAGTCTTTATATTGTAATCTAACCCTACATCGTTATCTAAACCTCTCCAAGTAGTTTTTGGGAACCTAAACAGCCAGTGAAAGCTGGAGAAATGGGAATTTACAGCAAGTGTGGTTTATTCTCTAATCATACTATCACCGAGGCTACAATGGAGACATTCTCTGTTACTGGAATAGGATAAGCACCTTTTCATATCATCCAACACAATTTCAGAGTGTTTTGCATTTGATTAATCTGATAAAATATTTTATTTAATGATTTTTGTGATACCCGAAGAAGGGCACCAGTCTGATGTTCAGGTTTTCACTACATCAAAAGGTTTTCTTCTTCTTTTTCTTCCACTTGTCTCTTTCCCCAGGGCAATTTGGTCATTAAGGTGAACTAAAGGAGATGCAGACTATAAAGTCTTTGTGGCAGTGTTGACAGGGAGAATCTTTATGACAAAACAAGGTTTATATCTGCATAATAAAACACAATCTTCTCGTCCTGAATTCCTAAGAACAAAAATTAGAAAACCGAGAAAAACAACTAGCATGTTGGAATAATGTACATTTAACCATAAGATGTAAACATCTGTTAAAAAACAACCATCTCAGCTATCTGATGAACTTTTAAATGATTAAAATCATTCCTGTTTTTAATCATCCGAAGCTTAATGGCATGAATTCATCATCTCTGTCATTGTCTGTCCTTCCAGATGTGCTGTAGCTGTGCTTTGATGATAACTTTGTGGGATTAAAATAAATCTTTAAATTGTCTGTAATTTCTGGCAACTTGAATCAATCTAAATAACACAAAAACGAATCTCATTCAGCAGCCAAATGGCATAATAAGCCAGATGTGGAAAAAGTATTCAGACCTAGTAAAATGTAGTAAAAAAAGTTTAACATAGTTCATCACAAAAATCTAGTTACCTCATGGCCATAACCATAAGATAACTGAGGTTTGAACCTTGGTACATTTTTAATTAGTTTTAAAACAAGACAGTACAAAGGGACACAAATGTGTGACATTGAAGCTGGTTTGATTTGGACATGACACAAAAGGAATAATTAGTTGTTTTGCTCACAAGCAGTGAATCAGAGGCACAGTAAGGCCAGAGCTCTTAAGTAAGTAAGGTTTTCTCTTGTGCAATTTTCATTAAGTATCTAAGTAAATGAACAATTTTATATTTAGTTTTATTTCATGCGCTATATTTTATATACACAATACTTCTGCAAAAAAAAAAAAGCTAAACTGTACAAAATGAAGTGTTTCACCATTTACAAAATTTGGTTTCAATTTTATTCCAATGTCTTCACGTGTAGCCTTTGCAACTGCTTATTGAAGCAGAGATGGCAAAGGGAGAAAAAAAAAAAGCTTGACTTCACTCATTTCTAAATCTTAGTTACAGCACCGGCAAGAGCTGAAATGTATATGTAAGAAGAAAAAAGCAAGGTAAAATACACATGTGGAATGAAAAAATTGCACATAAAAATTACAACCCAAGAAGAAACCTCCAGAACTGAAAAAAATGTGTGAGTGCCCAATTGTAGCTGGCTCCAAGTGAGTGAGACACACATTGCAAAAATGCCGAACTTTACCAAAAACAGAACAACAACTGTAGTTCAGTAAGGACAGATCATTAGAAAGAATGAACATGATTGATGAACAGAATATAGATAGGTGTTTGGCGGTTAGACCCTGATGGCCCGTTTCGGCAGAATAGAACCCCAGCTGTGAAAGGGATTAGAGCAGGACCCCCCTGGAGCCTAGACGCTGGTGGTGGAGATGAAGGTGGCTTGAACGGAACTTGAGTTATGAGAGGAGGAGATGGGGAGGAGGTGGGTTGCAAAACAGAGTCTGCAAAGGAGACAGATGCGCAGTGAGATTTAAAGTACGCGGCATGAATGCTGATTGGCCTGGAGAAAGCCGGAAGAAGGTGATTGGACTAGACCAGTGATGACACAAACAGCTTAACAGCGTTGGAAAGTGGCTTAGGCTTCATTAGGTTAATAACTGATAGTAGAAACTAGCAGGCTGCTAGACCCAACCTTGACCAACTCAAACTTTTGAAGTGGACCATGAGCTGGTGATGGCTTGTTGGTGTCTTTTGGAGAATTTTTAAGATAATTACCTGAAAAATAATAAGTGTGTCCAAAAACCATTGAAGTGAAGTCTATGTACTTTTTGTGCGTTTGCATCAATAAGTATTTATTTGAAGTTGTGCAATAGATACAGCTTGCCAATCAAGCTGGTTAATGTTAGTTGATAATTTTCTTGTCCAACTGTGCTCACTTCTGACGAGCATGGTTGTGGCAGAAATGCTACAAGCTTGTAAATATACTCTGTGATACAAATACACGTACACTTACATACATTATGTAAATGTAGTACATTAGCATACATCTGGCTTGTGATCTGAAAATGTAAGGATCTGGCTGAGAGCTTCATACTCTCCGATGCATCCAGTCTGCCTTTTTTAATAAAAATCATTCTTGTTCATATTTTAGTAAATCTCGAGTTTCATCAACTTTTCTTTTCTTCACTTTTAAAGTAGATCACGAACCAGCAGGCAACGAACCATTTTCTTCTTCTTCTGTTCTTTATAGCAAAATCTTCATATCATTCTGTGTTTTCTCTTTTGCTTTTCTCTCTTTTCCTCCATCTTCCCTCGGTTTGGTTAAATGTATTCCCATGATGAGGTCTGCAGCTTCAAATGCGCTGACTTCAGCATCTGATCTGAGTGCAGCTCTTGTGATCAGGCAGGATTTTTACTTGTCAGGATCGCCTACTGCTACAGTACTCTTTCTTTCTACCCCCTCTTATTTATATCACATCCTCTTTCTTCTCTCTCTCAGCATCATTTCCTTTCATTCTGAAGCAGCTCGCCTGCAGTCTGTTCTGTCTGCCTCTTCTTTGGCTTTATTAATACTTCTGAGTATTATAACACGAGCTTCAAACTTTTCAAGATGGCTAAGCCTTTCGGAAAATTGCCCAACTTAAATTTAGTGGTATAAAGAGCATATGTGAAACTGACTATAGAACTGATAACTCCTGTTTTTATCTTATGTTTTAATTCGGACAGTACTGTATTTTCATACCAAACAAAAGAGACAAATAAATAATCATATTTTCTTCTTTCAAGGGTTAAAAATAAAATTAGTTTAAGTTAATACATTCAATAATTTCCATGTTTTAATAATTTGGGCTACAACATAATCAGCTCAGTCATGCATTAGTCTAACTCAGACATTTAAAGAATTATGAATGACTCCACAGAGGATAAAGTGGGAGACATTGGCCTGTGTAACCCAGATCTATGTGGACATGACAAAAGCTAAGTGGTTGGACTGTCACCTCATATTAGGAATCACTATCACTTGCCACCACAATGCTTTCATGTGGCGATCACATATTCTCCATCTTGGCCTTGTGTTCCAGTTTCCTCCCAGTCTCACAGGCATACAAGACAACTGGAGATCCAGAATGACTTTGAATATCAATGTTTCCCATATTCCAAATGGTTTGTTCAAACTGGAGTCCTTCTCTCACGCACTGGTTGCTTGAGAAATAAGCAGATACTATATAAGCTTCACTGCACCTCAGGACTTAACAAAGCTGAGCAAAAATTAGCTGTCGACCCCCCACCTACCACCATCTGTCACTGCAAAACCATGTATGCCGTATACTCACCAATGAATATCAAGTTCTTAACCTTGCTAACGTGTCCATATGGTGTTTTTGTATGTGGCAGAAGACATGTATTGAACAAAATAAGTAGCGAAAATCCCGGTTAGGCATTTTACCTTTGAAATGCTGTGTAGACCAGTGATGGTTGTTTCACAATCAAAGTCTTCAGAAATGCACACGCTACAAGAGGCACATCACAGGTAAGGGAATTAGAAACAATATGTAGAAACTGTGGCAGGATATCTAGGGTTCAAAAGTAAAATAACAAACAGAGCAAATTATAGGGCATGAAAAGGAACCAAACAAAAGAAACAAGCATGAGACAGGAGGGACCGGCACGGAGAAGAAGACAAAAGCACAAAGACTCTGGAAAAATGGTATCTATAGCTAAAAATGTAGAATGGTGTGAAACATTTGCTGGGTGTGTCAGAAGCATAACCATTCACCAGTAATGTGTATATACACATGCCACTGTAGTGAAAAGACAATAACATATGCACAATGCTGCCACAGACAGCAGTTACTCTCGGGTAATAACTGGGTGTCATTGATGCTGTTTAAAAAAATGTTTTGCTTTCTTTATTGGGGCTGAGCACAGCTGAGACTATCAGCACTCCAGGGAGAAGAGTAATAAGACACAGGTAAACTTAATTAGAGAACAAAGACAGCAGGGAAATTGAGGGGGGGGTAGTGTGGGGCGTGGGGGTACACAAAGAAATAACCTTCAAAATAAAACAAGTACTTGAAAGAAGGACAAAGAAAAACTGACACAAAAAAGACCCAGATGAGAGAGTTAGAAAAAAATATTGAAAAGAAAAATCACTCAGGGACATAAAAGGCAAGGCAAAAAAAGAAGAAGAATAAAAACTAAGGATTGTGATGGAGACCGTGACACAGAGCCCAAGGAACCGACTCCATCAGCTTGCACAGGGAAATTTTTGTCATGATCGGGAACAAGCTTTATCAGGCATTGTTAGCTGTTTGATAATGTAATCAATGTTATCTGTTACACTTACATTTTGAACCTTAAAGATAGCTGAAAATAAAATAGAGACCATTCTCACACATCAACTAGAATACAAATGAGGGGCATTTGCTCAACTTCTTTTTCATGTATGGCTGAAGTACTCCAGCATTAAATCTTGCCAGTAAGTGAGTAGTTTTACAGAGTAAAGACATCCCATTTCCATATTCTTAGTCATGCATACTCAGTTTTGCAAAGGTGCAAAGGTACGTCTACACCATTTTCATGGAAAGAACTTCTTAATGTGCACTTTTGTATAACAGACACGTTTTTAGATGTTAGTTTATTCACTGCAGTGAGGAAGCACAGATTCTACTGTGTTTAAACAATGCATAGCTTGTCTTTATTTGAGGTCATTTGATTGGACATGCTTCTGCAGGAATGCACATCAAGCCAACAGTCTGCGAGCACAAAGTAAACTAAAATAATCCACCTCTTCAGGCCAGATTTTAATGCAGATTGTAGATGAATGAAATCATCAAACTAATTCAAATGCAGCAAACATGGGGCTTTTTGGTGCCCACAGTGCACTTTTCTCATTTTCCCAGTTGGAACAAACTCTTGCCTCCACACAGCGATAGGCAGAGGAACTGTAAAAGCATCCTGAAAAGGATGGTTCAGTATTCTTTTTTGTTAGCAACATACTTTTACTTAACAGCTACAGCCTTGATTCTTGTTGCTGGGCCATTTGACAGTTCCATTTTGAGACTGCTGCTCAGGTGAACAAAACAGTGTGATGAATGTTACCTGACATTAAATGTTATTTTGGGCAATTTGTTCAGGGAATGGACTTCTATAATCTTCAAAAACTCTATGAAAATGTGCTTGTTTACTTCAGGAACCATAGATTCACCTCTGAGTAAGAATAAATGCTGCTAGAGAACACATCAAGATTTTTAGCATATAAGGAAATCATAATGGTCATAACGGCCATTTGATTTTTGTCCAGAATTAACGGGACATGGACTCCAAATAGTCTCTGTGTACTTCTCTGTAAACATCTTCGCGAGGACCAGAAATTAGTATGTCACCATACTTGTGGGGACCAACAGTCACCTGTGGGGACCAAATGCTGGGCCTCACAAATTTTAAGTCATTTATGAGGCTCAAAATGTGGTTTTAGGGTTTGGTGTGTGTGTGTGTAGGTGTGTGTGTGTTAGAGAGAGTCAAAATCAGAAGGCCATTTTAGTCTGGAGAATCTTTTTTATGTTTTTTTTTGCTTTGAATAGGATTTTAATCTCCAAACCTGCACTTATTCCCAAAATCTCAAATGATCCTCCAGACTGAGGGCAGCTTGTATAATGCAGTATAAGCTTTGGGAAATCAATAACATATTTTAAAAACTAAGCCTCTTCTACTGTGTGGGATACTTTCTAAAAAGCTTTGATTTACAAACAATCCCCTGAAGGCAGCTGCTGATGTAATGTAAACCTACACAACTTTTAGGGATTAACATTGCAAACTGTAATATAAATTATGATTTTTTTTAAATAAATGGAATAAATAACATCATTTTAAACAGACAGTGATCTTAACAAAATGCTGTGACAATTAAAATGCAGCTAATGTGTGACCACCACTGATTCCCACTGGTAGGAAGCAGAGATTTTTTTTTCCAAATTGATAACTGCACATCCAAGGTGTATTTGGTCTGTTTATAAGTAATTAAAAAATAAAAATGTAAACAAAGAAACTGTGAATATTTGAAATTAAACAAGAAAAGCAAAAGGTATCATGCCGACTAGTGGTTAAGCACAGACATAAGGACTGGTCAGCAACATCCAGCTTCTAGGGAGAATTGTTTTTTTTTTTGGTGATTGGTTGCTGGAGGTTGTTGGTAGTCACCAAGCAATAGTGAAACTTCACTACCACTCAGTACATGCAAAGTATGGGTGGCATGCATGCAAGCAACCAAAGCAACCAAGTTTTGTTCGCAAGGTTTGCAGTCCAGCAACCAATTTTACAGTCCTCAAATAATCCAAAACAATTCAACTCAAGATTTGCATAATCCTCTGAAGGGTTTATTGTATGATTTATGCCTGTTATGCATTATCTGCACTAAATTTTGCTAAATGGAGAAGCATTAAGCTGACTTCATGATGCAGGATGCATAATACAAATTTGGATTTAGAAAGCCCAGCCATAATAGCATTCTCCATCTGTAGACCAGAAAACAAAGCACAGACTCATGAGACCAGGAGGAAAACAGCCTACAAACTATACTCTGGTGTTGGTGAAATGAAGCCAGTAAGAGAAAGATGGAATGTCTGAGATGAATCTCCTGGAGGAAATGCTGGTGTTGGGCTCTGCAATAACAAATACATTGGTTTATGGGAACATGAAAGAGAAGAGTTAAGGTCAGATGTGCTGCTGCCAGAATTTGTAAACGTAAAGACTTTGACAGCCTGGAAGAGCAGGAGTGATTGGGAATAGCTGAAATAAATTGGAGGGATTCACTTGTAAAGGAGTAACAGTCAAACTTAAGAAAAAACTATATTCTTCATTGAACTTTCCTTCTCTCGATTTTAGTGCCATGTTCAGTGGGTGCATTTATACATTTCTGATAAAATAACAGTTTTACATCTTTTGTGTGGTTTTGTGTGTGTGTAAGAGAAATGAAAGGCTACTGACCAACTGTAAAACTGTGATTCATCCTAAAACATATTTTTTATGGTCCTGATCTATTTAAATTAAATATTATGCTGCAGACTAAAGTACATTCACAGTAATTGAATGCATTTTATGGCACAAGGCACAAGCCAGATAATGTCGTTCTCCTCCGCCCACAGCTGGCAGAGTAACAATATTCAGTTTTTAAACATAACCTCCCCCTTTACTCTGAGCATGTTCCAGAAAGCACTGTACGAATTAAGCATAATTTTGTGTATGCACTGAATGTTTCTGTTTTTATGCCCAAATAAGCTTGTTCTACATAACTGCCTTTAGTTTTGCACTTATAATGCACGCTCACTGTTTGTAAACTGTTCTGCACAAGCTCATTCTCAGCTTTTAGTTTCTGTATTTTTCGTAAAGATGATCAGAGAGCAATATTGTCTTTGTTTTCTATCCCATTTACATCTACATATAACCACATGTACAAATCACAGCTCTGTAAAGGCCAATGAACCTATTTCAGTATCGCCAAACGTGACACTTGTGAAGTTGCCTACATTAAAATAAATAAAAATTGCGTGATTGAACAAACGTAGAAGTCTGTGTCGTTTTAGGAGTGAAAAATCTCAAGTGGCTTGCTTCTAAAGACTGTCCCCTGTGAAACTTTATGTTTAAAATAGCGCTCTGCTATGACCCAACCTAATTTTTAGCCCTGCTGATGCCATTTAGAGATCCTATCTAAAGATATTTTCAGGGCATTTTCTATCCATAAAATGATTCACAGTGTTTCATATTTGCAGAAAACAGCATGCTGGTCCAGAAAACAACACAGCATGAGATCACTTAAAAAAGGAAAATGGAGAAGCTGATTTTGTAACTGTCTCAACATGTTATGGGACTGAGTATAAAAAGCGTGCAGACACGTATCCTATGTCACGTCAGTGATCATTTTACGCTTTTCTCATGTTGTTAAAAAGAAAACCGTTACATGTTTTGTGTCAGGTTTAGTGTGTCATTCATCAAGACTACATGGCGTGAAATGACGTATGAAAAGCCAAAAATGAGTAGTGATAACCCTACAAAAGGATTTGTCACTTGCAACTACACAAATAAATATTTGGGAGAAACATAATAACACCCAGGTTTGTATTTTTTTATATAATACTTGCAATAGTCTTGAGTCTTGAGCCACCCCCCATTTTTTTTTTTTACATTTTGGCAGGAAAACGGAAATAGTGTCATGGTTCGGGTGAGTGCGGGGTTTTTCCACTCTGCTGGGCTCCACCTTCAGGCAGAGACTCCAATCAGCTTTCACACCTGATTCCAATCAAGTCACCAGCATATAAGACCGGCACTCACAACAGACCTCTGCCAGATTTACTGCTGACTCACATTAGTGCTAGGCAGCCAAGCCCTTGTGAGAGCCCTTAACAATTGCATTTCTCCTCACCTGTGTTTTCTTTGTCATAGGACCCACCTGGCAGTCACGCTTCCCAAGCTGAACTACTCACATCTCCGCCTGGACGCTGGTTCTGTCATCTGGTTGCTTCCTTTTCATCATAAGACTCCACCTGCCTGCCTCCCTGCCAAGTCCCTTGCTCCAAATATGTTCTGGACCCTCTCTGGACACTCTTCACCCGGACCCCCTTGGACACCCCCTCCTCGCATGACACTTTCACCTGCAACGCGTAAGCCCTAACCACCACAGTCTAATCCTTCGGCTATGATTCACTAGACTGCCACTGACTGCTTGTCTTCTCTCATTATAGTGACTGTGTACCTCCATCCAAGCCGCTGCCCCTTTTTCCATTCCCAGGATCCGTCCATGAAATCTTGCACCTAGTCATACCACTCAGTCAGAGTTTCATGTTCATAGTTTGGCCTCATAGTTCTCAGTTCATAGCTTCCACAGTTCATAGCACTCTCCGTTCATAGCATTCATAGTTTCCTGTTTTGTAAGTTAACTAGGCACTGTAAATAAAGCACTGTGTTCACGCCCGTTTTGCCTCCCACTGTGTCTGCATTTGAGTCCACACCCACAGCCTGGCCCTCTCGGCCGTAACAAATAGATGCAAAAATATGTGGAAATACAGCATATCTATCAATCAATCAAGGCTTTATTCACCACATGCAGGTTGCTCTGCAGTGAAATAGGAACCCCCCCCCGACCTTACACACACAACACAGACATCACATGGGGATACAGGTCGGAGATCGGCATATGAGACAAAAACAGAGTTTGTACAGTCTAATGAGCCAGTATTTGGTATGACCATCTTTATTCTTTAGAAATCCTTTTAGAAAAGCTTTCTTGTCATTTCTTTAAGTAGTCTTCAGGAATAGTTCTCCAGGCTTCTTGAAGGACTTTCAAAACTGTTCTCTGGATGATGATGATGATGATAACACTGCAGTTTTTGCTTAAATTCATCCACAATTTTTTGCAGGTTTTGTCTTTAACTTTCATCAACCTGAAATACCTGACTTCCAAATAAATTAGTGTAAGGAGCAAATATAAGAGTGAAACTTATTTATTCTCACAAAATTATTAGTTACATAATCTAAAGGAAAAATTATTTTTATTACTAATGCAAAGTTACAGTAAATTTTTGCGTATTTCATGAATGAAAAATACAAATTACAGTTTTTAACTATTTGATTCCAATGTAAAACAATCAAATTCACCACAATAAACATCAGAGATATAATCTCTCCCATGTTCCAGGTTTGCTCCTGCACCTCCTGCGTGTAGGTTATGTCCGAAACACCTCCTCTAGGAAGCATTCCTGTTGGTACAACCTCAACTGTCTACTTTCGATGAAGCAGCTCTGACTCCCTTCCGAAAAACCACCTTTTAACAGGTATCACGGTTTCAACGGTAGCGCGTTTTCATGAGCAGCGCAGTTTCACAGGCAGCACGGTTTCAAGGGTAGCGCAGTTTTCCACACCTGTCACACTGCGCTGCTTGACATAACACTGCACTGTTTATGAAGGGGTATGTTGTTCGTGAACTGACCATGTGAGATCCTCGTGTAGAGTGAATACACGAGAGTTCAGTATACACCCCTGACGTAACACCACGCAGCCATTTGCGAAGGCTGCATGACCTTACACCGAGCCACACCAGTCGAAAACCAGTCACACAGGTCACACAGGTCACACCGCGCTGTCATCACACCCGTCACATCAGTTGCACCGTGCTCCTGTCACATCCGGATTTCACCTTTGGTGATAAAACACACCACTGTAGTATTGTCGGCAAACTTCATTAATGAAATCTGTAACCGGATGGTCGCCGGTTCGATCCCCGGGCTCTCTGTCCTGGTCGTTGTGTCCGTCGGCAAGACACTTTACCCTACCGCCTACTGGTGCTGGCCAGAGGGGCCGATGGCGCGATATGGCAGCCTCGCTTCTGTCAGTCTGCCCCAGGGCAGCTGTGGCTACAACTGTAGCTGCCTCCACCAGTGAGTGAATGAATAGTGGCACTGTAAAGTGCTTTGGGTGCCTTGAAAAGCGCTATATAAATCCAATCCATTATTATCATTAGAAGTCCACTATCATCTCTTCTGTTTTTGTGACATTGAGGGTGATATGGTTCTCTTAGCAATAAAGTTTAAAGGCACTGAGATCCTCCTTCACAATAAAATAAGAGATACTAGTGGCCGTGCAGTCGTAGGTGCAGAGTGAGGACAGGAGCGAGCTCAGTATACACCCCTCACGTAACAACGCGCTGCCATCTGCAAAGGCTGCGTAACATCACACCAGTGACATCGGATACACAGGTCACACCTCGCTGCGGTCATACCCGTCACACTGCGCTGCGTGACGTAACACTGTGCTGTCTATGAAGGTGTATGCTGTTTGTGTGAACTGACCATGACTGGCAGCGCGGTTTAAGGGAGAACAGACGCTTTTTGAGGAAAACAAATTTCTAGTGCTTGTGTTCACAATCTACTTACAACATACAAATTTGACTCGTGCTTCGCTCGAGGCATGTTGGCGTATGACAGGAGGGGCAAACAGTTGCTACCTTCCTGTCTTAGTTCCCATAGCAAAGGTAACACCTTTTTCAAGTAGGTTCTGGACAGTCACATCAACCGGTGGGGTTTTCCTCACTCTTGGAAGTCTCATTGCTGCTCAGTTTGGGGCTTTCACTGTAGTATAATGTTACGATTCGGTGTTGTCAGTGTTTTGTTTTAGGCGTGATGGTTGTGTTTCCTGCTTTACTTTGAAAGTCTGTCTTATCTCAGTGTGTTTAGTTTACGCTTCCTTGTCTCGTCAGTTCTGATTTGCCCCAGTTGTGTTTCCCTCCTGTTGTCCATTCCGTGATTGTCATGGTCGCGATCTTCCCCCCCCGGTTGTAAATAGTTTGGTGTTGTGATGTAAATAAATGTCTTATTTTGCTTTGATGTAAATAGTTGTCGATACTTGCGTTTTGGGATTTTTTTGTGGAGACCCGTAGTAGTTTTTTTTTGTTTTGTTTTTTTTTCCTTATTTTTATTTTTTCTGTGTTGCACGCCGGTTGCCTAGGCCGGGGTGTAACATAATGGGGGCTCGTCCGGGATCCGCTGGAGGGTCCGAGGGACCGCTCCAGCCTTCGTCTGCCTTCGCTGGAGGGTCCGAGGGACCGCTCCAGCCTTCGTTTGTCTTCGCTGGAGGGTCCGAGAGACCGCTTCAGCCTTCCATCTTCGCTGGAGGGTCCGAGGGACCGCTTCAGCCTTCCGTCGTCGCTGGAGGGTCCGAGGGACCGCTCCAGCCTTCGTTTGTCTTCGCTGGAGGGTCCGAGGGACCGCTCCAGCCTTCATTTGTCTTCGCTGGAGGGTCCGAGAGACTGCTTCAGCCTTCCATCTTCGCTGGAGGGTCCGAGGGACCGCTTCAGCATTCCGTCTGTCTCCGCTGGAGGGTCCGAGGGACCGCTCCAGCCTTCCGTCTGTCTTCGCTGGAGGGTCCGAGGGACCGCTCCAGCCTCCGTCTACCTTCGCTGGAGGGTCCAAGGGACCGCTCCAGCCTTCGTCGTCTTCGCTGGAGGGTCCGAGGGACCGCTCCAGCCTTCGTTTGTCTTTGCTGGAGGGTCCGAGGGACCGCTCCAGCCTTCGTCCGTCTTCGCTGGAGGGTCCGAGGGACCGCTCCAGCCTTCGTCCGCCTTCGCTGGAGGGTCCGAGGGACCGCTCCAGCCTTCCGTTTCCACTGGAGGATCCAAGGGGCCCGTCCAGCCATCAGCGTCGCCTGCAGAACAGCAGCCGGTGCCGTATGCGCTGGGCATATACAAGACGTATAGAAGTTCAGAATACACCTTTGACGTAACACCACTCTGCCGTCTGCGAAGGCAGAATGGTGCTACACCGCAACATAGCATTCACACCGGTCACACCAGTTGCACCTTGCTGCTGTCTGCGAAGGTTGTATGACGCCACATCAGTCACACAGATTAGAAACGCGCTGCCGTCACACCCGTCACGCTGCCCGTCACACCGTGCTGCCTGCACGTTTTAACTGGCAGCTCGGTTTAATGGGTATCACAGTTTCATGGGTATCACGGTTTCACGGGTAGCGCCGTTTTACGGGTAGCGCGGTTTCACGGGCAGCGCGGTTTCACGGGCAGCACGGTTTCACGGGCAGCGCGGTTTCATGGGCAGCATGGTTTCACGGGTACCACACTGTCATGGGTAGCGCGGTTTGTCAAACCCGTCAAACTGCGCTGTCTATGAAGGGGTATTGTCAAAGGAGCTTGCAAAGAAAAGCGTCTGGACTTCTTTAAGTTACTTGAAGACGTTTCACCTCTCATCCGAGAAGCTTCTTCAGTTCTAAGGTCAAATGGTGGAGAGTCCCAGATATAAACCTAGTGGGAGTATCCCCCCACAGAGGGACAAAAGGACCCCCTGATGATCCTCTAATCGCCTGAGCCAAGGTGTGAAACTGGGTGTGGGTCCCAATCCGCCAGAGTTTCGAGTGAGTTCATTGTGAAACCTGGCCCCACCTTATCATGCGAATTCCTGAGGTCAGATGGCCCGGGATGTGAGTGGGCGTTAAGGCGTCTGGGGAGGGAACTCAAAACTGGATTATAGATGGCAGAGAGTTGAACCACCGCCTCTGTTCAAAGATGGTCGCTCACAGTGGACATAGATGGCTTCTTTCATTCCTCTTTCAAACCATTTGTCCTCTCTGTCCAAAATGTGAACATTGGCATCCTCGAAAGAGTGTCCTTTATCCTTAAGATGCAGATGGACTGCTGAGTCTTGTCCTGTGGAGGTGGCTCTTCTATGTTGTGCCATGCGCTTGTGAAGTGGCTGTTTGGTTTCTCCAATGTAGAGGTCTGGGCATTCCTCGCTGCACTGTACAGCATACACCACATTGTTAAGTCTGTGTTTTGGCGTTTTTTTCTTTCGGGTGAACCAGTTTTTGTCTGAGCGTGTTGCTGGGTCTGAAATGAACCGGGATGTCATGCTTGGAGAAAACCCTCCTGAGTTTTTCTGATACACCGGCTACATAGGGGATGACAATGTTGTGGTGTCTGATCTTCTTTTCTGTGCCTCTTTGCTGACTTTAAGAACGCCCATTTAGGATAGCCGCACGTTTTGAGTGCTTCCTTTACATGTGTGTGTTCCTTCTTTTTTCCTTCAGGCTTAGAGGGAACATGTTCTGCCCGGTGGTGTAGGGTCCTAATTACTCCAAGTTTGTGTTCCAGAGGGTGATGGGAGTCAAACAGGAGGTACTGGTCCGTGTGTGTGGGCTTCCGGTAAACTTCGATGTTGAGGTTGCCATTCTCTTCAATGTGCACAGCGCAGTCCAGGAAAGGCAAACAGTCGTCCTTTGTGTCTTCCCTGGTGAACTTGATGTTTTTATCCACAGCGTTAATGTGCGCAGTGAAGGATTCCACTTCTTGTGTCTTGATTTTGACCCAGGTGTTGTCTATATATCTGTACCAGTGGCTGGGTATTCTTCTTTTGAAAGAGCCAAGAGCCTTCCTTTCCACTTCCTCCATGTAAAGGTTGGCTACAATAGGTGACACGGGGGAGCCCATGGCACAGCCATGTTTTTGTCCGTAAAAGCCTTCGTTGTATTTGAAGTATGTGGTGGTGAGGCAGAGGTCTAACAGTGTGCAAATCTGATCGGGTGTGAAGTTGGTCCTGTCTTCCAAGGAGCTGTCTTCTTGTAGTCATTTTCTGACGGTCTCCACTGCCTCCGTGGTGGGTATGCAAGTGAAGAGAGAGACTACATCAAAGGACACCATGGTTTCATCTGGATCCAGGGTAAGTTTCTGGACCTTGTCAGTGAAGTCGGTGGAGTTCTTGATGTGGTGTGGGGTGTTCCCCACGAGAGGAGCAAGGATGGTAGCATGAAGGGGTATGTTGTTCGTGTGAACTGACCATGTGAGATCCTCCGCCAGATGTACAGCTAGGAAACGGAAGCTGTTCAATCTTTCAACAGCAGCGCTGTTGATGGTGATCGGGGTTATGGTTTACTACACCTCTAGAAGTCCACTATCATCTCTTCTGTTTTTGTGACATTGAGGGTGAGATGGTACACCCCTGACATAACACCGCACTGCCGTCTGCTAAGGCTGAATGACTTAACACCGCGCCACCTTCTGTGAAGGCTGCGTGACTTCGCACCGGTCACACCGCACTGCCGTCACACCGGTCGCACTGTCCGTCACACCCATCACACCGTGCTGCCTGCGCGGTTTGACTGGCAGCGCGGTTTAAGGGAGAACAGACGCTTTTTGAGGAAAACAAATTTCTAGTGCTTGTGTTCACAATCTACATACAACATACAAATTTGACTCGTGCTTTGCTCGAGGCATGTTGGCGTATGACAGGAGGGGCAAACAGTTGCTACCTTCCTGTCTTAGTTCCCATAGCAAAGGTAACACCTTTTTCAAGTAGGTGTTGGACAGTCACATCAACCGGTGGGGTTTTCCTCACTCTTGGAAGTCTCATTGCTGCTCAGTTTGGGGCTTTCACTGTAGTATAAGCTCTGTCTTTCATGTGTAGCATAAACCCAGAGGTCTCAGGTAGATGTAGTGAAGTCTCCAAAGTTTGGATAACTTCCAAGCTGGGAAGCTTCCTATCAACATGACAAATAGAGTCTGGGCATTCCTCGCTGCACTTTACAGCATACACCACATTGTTAAGTCTGTGTTTTGGCGTTTTGTCTTTCGGGTGAACCAGTTTTTGTCTGAGCGTGTTGCTTGGTCTGAAATGCACCGGGATGTCATGCTTGGAGAAAACCCTCCTGAGTTTTTCTGATACACCGGCTACATAGGGGATGACAATGTTGTTGCGTCTGTCCTTCTTATCCTCCCTCGCTGGTGTCTGATCTTCTTTTCTGTGCCTCTTTGCTGACTTTAAGAACGCCCATTTAGGATAGCCGCACGTTTTGAGTGCTTCCTTTACATGTGTGTGTTCCTTCTTTTTTCCTTCAGGCTTAGAGGGAACATGTTCTGCCCGGTGGTGTAGGGTCCTAATTACTCCAAGTTTGTGTTCCAGAGGGTGATGGGAGTCAAACAGGAGGTACTGGTCCGTGTGTGTGGGCTTCCGGTAAACTTCGATGTTGAGGTTGCCATTCTCTTCAATGTGCACAGCGCAGTCCAGGAAAGGCAAACAGTCGTCCTTTGTGTCTTCCCTGGTGAACTTGATGTTTTTATCCACAGCGTTAATGTGCGCAGTGAAGGATTCCACTTCTTGTGTCTTGATTTTGACCCAGGTGTTGTCTATATATCTGTACCAGTGGCTGGGTATTCTTCCTTTGAAAGAGCCAAGAGTGTTCCTTTCCACTTCCTCCATGTAAAGGTTGGCTACAATAGGTGACACGGGGGAGCCCATGGCACAGCCTTGTTTTTGTCCGTAAAAGCCTTCGTTGTATTTGAAGTATGTGGTGGTGAGGCAGAGGTCTAACAGTGTGCAAATCTGATCGGGTGTGAAGTTGGTCCTGTCTTCCAAGGAGCTGTCTTCTTGTAGTCGTTTTCTGACAGTCTCCACTGCCTCCGTGGTGGGTATGCAAGTGAAGAGAGAGACTACATCAAAGGACACCATGGTTTCATCTGGATCCAGGGTAAGTTTCTGGACCTTGTCAGTGAAGTCGGTGGAGTTCTTGATGTGGTGTGGGGTGTTCCCCACGAGAGGAGCAAGGATGGTAGCATGAAGGGGTATGTTGTTCGTGTGAACTGACCATGTGAGATCCTCCGCCAGATGTACAGCTAGGAAATGGAAGCTGTTCAATCTTTCCACTGCAGCGCCATTGATGGTGATCGGGGTTATGGTTTACTACACCTCTAGAAGTCCACTATCATCTCTTCTGTTTTTGTGAGGGTGATTGAGGGTGAGATGGTACACCCCTGACATAACACCGCACTGCCGTCTGCTAAGGCTGAATGACTTAACACCGCGCCACCTTCTGTGAAGGCTGCGTGACTTCACACCGGTCACACCGCACTGCCGTCACACCGGTCGCACCCTTCATACCACTCAGCCTGACGTAACAATAGAATAGAATAGAATAGAATTCAACTTTATTGTCATTGCACATGCACAGGTACAGGGCAACGAAATGCAGTTTGCATCCATCCAGAAGTGCTTTAGTGATATAGATATATTACAATATATATTAGCAATAATATAGATATGTGAGTATATTACAGAAATGGGTCTATTATGGTATGTTATAATGTACACGGTATGAAGTATGTTGTGAATATTCTATAACTATAAGTATGTACAGGCTGTAGTGAGTACAAGCTATGTACAGGCTATGAACAGGATATAAATATGAAAAACTATACAGAATATGAAATAAATAACTTTACAGAATCTGAGATATACAGCTATACAGAAATGGGAACTATGCAAGTTGTAAACAGTTGTAGGATTAAAGATTATCGAATGTACAGAATGATTATTTACACAGAGCTATACAGTAGTGCAGTTAAGATAAGTGAGGGTGTAGATAGTTTCTACAGAGGCTATATAAAGTGCTAGTGGTTGTGAGTGGTGGTTCAGTCCATGTTATTATTGTGTGTTTGAGGGTACAGTTGTCCATTGTGGGTGTGTGTATGTTCAGTCCATGAGTTTAACGTGGGTCAGATGTCAGGAGGCAGAGTTCAGGAGTCTGACAGCTGTGGGGAAGAAGCTGTTCCGGTACCTGGTGGTCTTAGTCCGGAGGCTCCTGTGGCGCCTCCCAGAGGGCAGGAGGGTGAAGAGTCCATGTGATGGGTGACTGGGGTCTTTGATGATTTTCCCAGCCCTTTTCAGACACCGCTTCCTGTAGATGTCTTTTATGGCAGGAAGTGGTGCTCCGGCGATGCGCTGGGCAGTTTTCATGACCCTCTGCAACGCCTTCCGGTCCGAGGCAGAGCAGTTCCCGTACCAGACTGTTATACAGTTGGTCAGGATGCTCTCGATGGTGCAGCGATAGAAGTTCACCAGGATGTCTGAGGACAGGTGGTTCTTCCTCAGAGTCCTCAAGAAGAAGAGGCGCTGGTGAGCCTTCTTGACCAGCTTGGAGCAGTTGGTCATCCAGGTGAGATCCTCGGAGATGTGGACTCCCAGGAACTTGAAGCTCCTCACACGCTCCACAGCCGTCCCCTTAATGTGGATGGGTGGATGTGGGTCAGCATTCCTCCTGTAGTCCACGATGAGCTCCTTGGTCTTCTCGGTGTTAGCAGCAGGTTGTTTGTGTCGCACCACTCAGCCAGACGATCCACCTCCTCCCTGTAGGCGGCCTCATCGTTGTCACTGATGAGGCCAATCACCGTGGTGTCATCTGCAAACTTAATGATGGTGTTGGAACCATCAGCAGGTCTGCAGTCGTGGGTGAAGAGGGAGTAGAGGAAAGGGCTCATCACACAGCCTTGTGGTACACCGGTGTTCATCGTGATTGTAGATGAGCAGCGGTTATCCAGCTGGACATGTTGGGGGCGGTTGGTCAGGAAGTCCAGTAACCATTTGCAGATGAGGGAATTGATGCCCAGGTCTGTCAGTTTCCTGATGAGTTGTGAGGGGTGGATTGTATTGAACGCTGAACTGAAGTCTATAAACAGTATTTTGGCGTAGGTGTTGTTGTTGTCCAGGTGTGAGAGGACAGAGTGCAGTGCGATGGAGACTGCATCCTCTGTGCTCCTGTTCTGGCGGTATGCGAATTGGTGGGGGTCCAGGGTGGGGGGGAGACAGGATTTGAAGTGTGCTAGGACCAGCTGCTCTAAGCACTTAGTGATGATGGGGGTGAGTGCTACTGGGTGGTAATCATTGAGGCAAGATGGGTTGGAGTTTTTGGGTATTGGGACGATGGAGGTGTATTTGAAGCAGGCCGGTACCACAGCGTGGGCCAAGGACAGATTGAATATGTCTGTGAGCACTCCTGCAAGCTCCCCAGAACACGCTCTGAGAACACGCCCGGGGATGCCATCAGGGCCTGCAGCCTTGTGGACATTGATCCTGCTCAGCACCGCTCCTACATCGGTGGGGGAGAGAGTCAGAGGTTGGTGGTCTGGCGTCATGTCTGCTTTGGTTGTGGTTGTGGGGTTCCCTCGCTCAAAACGAGCATAAAAGTTGTTGAGCTCGTTGAGGAAGGAGACATCAGAGGATGCGGGGGAGGGTTTGGTGGTCCTGTAGTCTGTAATGGTCTGGAGTCCTTGCCACATGCGTCGGGGGTTGGAGTTGGAGAAGTGTTCTTCTACCTTCTTTTTGTAATGGTGTTTGGCTTTTTTGATGCCCTTCTTTAGATTAGCCCTGGCTGTGCTGTAGGCGTGTGCATCTCCTGACCTAAAGGCAGTGTTGCGGGCCTTCAGGAGGAGACGAACATCCCGGTTCATCCAAGGCTTCTGGTTGGGGTACATGGTGATCCGTTTCTGGGTGGTGACACTGTCTGTGGTTTCGGAGATGTAATCCAGTACAGATGAGGCGTACTGGTCCAGGTCTGTGTGGGTGAACGTATTCCAGTCTGTGTTTTTAAATCTGTCCTGGAGCACTGCGTCTGTCCCCTCTGGCCACACTTTAATTGTCCTCACAGCAGGTTTCACACGTTGGATGAGTGGTGAATACCTAGGTGTGAGGAACAGAGAGAGATGGTCCGATTGTCCAATGTGGGGGAGGGGTGTGGCTTTGTAGGCTCCAGCCAGGTTGGAATACACATGGTCTAAAGTCTTGTCTCCTCTGGTGTGGCAGGAGACATGTTGGTGGAATCTGGGGAGGATTGTCTTTAAGTTGGTGTGGTTGAAGTCGCCAGCAACAATAAAAGCAGCCTCGGGGTGTTTATTCTGGTGTTTGTTAATGGCTGCAGAAAGTTCTTTCATGGCCAACCTAGCATTAGCGTCGGGGTGTATATACACGGCAGTGAGTATGATCGAAGTGAGTTCTCTGGGGAGATAATAAGGTCTGCATTTGACCATTAAAAACTCCGCATTAGGTGAGCAGTGACTCTCAGTAGTAGTGGAGTTCATGCACCAAGCATTGTTAATATAAATGCACAAACCTCCACCTCTGGTCTTGCCGGAGTCATCTGCTAGCCTGTCGGCTCGGTGTGTGTGGCGTCCTGCTAACTCGATAGCATTGTCCGGGCAGCTGTTGTTCAGCCATGTTTCGGTGAAAAACATGACATTTGAGTCCATAATCCGTCTGTTGTTAGTGATGGAGAGCCGTATCTCATCCATTTTGTTGGCCCAAGATGGCGGCGCGTGAACAACGCGAGGCTCAGTGTCTCTCCAGAATCTGCTATTTAGCGGTTTTTTATCTACTTTTAACCGGATTATTCGTCCAGAATTGCTGTGCATTGCTGACCTACAGCAGACAAGAGCTTCTGGACATCTGGACTCACAACTCCAACAGTTTTATCGCCGATCTCCGACTCATCCCAGAAATCTCCAGAACACCGGAGGCTGCCCACTCTCCCCGGCCGGACGGAAGTGCACGCAGACGGCGCCGAGATCGTAAACAAAGGCGAGGTAGGCGCGGAGGGCTACGGGCTAAGCTAAAGCTAACACCACACCGGCTGCCTTTACCCAGTATTTTTCTCGCCAATGTCCGTTCTCTGGCAAACAAAACAAGGTGTTACACCGCAACATAGCATTCACACCGGTCACCCAGTTCACACTGCGCTGCCTCACACCCGTCACACCAGTTGCACCTTGCTGCTGTCTGCGAAGGTTTTATGATGCCACATCAGTCACACAGATTAGAAACGCGCTGCCATCACACCCATCACGCTGTCCGTCACACCGGTCACACCGTGCTGCCTGCACGTTTTAACTGGCAGCTTGGTTTAACGGGTATCACAGTTTCATGCGCGGTTAGCGCGGTTTAACGGGTAGCGCGGTTTAACGGGCAGCGCGGTTTAACGGGTAGCGCGGTTTCATGGGTAGCGCGGTTTCACGTGCAGCATGGTTTCACGGGTACCACACTGTCATGGGTAGCGCGGTTTGTCACACCCGTCAAACTGCGCTGTCTATGAAGGGGTATGTTGTTCGTGTGAACTGACCACGTGAGATCCTCCGCCAGATGTACAGCTAGGAAACGGAAGCTGTTCAATCTTTCCACAGCAGCGCTGTTGATGGTGATCGGGGTTATGCTTTACTACACCTCTAGAAGTCCACTATTATCTCTTCTGTTTTTGTGACATTGAGGGTGAGATGGTACACCCCTGACATAACACCGCACTGCCGTCTGCTAAGGCTGAATGACTTAACACCGCGCCACCTTCTGTGAAGGCTGCGTGACTTCGCACCGGTCACACCGCACTGCCGTCACACCGGTCGCACCCTTCATACCACTCAGCCTGACGTAACAAGGTGCTGCTGTCTGCGAAGGTTGCATGACGTCACATCTGTCATACAGATTAGAAACACCCTGCCATCACACCCGTCACACTGTCCGTCACACCCATCACACCGTGCTGCCTGTGCGGTTTGACTGGCAGCGCGGTTTAAGGGAGAACAGACGCTTTTTGAGGAAAACAAATTTCTAGTGCTTGTGTTCACAATCTACATACAACATACAAATTTGACTCGTGCTTCGCTCGAGGCATGTTGGCGTATGACAGGAGGGGCAAACAGTTGCTACCTTCCTGTCTTAGTTCCCATAGCAAAGGTAACACCTTTTTCAAGTAGGTGTTGGACAGTCACATCAGCCGGTGGGGTTTTCCTCACTCTTGGAATTCTCATTGCTGCTCAGTTTGGGGCTTTCACTGTAGTATAAGCTCTCTCTTTTATGTGTAGCATAAACCCAGAGGTCTCAGGTAGATGTATTGAAGTCTCCAAAGTTTGGATAACTTCCAAGCTGGGAAGCTTCCTATCAACATGACAAATAGAGTCTGGGCATTCCTCGCTGCACTTTACAGCATACACCACATTGTTAAGTCTGTGTTTTGGCGTTTTGTCTTTCGGGTGAACCAGTTTTTGTCTGAGTGTGTTGCTGGGTCTGAAATGCACCGGGATGTCATGCTTGGAGAAAACCCTCCTGAGTTTTTCTGATACACCGGCTATATAGGGGATGACAATGTTGTTGCGTCTGTCCTTCTTATCCTCCCTCGCTGGTGTCTGATCTTCTTTTCTGTGCCTCTTTGCTGACTTTAAGAACGCCCATTTAGGATAGCCGCACGTTTTGAGTGCTTCCTTTACATGTGTGTGTTCCTTCTTTTTGCCTTCAGGCTTAGAGGGAACATGTTCTGCCCGGTGGTGTAGGGTCCTAATTACTCCAAGTTTGTGTTCCAGAGGGTGATGGGAGTCAAACAGGAGGTACTCGTCCGTGTGTGTGGGCTTCCGGTAAACTTCGATGTTGAGGTTGCCATTCTCTTCAATGTGCACAGCGCAGTCCAGGAAAGGCAAACAGTCGTCCTTTGTGTCTTCCCTGGTGAACTTAATGTTTTTATCCACAGCGTTAATGTGCGCAGTGAAGGATTCCACTTCTTGTGTCTTGATTTTGACCCAGGTGTTGTCTATATATCTGTACCAGTGGCTGGGTATTCTTCCTTTGAAAGAGCCAAGAGCCTTCCTTTCCACTTCCTCCATGTAAAGGTTGGCTACAATAGGTGACACGGGGGAGCCCATGGCACAGCCTTGTTTTTGTCCGTAAAAGCCTTCGTTGTATTTGAAGTATGTGGTGGTGAGGCAGAGGTCTAACAGTGTGCAAATCTGATCGGGTGTGAAGTTGGTCCTGTCTTCCAAGGAGCTGTCTTCTTGTAGTCGTTTTCTGACGGTCTCCACTGCCTCCGTGGTGGGTATGCAAGTGAAGAGAGAGACTACATCAAAGGACACCATGGTTTCATCTGGATCCAGGGTAAGTTTCTGGACCTTGTCAGTGAAGTCGGTGGAGTTCTTGATGTGGTGTGGGGTGTTCCCCACGAGAGGAGCAAGGATGGTAGCATGAAGGGGTATGTTGTTCGTGTGAACTGACCATGTGAGATCCTCCGCCAGATGTACAGCTAGGAAACGGAAGCTGTTCAATCTTTCCACTGCAGCGCCATTGATGGTGATCGGGTATGTGCTTTACTACACCTCTAGAAGGTCATGGGCGACCGTGGCTCATGGGGTTGAGAAGCGCATCTGTAACCGGAAGGTCGCCGGTTCGATCCCTGGCCTCTCTGTCCTGGTTGTTGTGTCCTTGGGCAGACAATTTACAGTGCTGGTGGTGCTAGCGCAATATGGCAGCCTCGCTTCTGTCAGTCTGCCCCAGGGCAGCTGTGGCTACAACTGTAGCTACCTCCACCAGTGTGTGAATGCAAGAGTGAATGAATAGTGGCATTGTAAAGTGCTTTGGGTGCCTTGAAAAGCGCTATACAAATCCAATCCATTATTATTATCATTAGAAGTCCACTATCATCTCTTCTGTTTTTGTGACATTGAGGGTGAGATGGTTCTCTTAGCAATAAAGTTTAAAGGCACTGAGATCCTCCTTCACAATAAAATAAGAGATACTAGTGGCCGTGCAGTCGTAGGTGTAGAGTGAGGACAGGAGAGAGTTTAGTATACGGCCCTGACGTAACACCGCGCTGCCCTCTGCTAAAGCTGCGTGACTTCGCACTGGTCACACCGCACTGCCGTCACACCGGTCTCACTCTTGGAAGTCTCATTGCTGCTCAGTTTGGGGCTTTCACTGTAGTATAAGCTCTCTCTTTCATGTGTAGCATAACCCCAGAGGTCTCAGGTAGATCTAGTGAAGTCTCCAAAGTTTGGATAACTTCCAAGCTGGGAAGCTTCCTATCGACATGACAAATAGAGTCTTTATTCTTAAAGATGACTGACAGTGGCCCTACTCCCTTTGATGCTGTATGATACCCGAATTTAGATACCCATGGTAAACATGACCGAATAAATAGTTCCATTAATGAAAACTGCACAGGTCAAACTGGATGCTTTTAACAGGGGTCCCCTATGATGAAAAAACATTTGTATTTTTAAAAACACTTATTAAAGTAGAAATAGAAAACAATGATGTGAGACCATTAGGAAATTGAATGAAAAAGTAGGATGCAGGACAAGGGTTCAAACCTCACGTACGGAGTATTTCTTCTGGTTTTTGTTTTACCTGTACGCTCCTATCTTTGCATCTTGTTTTTCTTTTGCTATTGCCTTCAGCTGCCATCATTTGTAACTCGCCAGTCGTGAGTAAGAACTACAGATTACAGGCTGACGATTAATGAAACAATGGAGAACATTTCTTACACAGTGTGAGATAGTTCTTCATTGTGCTCTTTCCCAATAAACCACAAAGACACTCAGAAAGCACAAAAGGCTGTCTGGAGGGTAAAGAACAAGCCACTGTATTTCCTCCCCGCAGGCTGCTCAATACAATGTGTAATGGAAGATCAGAGTCTGGAGCCTGCTGGGGGATTACTGCAACCTCTGGCTGAACCACACACAAACAAATGAGCTTGAGGAATTATGTGCAACCAAAATCTCTATTTTGGAAAGGCAAAATCTATGTTTTCCTTTACATGTGGTATGTGTAATTATGGACTTTTAATTTCGTGTAAATCCAGGTTAAGCTTGGAAAACTGTAAAGAGTGGTTTATATTGTTTTGATAAGTGTTTTAAAAATATTTTCAATATATTAAAGTCAATTAAGTGATTTTTGTGGGTAATTTGGAATTCATGCCCCTTTTATACATAATGTAAGGTAGTTTTCTTTTGAGTTAAAGGAAAATAGTCTCATTAATTGACATCTAACTGGAAATGGAGATTCTCTAACATGTGTTAGGTTTATTAAATGCCATCAATTGTTGAATGAATACCTACCAACAGCCTTAAAAGAGTGCAGAGGACGCTTTAATAGAAAGACTTCATTATGTGATTTTTTTGAGCCGGTCTTATGTCAACTTGGCAACAAAAAAAAAGAAAGAAAAATAGCCCTGTCCTGCATCTGTACTCAACTCTTACCCTTATGATTCCTGAAAACACAACACAGCTTTTTTGGCAGAATAAATTTTTGTCCTTTTTTTTGTCCTTTCTCCTTTTTAGGACTAATTAGCATTACTGTGTCAGACGGATACATCAAGAGACTGACAAACAAATCCTTGGAATGCAGATCCTCAGATTGAGAGGAAAACTTTGTTTACAGAGGAAATCAGTTAGACGAGAATATTGTTTTGTCTCAACACAGTTTGAAGGACTACATGATTTATGTAAAGCAGCAATCACCATGCAGTGTGGAGTGCCAAATTCTCGACCCGGTGTGGTTGTGACCTTTCATGCTAATCCGCAGCTCTTCATTACAAACAAAAAGACTTGCATCTAAACAAGACGGACTGATTTCCATATGCAACACTTAACCATTTATCATTTAATTGTGATCTGACTATTCTTCATCGGTGGAAATGAATAGAGGCTCTCAGGAAGCCCGGCAAAGTCAAGAGAATTCCTTTACATAATCAAATATGCTAATTATAAGAAAAGTGGATGAATCTGCAGCAATACACGAGCCCTGGATTAGTGCTGCAGAACAATAGGCTGAGGATGCCAGAGTTTACTAGTGTTTGGTTGACACTTACTGAAACAAGCCATTCTGTTCTTTCTGCAAATGTTTGCATCTGCATGAGTTGCTGTTTTCTTTAATGACATGAGGAGGAAATCAGTCCAAACTGGTCCCCAAAGAGTAAAAACATTTTAACTGGGAAATGCTCTAAGGAAATGTCCATAGGGATTCAACATGTTGAAAGCTGTAGGAAATCACTATTTTGAGTAGAGTAGAGCAAATATGTTGCTGAAGAATAAATTTTATTCATGTGTGACTTGACCTTGTATGGGAGAAAAACAGAGGTATTAGCAAATATTTGCTTCACAATAGGGATCGTTTATGTTTTGATGTTAATGCATAAATCTTTCATTGACATTCCTAGATGGCTCAACGGATAATGTGCAGATTCAATTATTTTCAAACCTCTTGAAATAAAGCTGTAGTTAAACAAAAACTGATGTATTTGTTTGATTATTTAAACGTCACTAAAGTGCCAATAATATTCATTTCATTTTTGATGACTGTACTGTTACTATGTTACTATGGATTCTCCTACTTGACATGACCCAGGTTTCATGAGGTCAGAAAGATCAGCATGTGTACAAGAAGTTGCAGAGATACCTCAGTTTTTCATGTCTGCATAGGAAATTTCTTACATTTGTTGCACAGTGAAAGCAAAAGTAAATTGATGTGTATTAAAAGGGAAATTTGATAACCGTAAAAAAATCTCACAGTATGTAATGTCAAAAAGAGCTTTTAAGGCATTTTGAGTATCTGGTAAGTATAGGTCTTTGGTGTCTCCACGCAATCTCCAACTAGGAGGATATGTCTAGATAGATGCAGAACCCCCTGTAGTTATTATACAGTATATCTATCTCAGAAATATTACTGGAAAGAAGGACATTTCGAATACTCACTTAGTTTCCTTTCACAACAATTAAGCAGAAAACAATAGGTAGCTGGATGGATTGATGGATGACATGATGTTTGACACAAGCCGGTCTTCCAATTCTTTTGTGCCATGTCCCCCTTCTCCACTCCCCGGTGGCCTGCATTGTGTTTAACGATCCAGCCCCAAGTACGTGCACACGCTTTTGAAGAGCATTTTTGCAGAGGACAATAAGGTTCACAACTTTATGTATTTTGTGGCTTAATTGGGGCCGTCTTGGCGACACTGTCCTCTCACATTGATTATAGATTTCTTAATTACTTAACACAATGATTTTCACAGAGGCAGCTTTGAGAAAACATTGGAGTTAACGATCACACCGAGCCCAAGTGAACTGTGCCTGGGACACCCTCTGCAAGTCGACCAGAGCAAGGTACACTGGGCATGGTACACAGCAATCACAGCACAGTCAAAGGAAATGGACTTTTGGGGGTCAAACGTGCTCAGGCATAGTATGGCTCGCCTAGTGTGAGTAGATCCTTAATCACTTAGTCACATATTGACAGAAGTGGTTTCAGATTTTACCATTTAAACAGCCCGAGCTGTAAATGCCTTTAAGCCACATTCCTTTTCTCTTTGGAGATTTTAAATCATTAATATCACATTATTTGTGATGAGTCTTTAGTTCGCTCTCTGACCTTATTTGTGTTGTTTATGTATGCTTGTTGTGTAGTTGTCAGACTGTGAATGTTTTCAAGCCTCTGTTGATTTTATTCGTCTGTTGCACACATAAATGTGGCTATTTTCTCTGTTATTTTTCATTTTATGTGACCAATGTGCAAAAAGAAATGCAAAACCCATGTCACCATTAATACTGCTCCAAGAGCAAATCTCCCTCCTCGTGCATTGTATCAATAAATACACACAAAAATGAATAAAGGACATTTTGTGCAAAATACGTTTTGCTCATCCAAGAATGTCCTCTGAAGGAAACATTTGCAAACATGATAATGAATCAGCTCTGTAACACATATTTACACGCAGACATTAGGGCACAGAGGTCAATTTAATAGTCCTCTAAATTGCCACAGGGCACACTTTGTTTTTCCATTTTCCTCTCCAAAAGCGCTTTTCTATTCAAGCCCACTGTGGTGGAGAAGCGATCGCAGCTATTCTTCTTATTTCTTATCAATATTCACAAGTTCCCTGACCTTTAAATACAGAAAATAACCCAATGAGAATAATGATGACTAACTGCAAACGTTTCAGTAATTAATGAAAATTACCAGAGAATCCATAGTTAATGAGGAAGAGCGAGAAAACTCTTGATATGTGACTAAAACTGGAAAGAGAAACCTTATCTGTGGAAAATGAACTTTTTGAGAAAACATGTCTCAGTTTTGAAATTTTGAATGTAAAATGCAAGGTTCCCGATTCTGTGTAAGAGCATGAAGAGTCTTCTTCTGTATGTTAAATCCCATAAATGACACCATAAAATATAATTCTTACTTCCTGAGACCCTTTCTCCTCATACAGGAACATTACATTTTGGCTTTTATGCATTTTATACTGTATTAGTACATGGCCATGTTACAGTATCGTTTGGTCTTTTCATGCTGTTGGGTATAATAGATTTCAATAAAGGTAGTTTTTATTTGTATGCTAAAAATTGGTCGTTTTTAGTCCATTGCTAATGTATTTGTCAAACTTTCAGCGTTTATGAACATAGTTAAAAGTTGCCTTCATGACACTGAGGCAGTAGGATTCTTTCATAAGGTGCTGTCGGTGCAAAAAGGCTAAAAACTGGTTTCTAGACCTGTTGCTAGGTTATTGATGGGCAGTGTGATGATCATTATATATCATGCATAAATCAATTTGGGTGGTTATAAATATGGAAAAAAGATGTTTTATAAATTATTGTAGGTGCATAAATCCTAAAAATGGGTTATTTTAGCTTTTTCCTAGGTGGTCACGAGGCAACATGATGTCATAATATCTTATTGATTTCCACATCTTCAGAGACCAAGGATGTACCTGTGCGCCAGTTGCTCAGTTCCTGATGTTCAAACCAGACCCATTGGTGAATTTTGTCCATCTTTTATATACAGTATATGCACGTTACACATACAAATGCAAATACTACAGAAAACTCAGTGCAAGGTGGTAAAATGAAAATATAAGTTAAATGCAGTAATTAAATTTAAGGAAGGACATCACATAAACTATACGTTGGTGTAGCAAAGAGCAGAAAAATCATATAGATACAGTCAGGGGGCAGAGCTTCCAATGATGTGTGCGGCCATTCAAACCCTCCTGTTTTACATTTCTTTTCATTTGTGTCAAGAGTTGCCCCAATTTATTTTTGTCCTCTTGTTGGCAGGATTTGTTGCCTTCACAGACAGCTGAGCTGAATCCCAACTAATTAGGAAGACAACAACAGCAAAAATTACACAGAGGTGAAGAGAATTAAACCAGGAGAAGTTTGATTTGATATTGTTTCACCCAAAATGAACTCTTGTTTACGGGAATGTCAGAGAAGGTAAAATATATATATAATAAAAAAAACTAGAACCAGCTGAGTAATCTAGATGGATTTACAGAAAACAGGGAGGCCCTGCAGAATGATTTTCAATAAGAAGGAGATGGATGAATATGGTGAATGGCAATCGGCTGCTGGAGCCATTTGTTTCGAATCCTTTCTGTGAAATTAAATCCTCAACTGATTATAAGAGAATGGTATTACATGGATGAGGAGGCAGAGATAGAAATATGAAACAATTCCGAATGTAGAGGAGCACAAGTGTTTTCTCTTACCCAACGAAAATAATGCTCCATGCTGATGCCACTGAGCAGAATTGGCTCTCGCTGATAGGAATCATCCAAGAAATGGCTTTCATGATTGCAGCTAATGTTTGCATTCAGCTGTTTGCCAGTTTGAAAATATTCCCCGCTGCTCGTTTATGCATTTGTTGGAATCAAGTTTAAGTTCTTTTTAGATAAAATGTACCTGCATTCTGGATACTTGAAATCTGGACCATGGTTGTTTTTTTGGCTTACAGAAAACACAAATTGAACACTAAAAGCTGCTGTAATTGCTTTCTTATCAATGAAATCTGGTGTTATTTTGACAAAGTTCCCAACAGACTAGCAATTTAAAGACAGCCTTCTTGCTCTCCTTCTGTGGCAATGCTGGCAGCATCTTAGAACTCCAAATCCTGACCAGGAGGTGTGTGTACATAGATGGTATTCAGTGTTAATCTGATTAGAGTGAGGAGATAGGGATGCCTGGACTATATGTCATCTGAGAACAACATCACCGCTATTGATTAACTGAGCAAACATCAGATGGAGACACCAAACATTTACACGGAGATACACACACATACACACAAACATAGCTTCTCTGCGCTATGGCAGATGGTGGTCAGATAGACTCACATACAGTATATGGGTTCATTTTCCTGTGTATTTCCTGCCAAGCCAATGCTGTCTGTCCACTCTAGCAACAGGCTGTTGGTGATAATGCATTGGATCTGAGATAGATGTCTCTCAACAACCATCTCATTCATGATAGAGCGAAAATTATAACCCTAGGCAGCTGTTACAGGAAATGGTGCTAAGGGTGAGTGTCTTAAATCCATACTAGGCCTTAAACATGCCAAAGAACTGCCAATATCTCATCAAATATTGATGATCTATTAACATATTTTAGAGGCATTGTGCCAGCAAAACTCATATCAGCTCGTTTTCTGTTTAAAACGGCATCACTTTGGAGAGGGGAAGCATCCATCTGTTATGCTGAGTGGAGCCATGTGTGTTTGGACTAAGTTTTGTTTGTGTAAACACCGCAATGCTTATTTGTCCCTGAGAGCTGTGAGAGAGAGCAACGACTGGGATTACTGACGAGAAAACACAAATAATAGGAAGTAATCTGTCAAGTGGGGAACAAAGTCCTGCCCCGAGGGCTAAATGTCCTGACTCCGTATGCTTTATGCGAGTAACAATTAGGATTCATATCCCCTCGTAATTACCAACTGTTGTTGACTCCCAGACAGTACATGGCTTCAAAGCCGTTCCAGACGATTTGAAATGTGTGCTGATGAGAGGGGTTGATATTACCCACACTGCATAAGTTTCTACAGTCCATAACTTTTTAGCTGCATTATGGTGTGTTTTCATAGGCAGTGTTTTGGTGCTGGCAGGGTCTATTTTCTGTGCAAATTCTATGAAGTTCTGCAGCAACAACACAGAAAGTCTGCAGAACAAAGTGCCCTCAGCATGCAGCTTTTCCCCCTGTTGTACTCACGGTGCTTTCAGCTGAAAATAGTTCAACTCATTTCTCCCTAACAGACTAATAGCAAACAAGAGTGGGTGAAATTTATGACATAAACACTGCAGCCATCCTGTTGTCATACACAACCCAGTTATTTTATTTAGCACTGGATTTTTAAAACCTAGCATAATTTTTAAACCTATTTGTAACAAGCACTTGAGGAGGACTCAGAAAATGAAGCAATACTCACTCTACTTTTTCTCTTTCTATTATTTTTAATCATTTTTAAATTAGTGTTTTATTTTTTTTTATTTAAATGATAAGCAGAGGATAATGCTTCCTGACTGCAGGCAGCAGGCAACTGGTGGGCCTCAATGAGACATAGGCACAGGTGATACTAATTAAGAACAACACAAAGGAAGTACAAAAAATGCAAAAACAGTAGATGTTGAACAACAAAATGAAGAATGAAGTACTGTAACTTCACAAGAAACAAACTAACACAAATCTAGACTTAAGAAGAAGAAACATGAAGATACCAAGGACGCTAGACTGAAAAAATGAATGACCTGACAGACTATAATCAAACAGAATGCCAAATAAACAAGAACTGAAAGTCCAAAACACAAAAGTCAGGCTCCAAAACCAAAGGCTATGACACTAATTCGTGGGCTATGATAGTCAAAGTTCTTTCTTTCTTTCTTTCTTTCTTTCTTTAAAAAAAATAAGCTAGAACCCGATGCGGACCAAGTCATTTTTGAAGTCTCAAGTAGTCTCAAGTCATCCTAAGTCAAAGCAGTTCGTTGTCAGCAAGTCAGAGTCGAGTCTCAGTCATTGTAAAAGTCTTCAGTCACAAAAATTTGAATCAAGTCCTTTCGAGTCTTTAAAAAAACAACAACGAAAAAAGCATGTTGCAGTTATGCTAAATGTAAATATTAGACCATGTAATTTTTAAATCTGTGTTTTTCTCAACACATGACAAAATAGTGAACTTAGAAAATATACACAAATTGTGAAATTGCACCTCTTTAAAATGCAGCTCAATTAAACCTAGCTCCAAGAATAATTTTCACCGACAGTTCTGAGATAAGCTGCATGTTATTCTTGGATGCGGTTGTAGGACCGGCTTTAAAATCGCATGACAAAAATATCATACACATTAAAAAAAACTGCATCACCAACGTAGCCTGGACAACATTTGCTAGTTAGATGAAGTCAGCTATCTCATCGTAGCATATTTATATGCATATTTATAATTATACGGTTCTTGGAATGAGTGCACACACTCATGAAGTTTAGTAACTTCAGGTCACTGCAACAAGCCCAGGTACAGTTTACCGACGGATGGGTGCAGGACCTTGAAATGCACCGTGTAGAAAGTAAAGACCATCGTACGTATCATAAGTTTACCAGTCTCACAAATCGTCGTCATAAATACACATTCGTTAACCGTTTATTAATAGGACCTTTGAGCTCAACGGTAATTAATTAGTAGTGGAAATAATTTCTGGTAGCATCACACAAATGTAGCAGTGACAATAATATTGTATGCTGTAATCGCACTGGACAATTAGTGATACAAAAAACCTGTTTTATCCTGTGAATAAAAGTATATGTTTTTGTCAATGTACCATAATAACAGAAGCGAAACACAATATTGTGTCAGGACAATTCACTATTTATGCACAATAAATAAAGGAGCATAGCGCGACAATTTCTGTTCAGCGCCAGACTTGCTTGTAACCTATATCACCAATTATGTTAAGAAAATGACGCATTAACTACAACAGCAGACTGACCTTTGTGGAATGCTTGAGCAGACTAACCTGTGAGCTGGAGTGTTCTGTGACGTTATATTTGGTCTTTGAATGGCTGCAATCCAGTCGCCTTTGTTACTTCGGAAACATGGCTGAACAATTTCTCTTCAACGACGTAATCCGATAACAACCGATCTCTTTACCCGTCAGCTTCCCGTAGCTGTCATGCGACCGGCTATTGCAGTTAATAATACAACAGCTTCTTGACATTTTTGTGTTTCTTTTTATCGCTGTGTGACTGATTTCAATTGAAAGCCTGCGTGCGCTAGTACCGCTTGCCACGAGTTCCCAGAATCCTTTGCGGTTCTACCCGTGAATGACGTCACATTTTCAATCTCTATATAATATGCATGTTAAATTTTATATTTGGGGTAAAATATCAAGTCTTTCCAAGTAAACCGGTTCAAGTCCAATTCAAGTCCCAGGTCATTGGTGTTAAAGTCCAAGTCAAGTCACAAGTCTTAGAACATTTTTTCAAGTCAAGTCTAAAGTCATAAAATTAATGACTCGAGTCTGACTCGAGTCCAAGTCATGTGACTCGAGTCAGTCCTTAACCGTAGCTTGAAGAGATCACTGGGGAGCAAGAAGGCAGAGAGGCAAGGCAGACTTTAGGCCAAGTAGCAGGTGGACAGGCTGGATTGGTCAGCACATGAGGAGGTATGTGGAGTACAAGAAGGTTAGTACACTGGAAAGGATAAATAGAAAACTAATAACTGATGTGACAGTGATTCCACTACCTGTAAGGTTACCCAGCACAAGCACTAAATTAGACTTAATGCAAACCAATTTTCATATTTGTGCTTACATACCATATAAACAACATAAACACAGACTAATAAATGGCCCAGTGGATTTGCAGTAGCTTTGTCGATCAAGCTGCCCCAACACTGCTCCCTAAACAGCTCTGTCCCACCTCTGCAGGTGAGCATAAATAACACCGCTACAGCAACTGGAGTTGAGCCTCAAGGAAAACGCCACTACGACTATCAGAATAATCTGGGAAAGAGCAGAGTGACAGGTGGAAGAAAATACTTAAAAACTGCAGGCAGGTGATTAGTTGATGCTCACCTGGTGCACTAGCTAGTGATCTTGTGGTAAGAAGACAGGCCTCAAGAATCCACCACTCGATGGATTACAGTGATTTTTTTTAAACAAAAACCTTCCAATAAAATTCAATAACTGCCGATGTTTGAGTGCATTTGAAGGAAAATATTAAAAACAGATACTTTTTAGTAATGCAGCCTTGAGATTTTGGGGTTATTTTGATTCCAAAACATGTCTTCTTTCAAAGTAATTTGAGTAAAAGTCCCAAATCCAAATGTAGATATTTCGACAAACTGATACAAGAGTGTATTCAATTATATGTTTTCTTTTTTTTACCACATTGTTTTATAACATAGAGTTTCAAAGGATTTGTGACACTGAAGTTATCTTCTTAATTCAAGTAGTCAGCTTGGGAAGTCTCATAGTGATGTCTAATACCCAACTATGATATTTCCCCCTTTAGAAAGCCAGATTGTTGGTTTTACTATTACGATTACAAATGAAAAATTTCAGCTATTTTAAAATGTACCCAGTGGTCATTCAAATGAGCCTCAGATGTAATTTGCTTTCAGCCATAACTAGCATGCCAACACAACACTTTATGTTCTCAAGGTTTGTTTATCGATGACGTTAAAAAATTCCCCGTCAGGGGTATTTGAGTAAGGTAAAGAATTGTAATTGGAGTGCTAACTAGAAGTGCTGAAAAGTGCCCCCGGGAATAGCCAGGGCTTTGGTACAGGAAAGAAAAACTCAGAAATAAAAAATAAAGGTTAGAGTGCAAGGGGATTGAAACTCTTAAGAGTCCAAAGGGAATTCTGATTGCACGCGAGCATTTAAAAACCATTAGGAAAAGGGCAAATGGCACTTTATTTTTGTCTTTACCTGCATAGATGTAATATTGCTGCTGACTCACTTTTTTCAGGTACAGGAGCAGAGACACTGCTTCTTTAATGTTCATATTGCTGAATTTGTGACAAAAAAAAAAATGAGGATATCAAATAAAGTTTTAATGATTTCTCCTTTTCTGTGTCAGCTAAGATGGATGTGCTGTAGATAAAGAAGTGGTGGATAGAGCCAGGCCTGAATGGAAGACTGGCTATCAGATAGAGATTCACTTTCTTCTCTAAGGGAGGGGAAGTGGCCATTAGTCAGGGAAGTAATCTAATCAATGTTGTTGTGCACAACAGTGCAGACAGCTGCAGCGCATCACTGAACACTATTATTCTTAGTCATGTTCTCATTGAAAGAAAAAAATGCTGGCCCACGATGCCCCAAATCTCCTTTCGTCCCTGTGTGCGGGTCCTGCGGAGGCTGCTGGAAGCTGGTTACATCCCAAACTGTACACGAAAAAAAGTGAGGAGGAAGGTGAGAACCGGCTCTCAACTCGAGGAGCCAGACAGACTTTTAATATCATAGGGTTTTAATGCATATGAAACATTAATATAAATGAGGGAGGTAGCAGTATATTATCAGCATCCACTCCTGCACAGATTGTATTCAGCCTCGCTTTCCTGCTGTGCTAGTTTATGTTCCAGTGCCCTGCGCATGTGGTGATAATCTCTGACCAGGCTGCAGGAAAGATAGGTGAGATGAAAGAGGAGAAGAGTGGAGAGCGGTGCTTTGATGGCCAACTGCCACGAGTTCAGAGAGGGTCAGACCGCAGCACACTTCATAAACTTTTGGAGCCACGAAGCCGGAGGGAGTATGAGAATTAGACAATAAAGTTTAGTGGCAAAAGGTGTAAATAGTTCATCTGAATTCTCACATTTAATGGAATACATCATCAGCTATTATAGTCTCTAGTTTCTTCCTTGAACACCTTTCTGCCTTTTATTTGCTTTTTCTGTTACATTTATGTAGAAGGGAAAAAAGCTCCATTATTTAATGCAGACAATATAACCAAAGTTACAAATAACAAGGTCAGTGTGTGTTCATGTAAGTCAAAAAAATCATGCTTCAGCTTCCACCTGTTACCCAAACCAATCATAAGAAGGTTGTCTTCACCTGTTTATGCTTTTTTTGTCATTACATCTAATTAGTTGTACAACATATTTTTATGCTATTTAAATTTTTGTACAGGTGCTACAGATTGTTGTACACTGAGGTTGTTTGTGGTTATCTGACCCGTATGTGTTCAGGTGGATTTCAGAACCACCAGAGTTTTAGGGAATCTTGAAACTGTGAAGCTGTACATGTCATGTCTGTATGTGTTAGAGTTAAAGGGGGACCTTGACACTGTCAGGAGAACTGTCTGTGTTCCCACCACATTTGCCCAGCTTCCTGCAGAGAAAGGCACCTGCTGGTCTTTGAAGGGTAAACAGTGAAATAGTACAACAACGTAGGAGTGATAACCCATGGTGCACAGCAAGAAGGTTCCTGGTTCACATGCCAGCTGGGGCCTTTCTGTGGGGAGTTTATATATTCGCCCTGTCCCTACTTGGGCTTACTTCATTGTATTGCGGTCTGCTACCACAGTTCAAGACCATAGATGTTGGTTACACTGGCCACGGATGTGAGGAAGATGCAGTGCTTGAAGTGTATAGAAAAAGTGCCATATGAATGTATGATTCAAATGTGACTTGAAGTTAAATGTTGTTTGAGTGTTATATAAATTTGAATCCAGTACACTTGCCCCTAAAAGCATCATGAATGTAACAACATAATATAAAATGAAACAAATTAGAATCCAATTATTCTAAGCTACCTGAGATTGAACTAAAAAAACTATAACTAAACTGGGGAAAACTGAACTAAACACAAAGAACACAGAACATGTTAGCTGGACATGGAGAAAACCTGAAACCTGAATATCAAAACATAAAGCATGGAGAACAGACAACCTAACAAAGAGTGAATGACAACTCACACCATAAATGTGCAAGAGGGTGACAAGGAAAAAGGAAACGCACGGGGAACACGGCTGGGGCGAATAAACATAATGACACAGGAGGAAACAAAACTGAACGCACTGAACACAGGATGCAAACTACCAAAATAAAACAGGAAACACGCAGACTAAGACACACGGACTTGACACTGGGACCAGCGGAGAAAAGGACACAGGAACATGGAAGCTAAAGTGGGAGACGAAAACAATGACATGACTGGAAGCCGAGAAGAAGGGAATAAGAGACACAGAGGGAAGAGAGGGAGCGAAAGAGAGAGAGGGAAGGCAAGGGACATGGACAGAAAGGGAGGGAGATATGACAGGCTGGGGAGAACATACATGAATGCACATGACAGACAGGGGAGACATGGAATGAGACACAAAGAGGGGAACATGTTAACTGAAAGAGGAGATGAGACATCGACAAGAAAAAATGGAAACAGACTAACAACTAAACATTGAAGCAAAACCGGGACTAAACTCAATACTAAATAATAGAAAACTAAAACTCAAAGAAATCACAAAACACCATGAACTCAAAATGCTGGTACAAATGACCCAGAACCATAACAGGATAGACTAGTTCACAATAACGTTTTTTGTATTTGAATTAATATTTATAATTATATATAGTAGTTAAGAGGGTTGTTTTAAGTTAAAGCAATGGAGACAGTGTTTAATAATTGTAATATTGTACCTGGTTACTTAATAAAATTATTATATTATTATATTATAAATATAGAGATTCTTGGCCCAGGTCAAAACTGACCCAAACCACTCTTTGAAAAATGAAATATGAACACTGTGTAACGCTTCAAGGGAGAGAAGCTAAAAAAGAGAGAAGATAAAATAAAAAATGTTTCATACGGTGGCTGAACTGTGCGACTGCACAAGGCAGAGGTTTAAAAAGACAGATTATTTAGAACTGTGAATCAAGCAAAGCTATGCTAATAGAGTACAGAAATGAAAAAAAAGAGCTGGAAAATATCTTAATAGCACTTTTAAATGGAATGTAGCATTTTTAAATTTTATTTTATACTGTGTTTATTATTTCAAATATTGTTTCTGCTTTAAAAGCAAAAACTGACTATGTATAAGGTTTTCATTCTTAATACATTTCATGGGTAGAATAAAATTGAAATTGCCACTGAAGATCTGTGGTTTTAATATGGCAACAAGCCAGTTCCACCTATCAGCCCATATACTTAGATAGCTCACTGGCTGCACACACCAGCCTGATCTTTATCACAGTTTCGGCTCTCACCCGGTTGAATGATCTTTTTGATAAACAATTCATTTGAAATGTGTGCTGCTCTAAATTTCTCTGAGCTCTGCAATATCACTGAAAGCACATTTATAGGAAGAGTAAATCATCTGGGGCTCTATTATAAAAGCATATTCCGCCATTGATTTGGTGCCCGCTGAGCCTGGGCCGTGTTAATGGCACACCAATTTCTTATCCTTCACAGTGCACTTGGCCTGATGAAAAGGTCATCCTCACTATCGTGAGCAGGGATGCAGCATGTGACTGACAGCAATTGATGTTAACAATGGCAGTACCTGTTTACAACACCCCTGTTGTCTATAAAGGATGGACTTTGCCGCTGTGATGTCACCCACTGTGTCATGAAGTCCTGTTATGAAGCCCGGAGCTGATGTTAAACACAATCTTGCTGTTTTAAATAGCTAACTACGATACAACTGGAAGTCAGCTGTTACCAGAAGAGAAGAGATGCCTCCTGCTGGCCTTTAAACAGAATGTAGTTCGAAGCTCACAGTCCACTGAAAATTCTCTAGAAGGTGTCTTTAAGGAATAATCCACTGTTTTTTTTTTTCTTAAAGGGAAGGGGGTTGTCTGTGATTGCCACTTTGAGGCACTACTATAGGGTAAAGTTTGTGAGCCCATGGGGTCCCAGTTGGGACTCTTTTTTTCTATAAAGCTGTTGGCCTTGACTGTTGCAAAAGCTTAAGCTTGAGCAACTTTTAGCCAGTAAGAGGGCTGTTCACATTGGTTACTTTGAAGTTGAAACTACTTCAAAGGCAGTGCTTCATTTTCGTGGGTTCTTTTTGAACGATCAGGCAGATCAAGTAAAGCAAAAGCGATACAGACACACATATACATAAAGAGAGAGATTCACGTCCTGGAAAAACAGGGAGCACAATCGAATCAAAGGTAGCAAAGTTTTCTAGCCACAGTCTGGTTAACAACAATAAAATATGAAACTCCTAAAAGCCTTATTAATGAAAGAGAATAAACCCGTGAAATTGACTTGAAAGTGCCATGGATCTTTTGCATTCAGTACAGTAGTAAAATGTTCAGCCTTTTTTAGCAAGTAAAACAAAACTGGCCGGTTCTCGTGTCATTGACAGGAGTGTTCACAGTTGGAGCAACTCCTTCAAATGCAGGCCACCGACAGCCATGTAGACCCATGGCTCTACATGCCACAACCCATTCCCGCTGGATATTTCCTCACGGTCCACTTGACCCACGCTGGAATTACTGCCACTGTGCGTTCAACTCTGACGCTTGCTCAAATAAAATGCTTCTCCACAGCTCTCTTTGCTTTTGTCGTCTTTTTTTTTCACCGCCTTTAAAAGTTTGGCTTTGAATGTGTTGCTCTTTGATTTGGTTAAGTATTCAAGCATTAAAAACAGTCCAAAAAAAGCATGCAAAATAAAATCAAACTCTAAAACAAATAACACTGCCCAAAAATTGCTAGTGAGGGTGATATTAGGGATATCAGATATTAACTTTGACTATGTGATGAAGCCACATCATATCTAGCCAGCTATAAAAATAACATTTTACACCCACAGAAACTATCCAGCTCTGTGAGTCTTTTTGTATTTGGTGCTGCACATAAAGTCGTGATTTTCAAATGGATTTTAGAAACAAGAAATCTGAAAATAATACAGAAGAATAAACCAAACAGGACAGCATTAAAAACAAGGTTTAAATGAAATAGAAGCTGCTACTTGGGACTTGACTCCAAGTGATTCAGAATATTACAGAGACAAAATCAGAAGGTATAAGACTCAGATATAAGCCAGTAAAGCATTGCTACAAGAGCTTCTATCTTGGAAAACAAAGTAAACTTGAAAGCTCTCAAGAAAGGGAATGTGATTGAGGCTAATGCTCCTGATGGTGCTCAGTGATGCAATGAGCTTGTTCACAGTGCTGTCATTGACAGAAGCGATCAAATCATTTTCTCGACTAATGGGTACTTCCCCTCCCTAAGGAGAAAATGGGAGCATGGCTAATGCATGTGCAGTTTCTATTGCCAGGGACGCGACTTTGATCTGTTAAATTTATTCAAACAGGACAACTGTCTGGTGATAATCATGAAATGGCCTTAGAATGAATATCCATCAATGTAAAACCTAATCAAAGTGATGAAAATGTTCTATTCATTGAAACAGGCCTGTACAAAAGTGTTGGCATAATAATTTAATTGTAACTGATCTGTATGCGAAGAAGATTTGTAGTGTCTTTATTCGTTAGATAAGTGCCATGTGTGCATTTTCCCATTAAAATGGTCGTTTTTAATGGACAACAATCTTTACTTCTTTCTCTTTGCTACATATTCGTATAAAATTTTAAATCGACTGATTAATTTCAGAAAGGAAAAAAGAAAGGAAATTCATTCAATCCCAAATTTACTGAAGTCTAAGCATGCAGTGTTTTTATATCACAAGTGGATCACATTTAGAGTTGGAGTATGTTGGGGCTCAGTACTGGTGAGGCACTTGAGGATTCCTGAATGGCCGCTTTGCTGTTCACCCTGGAACAGAAGGGGTAATTATACTTTGCACGTCTCTGGAGAATTTATCTGAGTCACAGACGGCTGCTGAAGTAGTTTTACTGAAGCTGTAGCATGGAGAATCGTCAAAGGACAGAATGCATCATTTGCTGTTATTTTTAAAGGAGAAAACATGACAATTTCATATCTAAAATGTTTGTTGCAGAAACTAATCCGGCTTTAATAATGTGAGGTCATAGTTCATTGAGATGTTCATGTTTTATGAAGAAAAAATGGGAAGAAAGGTCAGTTGATCAGCCAGTAACAATACAGTTAGCAGTACCTTTACACATTCCACATGAGTGCCTCATCAGTCTATGATAAAAAGAATAGAAAATGATATTTTAATGGTATTTGCAGACTGGAGAGTGACTGCTGAAGGTTGCTGGTTGTCACTAGATGAAAATGTTGGACCAAAAAGCTGCTTGTGGTTGCTTTGGTCTATTCTATTCTTATTACTGTGTGTAACAAGTGTAACAAGCTGCATTACCCTTTTCACGCATATTCATAAATTACTTCATTTCATGCACTATAGCCTGTCTACCTTGCATATAAAGCTATGGCCAATACAGAGTCACCAGTTGACCTAACATAACACATAACACGAGGATAACGTGCAAACGTCACACATAAACACCCCCTGATAACCAGGAGATTTGGATTTAAAGGAACCTTCTTGTTGAATGTGTTACTATCAAGCTTTTTACATAGTAACAACACACTTATACAGAAGTTACAAGTTATAACAACTTCAGTACTAAGGTGTATCATTTCTTGTGAAACACAGAAAGAGCATACATTTTATAACAAACTATTTCAATATTGCTTATAGCATCTGTATAGCTGCATCAGTCTCATCCAAGCTTGTCCACACTGGTTACATTTATATTTCTGTTTTTCTGGCACATGACATCTCCATAATCCTGCCAACAAAACTCTGATGGGCTCAGCTGCTTTTCCAGCTGCAGAACCAGCTCACAATGAGCCCATTGGAATTTTTCTATTTTTTTAAATCGATGAAATCATTTTAGATGTGGATGACAATTCAGAGATCTGACACCACCGTATTAATTTGTGACCCTTTTCTATGAAGCTTTTTCCCCTTCATTCAGGGCCTGATTGGAATTCACGAGATTTGATTTCCAGCTACTAGACACCTGAAATGTTCAAATCATCTGAGCAAGCTGTGCTTTGTTCTGCAGCAGTATCCAAGAGCTGCTCAGACGCAGAAGAAAAAGAAGCCTGAAGCTCAACTCTCACCTCCAAAATATTGTAGTATGAATTTCAGTATTAATATTGCATGTGTTTTGGTTTTTAGTTTGGAGAAAATCTGTATATTGGCTAATAGTCATGTTGAGAACCTTCATACAGTAGCAGCTAATTTTCTTCAGCACATTCATTGTTCTGAAGGATTGAGGCCTTTTCTTGACCTACCAAACAGCATTTCTTCTCAAAATCCCTCGGCAGAGTCTTTTAATTAGAGGTCATGACAGCTAAAATTATTTACTGTAATAGACTGCATATTTTTAACTTTAATTCTGCTTATTTTCCAGTCACAGCAGTATCCAAGCGCCTCATATTTTGGATTACCTCTCCGTAGAGCAGATTGTTGATAAATATATAAATATCCACTTTTTTAAAAACAAGCCTCTACCAGAATTATAAAGTCTAACATCTATTAAAAACTTTTTTTAACATGGACTTTGATGTGCTTTAGTAGATCTAAGAGCAAGCAGAGCCTATCCTGTGGAGTGATGAGAAAGTGAGGAACACCAGATTAAATGGGCTCAGGGTTCAGCCTGAGGGTACTGTGGTGCTCATTGGTCACTGTCATCCACTAAGTCTTCTTTCTCTTTACTGCCTTTTGTTTAGTGCATTTGGCCCCAGGGATCTGTCTGGCAGACAGAATGATTCTGAAATGCTGTGATGAATGTGATGCCACATGATCTTCAGTAAGGCTGGTTACCAAATCTTTTTTTTTTTTTTAATTTCCTTTGATTAGGAGACATTGATGGGAATTTAAAGGCTCCATTCAGACAAAGATACAAAGCAACTTCCCAGGATTGAAATAAGATCTATTCGTGTTCTATGTGTATCTTATCAAAAGAGAGAAAATGTTGGACAGGAAAAGTGGTTGGATGACAGAGATGTTAGTCCACTTGTTACCTAGCTGGAAGTTGTGGAAAGGCAGCTGTAAAAATCTTTTAAATGTGTCATGTTAAAGTGCAGATCTCTACTACACAGCTGTAAAGAGAGCATAAATTTGACCTGTATTACTTGCAGCAAAACTAGTTTTTGATTGTGAACATATAGAAAAATGCCAGAAGCTTCATTTCAAAATGTTGCATATACAAAAAGCAAGTGGGAAAGATCCCTCCCCATGCAAAATTTGGAACCTAAAACTTTGACAGGACAATGCGTGCATCACTATGGAGGCCTTGCATAATCCACGTGTTCAAACATCTTGAAGATGGGGGAAGCTGGTGAGTTGTCAAATCTCTTTGGAGCAGATCAAAGAGTGTTTTTAGGAGAACAATCTCATAGCATCTGTAAGGCATAATAGGGGAATGTAGTGTTTTGGTCTTGCATTGCTGCCTCGGGGAAAGGGAAGTTTGCAGTCACCGATCCAACAATGAATTCTTCTTCAGCAAATGAGCGAATGGAGAAAATGTGAGGCCATCTGTCTAAAGTTGAACTGGAAAATGATCCCACAAATGAAAGCTGTGGGAAGGCCTTGTCAAATGCTTGATTTCTGAAATGTTGTGATAGGGTTTAACACAGGCAACACATCCAAGAAAGCCTTCTTGCATTCTTTTATATATGAGGCCTAGGATCTACATACTTTTACGTCTTACATCTGTTGATAATTTGCTGAATAAATTACTGGGAAGGTTATTTTTTTCTTAGTGGTGCTGTCTAACATATTATAAAGAGCAACTACATCTGTCAGTTCACTAGATTTGTTATTTGGAGCACTTTAAATTCTAAAGAAAAGTTTTGGTCTTGGTTAAATTATCACAAAAACAAAAAATCAAAATGTTAAAATGTTAAAATGCCAACTTACACCTTTCCTGCCCTGACTGAATGTTATAAATAAAAAGCACATGCAACACACTGTATCAGACATCAGACAGCCTGGCTAATGTCCAATCCAACAGTACAGAAGTTCAGGGCTCTAGTGCATGTGTGAAAAAAGGCTACTGAGACATTTCTGCTGAGTATTATGTAAGTGCACATTGTAACAGCTTTAAAGTATATAAATCGTAGTGACATTTGGAGCTGCTAAGGTTTTTTGGCTGGAGTATGATGTTTAAATACATCTTTGCTTTCTTCTACATGATGCACAACTGTGGGAGGGAAGCTATGTGGAGTGACTTTCCTGAGCTTCTAGCTTAGCTTAGCTCCCACATGAGGCCATTTAATAATCAGAAGGCTGGTGGTTTGAGCCTTGCCCGCTTCAGTCTCCAGTGCTGCCCAGTTTTGGGCAAGATACTGAAACCAAGTTGCTTTCTGATGCGTTCACTGGAGTATGAAGTATGAAATGTTAGCTAGAAAGCACTTACAGTAGGTGTAGCAAAATGTACTTGTGTGAATGAGGCAAGTTCAGTAGAGTATATACAAACCAGTCCATTTACCACTGGTGTGTCACACGGTTTATAGCAATAGTGAGATGGTCTTGGATTCAAATGTACAGACTAAGTGCCATTTTTCAACATGTGCATTTATTTTAGTGAAGATATATAATTCAACCAATCGTTGGTGGCTAAAACTAACCAGCAAGTGAAAGCAAAATATATGCACATGTTTATTATGTAAATTTTTACACTAGTTTCAGTAGTTTTAGTTCTAGCAGAGGAGGAAGTTGCTATTTTTCCTTGATTTTTCCTAGAGACAAATAGCCTAAGCTGATATTAGCAGATTCACCAACAGCATAAATATATGTAAAATCACATAAAACTTTCCAGCATTCAAAAACAAAGTGCAAAAAGTCCCAACAAACTAGTCTCCTGGCTGACAAAGTGCCTTAATCCAGGTCACAAATGCGAACTGTGTTACTCTTTAAAAGAGTATTATCTCTCAGATTCCAGTATTGCTACAACAGGTGCATAAAGGTACCAGTGCCATAGGACACCCTGTGTCTATCTGTATGATGCCAACATCATCTGACAGAGCTGCAGTCATTGATGCCCTGGGATGTGAACTGGATATTGGTGAAAAAATAAATCTAAATAGATAGATTTTTATAAGAAATGAACAGAACTTGATTTGAATCTAATTGTCATGCATGCATGTGTTTTCATAAATCCTCATTTAATGAACAATTGGGTCAAGCTAACATTCTGAATTTAACAATTGTTAGAGGCGTTGAGGGAAAATAAAAATGAAAAAGTCTGTGGTAATGAGTTAATAACTAAAAAAAAGAATGAGGCTGGAGACTTTCCCCCCAAGAATATGCCTGTTTATCTGTTATAGCCTTATGTACTCTTACGTATTCACAACCTGTCCAGAGTATTTCCCTGACTTCGCCCATTACATACTGGGACAGCCTCCAGCCCTACAGCACCGTGAAAAAAGGATTAGAGGAAATAAATGTGCTCTCCCGCACGCGCCTGTATGAGGATGTGAGTAGGGTCTGAAAGATCAGAGAGTGACATCAAATTCATTGAGTTGCTTTTCTGTCAGGCTCTAAACAGTCTTCTCTCAGCATCCCACTGTGTTATTAGAAGCAGTCAGAAAGACAGAGAGGAAGGAAATAGGAAAGCACTATAACTCAAATTGCCACCCAGAGAATGCATCTCAAAACGAACGTGATCAGATAGAGGGAGGACATTACCATTTCTATTACAGCTATTTTGCCTCCAGCAAAGCAGTCCATCGTCCGTCTCTGTGGAAATAATCTTTTTTTTTTTTTACCATTAAAAAGGATGCTTTGTCAAAGCTTTGTAAAAAAAAAAAAATGAAATACATTTCTAATTCATAGAAAATGTGTGATTTTCAAGAAGTTGTTTGCATGGATGTTTTTGTCTCTGCGGCAAAAAATGAGTCAGAGATGCAGCGGTGAAACCAACAGTGAATGGGAGGTCCACCTCAGTCTTATGCTCCATTAGCAGTCAGTGTGTAATAGCACGGGTGGACATGTGTTCAGTACAGATAACAGAGACGTGGCTGAGACTGTGACAGAGAGAGACAGCCCTAACAGACTGGCCCTGATGTTCCAGCACCAGCGACATGTCTGCCTCAGTCTCACCCACTCTCTCCCTCTCCCTTTGAGAGCATTTTGAAAAACCTGTAGGTACAACAGAGCCAAAGAGAAAGATGGAGAAAGAGCAAGGAGAACTCTCTGGCCTGAAAATTATCTGGCTATATTGCAATTATTAAGGCAGACTCTGACTAATTGATTTGCAGATCTTTACCTCATTCAACTCAGAGCAGCTTCTGGGACTACTGGAATATGCAGACTGTACTGGAGCCTTTGCTGCTCCTTTATTCATACTGAGTCATATTCACATTACATATCTGTTGTGCCATTGCTTTTGACAACACGCCCACATGGACACACTTAAACAAATTTGGGGTTGAAATATTTATAGTGTGGATATTAAATCAGGAAAATCATAAAATTGAAAACACAGGTTCATTGGAGGGGCAAATACATAGATAATTTGCAATTCAGATTTTTATTTTTATTGCTGAATAAACTGTATTCATAAGATGTTCCCACATCCACTCAGTTCATTCTGTATGAAAAGAAAATGTGGCCTACACTGTAGACAGTGCAAAAAAAGAAAAAAGAGCTAATCTAGGTGGATACAAAAGGTGTCACACCAGGTTTTAAGCAACAAAGACCACTTATATTTTTCCAGAATTTAATTGGAATCTATTATTCTAACAAAAAAAAACGAATAATCAGTAAGGATAGAGTAAAATAGGAGGCCAACTTCCTTGCAAGCAAGAAAAATCTGTGGTTACCTGGTAACTGTACTGATTTTTTATGTATTTGACAGTTGACTGCAGGTAGCTGTGGTTGCCCAGAGGTCAAGCATGCAACATTAGGTGGACACATTTCAATCAGAAGGCCATTGCGCAGGTCGCCTGGTGGGTTGCAACCTGTTTCCAAAGAAATGAGGACTTGGACTGTCTGCAATCACTGCCAGATTTGCAAAGGTTGTTAAATAATTGCAGCGATATAAACACAGACAGCTTGCTAACACAGTGCAGTCAATGTCAGCCTGCACTGATGAGTGCAACTTTTTTGTGAAGAGTCTCTTTAAAGTACAGGACTCAACTTAACTGGTTAAGTTGGTTCACCAGGGCTGGTGAGCGCAGGTGTCTTTTTGCTGTTAAATTGTTGTCCTGCAGCAACTGCGTCACTATTTGTGGGGAAGTTTGTTTCAAATATGTGAAGTTTTGGGTGGATTCTAATACTAAGTACTTCATGTAAAATTCTGTTATATGTGAATTTGTGTGCATACAGACAGCAACAGGTTTGTGATTGTGATTTACATGCAACTGGAACCTGTTCAATTGCAACTGAGAGCAAACTGAGTGTCTGACAGTCGTTCGATCACCTTCGATACTTCAAAGCCATTTCGAGTACATCAGCTGACTGCTAGTAGTTGTAGACTTGATCTCTAGCCTTGAAGTAACTATTTCAAAGGCAACAACACTGCAAGCTTGTTGCACAAAATCAAAATAATTTTGGTCTTGCCACGGTCACCAACTGCTGTTTTTCCTTGTGTGACTGTAAAATGCTTGCTGTTAATCCTGCTGAGAATCAGCAACATGACGTGTGCCACTTCACAGTTCTCATCTTTTTGTTTGCCAGTCCATATGGTTGTGTATCAGTGGCTCTTAACATGTGAAGCTCTAGCCCATGAGCAACCACGCTGATAGTTGCCAAGACAATGTAAAGAGCCAAAAGCAGCATCAAGTGTGGGAAGAAAAACTAATGAGGCACAGATATTTTTTTCAGGAAATGATGGACCAAACTAGGAGGAAGAAGTAGGGAACATTTTGATTTTTAAAAAGTTATTTTTTTCCAAAGAAAATGAAATAGTAAACAAACCTCGTTAATAGTGTTTTGTGCATTTACTGAACATGTGTTATTTTTTACAAGGCCTGCTACTGACATTAGTCTGTTGGTGAGTTAAATAGTGGTCAGCATCAGACTATTTTATTTTTTATCCCATAAATAGTGTTTAAATACATCTGACCTGATTTCCTGATAACCTGATTGCTTTTTAAGTGTAATGCCGTTAAGGAGAAGACATAATTCCTCAAACTTTCATTAAGGAGATCAGGGTTCAACTATTTTCTCACTTAGCTTTGTTGTATTTCACATTAAACGTTCATTTTCTTTTAAGTTTATTTTTCTCTTGCTGCTTGGCTGGGTTTAGACACCAAATCTACCTGATTAAGTTTAGGAAAAGATCACTGACTGATCTAATGGAGACCGTCATCATGGCCGCCTTTTTGCTCTTTTTATAGGGTTGCAGGGTGCTCACTAATGCCCTGTTTGATATGTGATTGAATACAGAAAAAGTGGTGAAAGCAGAAAAGCAAGAACATAAATGGCAAAGAGATACTGACAAATGTCACAAACAGCAGTGATCTGGAGATACAATCAGTTTCTCATCAAAAATACCAGAGGTTATGGTTTAATTGTATGAGCAAACTCATTCTTGGGGGACAGTGCTCGCTATATATAATCTATTACTGAAATTAAACTTCATTATATTAAAGCACAAAACAATTGCTCACAAGGTATAACTAGATATGCACCTACCATTGCAATAATAATGGGTGTTTAGTCACTGATTGCCTGTGGCGATTTTCTCACTGAACCTGACAAGAAGATTACCCTGTAAAATTGCTCTCATTAATGGCAAATTATCCATTTAAAGCCCCGTGGCACAAAGTTTTTGCCCTCTCAGTCATAATTCTATTTTCTGCAAAAGTAACCAGCTGAACCGTTTTTCACTTTTCAGGAAGGGTGCATGCTTCATAAAAAAGGTGATTTTTCTGTCCATATTTATTGTGGCTGTATGTCAGAAGGAGATCAAAACAACTGGTGAACACTTTTTCCAGGAACCTTGGCAGGCAGTTGGCTTTTTGTGAGACACTTTGAGATCTCAGATACCATCCATAAATGCACTGCTCTCTGCTGCTCCATGAAAAATTCTATGTTGATGCCATCCATAAAATCCACTGTACAAAAAAAATCCAGACTTTAAAGTTTCTAGTTTTGAGGTTATATAGGAACAAAGGAATTCTTGGGAAAATGCACATTTGTTATTTTACAAACATGTGACAACCATTGGCATTTTAAACTTTCAAAGCCTTCTCCTAGGCTGATCTAAAATAATACTCTTTTGTTGCTCTTTGCACATGTAAGACATATATTCAATTATTTATTTATCTTAGAAACCACTGTTCTATAAAAGACTTTTCTATCTGCTTTATCAGGATGTCTTAAAAACTCCCTGAAAAACCTTCAGTTGACCCAAAATACTGCAGGAACAGTACTGACAGGGACTAGGAAGAGCATAGTTCTCCTATGTTGGCTTCTCTTCATTGGCTCCCTGTTGAATCCACAATCAAATGCAAAAATCCTTCTCATCTCTTATAAAGTCTTGAATAATCAGTCCCCTTCTTATCTTAAATTCCTCATAGTACCGTATCATCCCAATAGATCACTTCGTTCTCACATTAGGTTTACTTGTGGCTCCTTAGTTAGAGTATTTAAAAGTAGAATGGGAGACAGAGTCTTCAGCTTCTAAGTCGCTGTTCTGTGGAACCTGCTCCTGGTTTGGATTTGGGAGACATTTTGGTTAAGATTAGGCTTAAAACTTTCATTTTTGATAAAGTGTATAGTTAAGGCTGGAACAGGCTGGAACAGGCAACACTAAATCCTCCCTTAGTTATCCTGCAATAGACCTATTGCAGGATAACTGCTGGGGGCTGTATAAACAGGAAACGCTCCTGTTTATACAGGAAACACTCAGTGTATAAACAGTATGTGTCTATACAACACCCTACGTTTAATCATTAGTTATTATTAATGTCTACCTCTGTTCCACAGTGTGTCTTTGTAGGGTCCTTACCTAGCAATCTAAAGCGCCTTCAGGTGACTGCAGTTGTGATTTGGAAATATAAAAATAATATTCAACTAAATTGAATTAATCTGCTTTCTTTTTCAACAGCCTGATATTTTCTTGGAAACTGATAAGCTATTCTCATACTGTGAGGGCAATAAACTCACCTATGATTTACATTTGTGATGTACATGAGTAAAAGCTACATTAGTTCTACAGTTTACCTGGGTTTCTGTTTACCCATCCCTTTTGTTTGCCTTTTGTTCTTCACTGCAAACACAAGCAGTGAGCCAAGAAAGGTTTTCACAGAGATGGAACACCTAGCAGGTGCACAAATGAAGACTCATGAGACTGTTTCATGTAGATGTTTTTTTTTTTTTTTTTTATTATACCAAATAAACCAGGAGATTAATTCGTTCTGTAAAGAATCACTGCGTTGGAGTTCATACAAAGAGACAAACAGAATGAGATGAGGCAACCGCTTAATCACTCCAATGATTTTCTTTAAATGCTCTTATTTAGTCATTCAAGGCAGGAACATACGCAGGTCTTCTGACTGAGCTTGTGCAGTACGTCTCTTCTGCAGAGCAACACCGAGATGCTGCATGGAAACTGACCAAGACACCTGCAGGTGGATTTTTTAATTTTTAATTTTTTTGCTATGAGAGCTTTGACTGCTTCTCAGTGACCAGCAGATGTTATTCAGAGCTGTCCAGACCCCTATCATTCAGTACAGTCTATGTATGGATTCAGTATATTCATCTGAAAAATGTAAAATAAATGGTGATAAGACATGTAGATTGGTGAATTCTTTGATATGTGGGTTATAATTGGCAATAAAGTTTTGTATGTTTACCAAAGCATGCTTTTTGTATCCTGTTTTTGTCACCATTAAGGATCTATCCAGACAATCAAATTACTTTTACCACTAATTAACACTTTTAAATATGATCAATTTAGCTTTCTTAATAGGTTTAAGTACCCCAGGCTTTTGAGGTGGCTGTAATTAAACATAATTGCACCGTAGCTAATTATAGACCAATTTCCAAACTGCCTTTTACGTTTTAAAAAGAACATAACAATTGTAGTAAATCAGTTAAGTTATCATCTGATGAGAAGTTGTTTATTTGAAGAAATGTAGTCAGGATTTAGTGGTCATCATATCATATTATTTACATATTAACATTAGTAAAAGATACTAATGATCTTATGGCTTCTGGTAATGGATTTGTTTCTTTGCTTAGTTCTGTTCAGACACCAGTGAAACACTGAGTACCACTCATTACAACATTTTACCTCAAAGACTAGAATACACAAATAGCCTCACATTTGATGCTGGAATACTTTGATATACAGAGAAGTATATGTTCGACTGCAAGGCGCTCAGGTCCAGTGGCTGCAAAACCAGTCCAAATCATCACCATCACCTTCCTTGACAATTGGTATAATGTGTTGAGCTGATATGCTGGGTTTAGTTTTTACTAAATGTGGTGCTGTGCATTATGGCCAAACATCTCCACTTTAATATTGTCTGCCCAGAGGACATTGTTCCACAAGTCTCTGGGTTTGTTCAGGTGCAACTTTGCAAAGCTAGCAGTGTGCTGCCATGTTCTTTTTAGAGAGAAGAGGGTTTCTCCTGGCAACCCTTCCAAATAAGCCATACTCGTTCAGTCTCTTTCTAATTGTACTGTCAAGAACTTTAACATTTAACATGCTGAGGCCTGTAGGACCTCAGATGCTTTTATAGAGATGATACACTTACTGATAACTAGAACATCAAGCAATTTGGAGCTCTAAAGACTCAATGAGTCTTGAGAGTCTTAAGAGAATCCTTCACAAACATCAAAACTGCCATTTTTGAAAATGGTGGCAAAAAATCAACCTTGAGCTATAGACCAAGGAACAAATCTGCTATTACCTTGGCATCTTCCACTGCTATGTTGTGTTTGTGTTGCATACATACAAATGATGTCATGTGGCTTTCAGTCACATGCTATAACAACCCCATGCACACTGGGGTGGTGTTCAATTGAAATGGAAGACTACCAAAAACCGATTTGATTTAAGTCAAGTTGGTCCAAGTGTGTGCAAATGGAAAAGAGGCATAAGTGTCATCTATCAGCCATCAGGCCCCTCTCCTGTAGAGCCAGCACCCAGTTTGGAATCAGGGAGCAGACCACAACCGTCTCCACTTTTAAAATTAGGGTTACATTTAACTTTTTGTTAAAGCTTATAGTTACCACAATGTAAACTGCCAAAGTATCTAAATATAATCAAAATAAATTGAATGTAATCCATGCTGAAAATGATAATGGGCACTGAATAACTGACCATTGTTCATTTTAATGCCACTTATCAAGAAGTTTAATTGATTACCTTTTTGTAACGGTTGATGTATTGCTCTAACTAAATTGTTCCCATTGAGGTTTCTTCCTGTTATATTCAATATAAGTTACACAATGAAATGTGTCAGTTTAATCAAGGGCTGCTAATCTACTTTATGTTCATCACCACTTCAAATCTAATTAGACGTTTGTAAAGAAACTAGCAATCTCAACATTGCATAATACAGGTTTGTGTTCTGTTTTTTTTTTCTTTTTTTTAAATATATATTTAGGATTTCTAGCAGACTGCATTAATACTTTGTTCTTAATGCAATGTAAAATTGCAAGGTTAACCTTTTTTTGCATGTTATTTCAGAATCTTGGGACATGGAAAAGCACTTAAAATTAAAGTGTTGTTCAGTCAGGTATTGTGATTCATAACAGTTTTTTTTCTCCAGCTATTTTCACTTTGTGAGGCGCACAGTGACGCCCCGGCTGTTAAATTCCTAATTTTATCTGAAATGCTGAATCAGTGAACATAACAGTATTAAATCAGATTCACAGTTTAGCTCATAATTCAGTTCATGAACAATGAGCAAGAAAATAAAAGGTGGTGAGATAATTAATGCCATTCACATATACACAAGTGCTTTTTGATGGTGTGTCTGATTAGAATATGCATTAAACATTTTCTGTAAAGCTGTTGCTCACACAACAAGCACGAGATTTTTCAATGTTTCTCTTGTAACTCTGTCTGCTTCATACATTTCTCCTTTCAACACTTTACTCACATAGGTTCAAGGACCAACCCTAAGCAAGCTGGCAACCGGGGTTGCAAGCTAAAAATATGCATTCCTCCACCGGTTGATGAATGGTTACTGGAATTTGTTGGCAGACACTAGGAGAAATTGGAAAACTGAAAACTAGAGATGTGTTGTTTGGATTTTTCTTGGTCATTCCCAATGTTTTTCTTCTTTTTCTTTTTTTAAAGTGTGACCATACTAATGCCGTTTTCTTGACAACTCCAATTATCTTTCTAAGAACTCATGGTGTGTTGAAGCATAAAAAAGTCATTTCTTCAATGCAAAACATTATTTTCATATTAAAATAAATAAATGCATTTTAAAGGTTGCAGTTTCTCCCAGACTGCAGTAAGTTACAGGATCTTTGTTCATACAGACAGCTGAAAATGAAACACCCTGCTAAGTACACATAATTCAATGGAAAGGAGTAACTGTACATCCACCTTTACTTGAAATATTTTACCTTTAAAACAAAAACATATAACAACATAAATGTCAGGTACTTGGATTATTTTCTATATATACACAATTTTAGCAGATAACAGGACACGGACTTTGTTTCTCTTTTTACTCATCTCCATAATTTTCCTTGTGAATGCCTCAAAACTTTGACTCCTCTTACTAAGACTCATATGTTTGTTAGCTTCTTTAATCAGAATTAAACCCTTTTTTAAGAATTAATTTAATTATTGGATTCTGATTAGATTTGTTGTTATGAACGTTTGTGAGCACTGTCACTAACTACATGATATCATGTGGCTGTAATTGTGTGTCGAACTATTTGACTATGCCACTGTGTGCAAGTTGGGCATGTATGAAACTGAGACCTTTCTGGGAAGACAAATCTGCATAAATTCAAAACCAAGTAGAACTGCAGATAATGTCACGGTTTGCCAGGGCAAGCCGTGGGGATGTGGGGGAAAAGGAGGACCCAGAACGCTGGACTCTTCACTGCAAGCGGTGCGTTTATTTACAGTGCGAAAATGACAATAAATCCCCGTGCTCTCCCTTTACTCCCGTGCCGTGGCTTCTTCCCAAAAAGTCCCTGTTTAGTGCTCTCTGCTCCTGTGTCTCTGCACTCCCCGTGCTCACTGCTCTCTCTCGTCCCACACTCATTCTGAGGAAAACAATAGAGACAGCCGTTAAAACACTTAAACCCAGCAGACATACACTCACTGACTTTTAAACTAAACTAGAAGACTGCCGTGAAGTCTAACGCAATAATCCCGTGTCGGTGGAAGCTCCATCACTCTCCTAAATAGCTCCCCCGATGAGCCCAGATCAGCAGCAGGTGTGTGGCAAGGACTTCGGGTGGGGCCAGTCCCCTAGCAGGGCCACACCCACCACGCCTGAAGGTGGCTGTGACTTGGCCACAGAAAACAGCTACACATCACGTGCACACACACACCTGCCTACATACAAATGTGTACAGAGAATAGTAGCAGTGCAGATGACACACACACCAAATAACAATAATAATAATAATAATAGTCCACACTGCTCACGGACCCCGAGTCCCCAGAGCCGGGTCCGTGACAGATAATAGGTAAAAAACTAGACATTTAGAGATTAATGTTTGGCTGTTGCACTTTATCTTCTTTGTGGCAATGTTGTAACTATAGCAAGATCAGCTAACACTACATTGTAAAGTAATATCTCAATACCACTTTTGGATGGTACCAGCACAATGCAGAGTAACATACATGCAGGCAGGTGCAGCAGGTGGTCACCTAAACCTGCTATTAGGTAATTATCAGCTTATTCAATTTTAGCCCTTCCGTCCTGCTGAAGAGAAGTAATGGGTGGTGTGTGTTCAATTTAGAACAACAACAAGATTTCACATCAGCTGGCAGAGCCGGTGGTGGAGGTAAAATTGTTTTGATTCTCAGCCGTGACAATAATTTAAAAAACTAAAAACACCACTACTATTATGTACCCTGTTACAACGGGGTTTTTTTTATACTTTGGTATTCGTGTATATCTTGGGTTATGACAAAAAACATATATCCATATCGGTTAAATCTAAATATACATGCGCTTCAAATGAAAGTGCTTTCAAGGGGATTAAGATTTCTGAAAAGGCTAGCCAATTCACGCGCTTTAAAACATAAAAAAGCTTACACGGTCTTAAGATGCATGGACGTATGTTTGCACAATGGAATAAACCACCGTACACGTCCCTTATCCAGATGGAAGGATTTAAACGTATGGGAAGAAAATGAAACAAAACATGGGGAAGACATTTATGTCAGTGTTGGAGACGGCTGATAGGATAGGATTTCTGGATGGAGAGCCTGCTGGCACAAATGCAAGTGATGAACAGGTGTAGGGAAGACAGGACAAAGAAATGGAATTATTTTGCTTATGAATAAGAATAGGTTATTTTCTTTTAGATGTAAGCTGTCAGCGTTATTTCTTTCATGGCACATGGGAAGACTTCTTGATGTTTAATTAGACTCTCACAGGGCTCCTGTTTTCATCATGTACTCTTCTCTTCCGATGTTTTATTTCCAACTTTTTTCAGCAATTTATGTGGTAAGATTGGTTCTAATGTGTGGTCGGGACTAAAGTGTGCGTGAAGCATATTAGCATTCAGTGTGGCACACAGTGCTGTCTCATCAGCTTGTCAAACTAAATTACAGGTGCAGAATACACAGTGAATCATTCATCACCTCACTCTGTCCTCCCTAGTCTCCAACTGCTTCCTCTTTGTTTAGCCACGGTGCTCCATTGGAGATTCATCCAATCAATGTAATTGTGGATGATTGTTTGACTCAATCCAGTGGCTCCTTACAATCACAGCTATGATCAATGGCCGTTGCTCTCGTCTTCCTGCTGTCACGCTGAAGGATTATCCAGGCACGGTACAACAAGAGAAATTGTTTTGTGTGAAGACTTATCTGATTATTTCTGAGGGATTAAGCATTTTTATACCTGCAGGCAGCAGTCCATCCCTGCGGTGTGTTACTTCCGTTACATTTTCTTTGTTATGCAATGACTCGGCCACATAGTAACACGACATACACAAAAATGCTGAATGACACCAGAAGTTAAAATGTCTCCACTGTATTTTCATTCAGGATTGTTTCAGCTTCATAAAAGGAACCTTTCTTTTACAAAAGTGTGAATTAAATGTTACGTTTGTCTGTTTAGCTTAACTACTTTTTAATGATTCGGTCTTGTACAGTTGGTGACAGAGCTCAGAAACAAAAGATCTGACTGCTCGGCATCACTAAAAACTTTAGATACATGTAGCTTTGTAATAATCACCAGGAGTTGGGCTATTTATGGGCAAGTGATTGTGATCAATGAAAGTTTGAATTCCTCTGAATTTAAAAAAAATGGACTTTAGAAAGTCCATCGTATTTCTAGTTTAGGGCTGTGACTAAAATCCGCATATTTCTTTGTTAAATGATAAAAGAAAACAAGTCTGTGTCTGCCACAGCGATCATGTCTGATTTATTGGATGTTGTATTTCCAAATCTTCTCATTAGATTCTTTAATAAAGATGAACTTTGATGTTGCAGACAGCAACATAGGCACGACTGTGTCTGAATCCCCCTCCAGTATCCTGACAGCCTGTTAATCCTCGCTCATATCAGCTTCTTCTGAAATCGCAGCTTAGTTTTCATCAAGCTGGACCCGTCGATGATAATGAGCTTGGCATTTTCACACGGCTTGTAGTACCATACTGTAAGACTGAGAGACTCGTTTCTACTGTAAGTAAAATATTGGAAAATACAGATCTTATCCACATTTTGAATCAGTGGCAACTATAAATTTAGACCTCTCTACTGGATTTGCAAACTGCTAATGGATTGAGTAACCAGCAATGAAAACATCTATTAATCTAAGGGGAGATAAGTAATTGCAGCTATTTTTGGAGCATATTGAAATGTCAGGATATAATGCATCTGGCTGTGTCTGTGCATCGTTCCCGCTCTGCCTCTATTCTCGCCTTCTGAATGCTGCTCTTAGATAATGAAACTCAACATGTAGTATATAAGTGCAATTTGTCTCTGTATTTCCAGCCAGAGCAGTGTGTGTCAGCCCGCGCCTCTGCCATGGTGCTGAGCAGTAGCAATGGCCTAAGCTGTGCTGATAGATGGCATGGCTGCAGGCTGCCAGGCGCTGGTGCTCGCCTCAGCTCCCATCGACGCAACGAGACCCTTTAGCCCAGGGGTATGACTTAGAATGCAGCTATTAGAGCAGTGTAGAAGATTTCCCAAGCTCATTATAGTCAAGTGTTGGGCACACATGCACGCAGACACATAGGCAGCTTCACGAATGTGCACACAAACACAGTAGTCGCTCAGAATGCAGGTCCATGAGCAGCGAGAACAAGATTCACTGGAGCATTGAAAAAAAAAAAGAAAGAAAGGAGCTAAAAGCATGAGATTGGGCTTTGTCACTGCAGTCTGTTTGGAAAGATTTGCAGGAAATTGCTTGTATTTTACACTAAAACTGAGAGGGTGAAACAATTTTACAATTTTAGAATGGCAGCATCATTATAGACAAGGCACACATCTTCAGCAGATTTACTCCTCAGGCAGGAGGTGCTTTAGGACTATAACAGGTGCACTATCAAATTCTGTGCATGTTAATTTTGTTTGCTTCCTGCAGTGGCATTCGCAGCATCGTTTGCATTCACTTAAGTAGAAAAATTTGTCAGTGCTGAAAAACAAGACAGTATTGCTCTAGGTCCTTTTACCAAAAGTTATGTAGGTCAGTATCAAGCTTCTAGCCAAGGCTGGGTCTAATGTCTTTGTAATGATACACAGTCACTGTGAAAAGAAAGTACACTCCCAGTCAATTCCAAGGTTTTATGTTTCTGGACAAATTCATCTGGGCCTTACTAAATGTAAACTTATTTAAAATGCAAACATGTATGAACAGCAACATGACAGATTACATGAAGTTATTGTATTGATGTAAAAAAGACTAAACCAAAGGCAAAATTAGTGTGTGAAAAAAAAGGGACATTGTGTGATTCAAGAGCTCTTTTAAACACTTTGGTCTCATATGTCTCATAAGGACATATTCCAGAACTAGTACATTTGCAGTTGCATTTACCTATATATAAGAGCCCGTAAGCACCAGATTATTTGTACATAAAGCCCTATAATGAAAAGAGGGCATACTTTTTACCATGACTGTACCAGCTGCTTATTTTGCTATCTTTTGAAATTGTGGTTTGTTGACCTGTGTTAAACCGGGCTTCACCAACGATTATCATGCCATATTTAAAACAGGTAAACTGCAATACTTGTGAACATATGCCTTAGGGACATATTATGAATACATATTTATAAATGTCACCAGAGAATGGCCTGGAAGCACAGGAGCACAGAGCAATTAAGGGTTTAGTGTCTTCCTCAAGGAGACTGAGAAGACTTGACACTCACAAGGGAATGAGGGACCGCCTTTAACACTAAGCTTGTCCCAGTTATAGCCATTACCAGAAAAAAAAAAATCCAACATGGTGATGCTGTACAGTGTTCACTGCCTATTTTGTAGGCATCGTTGTTCTATTACTAATATAATGTTTTTGTTTTGGGGTTTGGTTTCTGTTGTACAGGGAAAAAAAGAAACATGGCAACACACGCTAACATGTATACATACCAGGCCATCAAAAAACAGCAGAGCAGCAAAATTAGCGACTAGCTAATAAGCACATTTCAAAGGACAGTTATTTGAAAGTGTTTTGGAGATTAAAACAAGCACCCATTTTTTTTCAATTCATCCAATTCACGGTTGGAGGGGCTATCCAAGCTGTCACAAGGCAAGATAAGGGGCACACCCTGGAAAGGTTACCAATCTATTACAGAAGTAATAATACTGAAAGAGAAAACCATCATGCTCATATTCAGACCTATGGCCAATTTAGACCTATGGCATATATCATTTTTCAACAAGCATGTCTTTGAACTGAAGGAAGTAGCCATAGTGAACCCACACAGACACAGGGAGAACATGTAATCTGCCCCCACTCAGCCAGTGGGTTCAACCACAGCCCTCTTGCTGTGAAATGACAGTGCTAACCTCTGCACTACTGTGCTGCCCTGGCCAGAAATTCCTATAGCAAAAATGTCCTCCAAAATTCCTCCATTCTGCAGCTGCTTGCTAAAGTGTTGCCCATATCAACTCTATAAGCTAGTAACATGTTGGCCTAAGGGAACCACAAACAACTGTAGCATTTAGTGTTGAAAGTCAGACTTATTTGCTGCCGTGGATGGTGCACATTCAGTTTTTAAACTCCAACCATCGAACATCAAGGCAACAGTTCCAAATCATAATTAGTTATAACTATTTATTTATTTATAGGTAAGGTTACTCTAACATGAAAGGAAGAGATGATTTTACTAGCAAATTATTAACCAGCTCACACAAAAATGTGGTGCTACACCCACTGTCTTAGAGGCAATCATAATCTGCACTGGGCAACAGCTGGTTGATAAGCAAAGGTCATCAGCTTGTTTAGCACACCTGGAGCAATATTTGAACCTGAAAACACAGTGCAACGTTTTGTTGTGGTTACTGGTTTGAATGACGTATTTGAAACAAACTACAGTAGTGTGCAGCAGGCAGCGGACTTTGAAGTACATTGGCTAAGCGGCAGTGCACACAACCATTGAGCACACAACCTTTGGCGTAACACTACATCAAGGTGCTCCACATAAAACCATTTTTGTTTAAGCATTTCACTATGTTTGCCCTTTGCAGTACGCTGGAGTTGCAGTACGAAAACAATGGTTAGTGGCACAGTCAAAAATTCACATTAAATTCTCCTATTTCATGAATCTGAATTTCCTAGATTTAAAGCAGAAATTCAGATATTCTCCCCAGATATTGACATAATTGCTGCAGGATGGCAACTTGACTGCAAAATGACCTAGGCACTTGGATACATTGCTTTCATATGAGAACATTTTATTTTGTATATTTAATTCATTGTGGTTGTAAGGCAATTGTTTTCTAGCACTGATGTGGGACAGTACTCCAATTTAGTTTATTCCATTGTATAGAAGTATCATTCAGCAATGGCAATAAAGAGTTTAAGAGTTTCAGAATTAGTACATCCAGTTGTCAACCTGTTGAGTTGAGTCCCCTATTGCAAAGAGACACTGTCACCTGATTCTTGGATATTGAGGATAAGAACAAACCAACACTGGCCCAGAAGAGTTCAGTCAAACGATGATTTTATTGAAGACACGCGTGGGAAGATGTATACTGTAACACATCAGCGTAGATCTCCGCTAAAAAGCACACTTCAAAATGGTTTTAATATGTCAGGGTTCAGCCCCTTCTCGCGTCAGCAAAGAGTATAACATGCATAAGTTACAGTTAATGACAGTTAGACAAATTTCCGTTATCAGCAACATTTTACCGTACATGGTTGTTTGTTTCAACCGTCTCACCCTCCAGATGTTTCCTGTTGACTTGTCCAGTTCATACCTATTTTTTTTAACACCTTTTCATCAACTGTTGCTATGCAGGCACAAATGCAGTTTTAAGCAGAATGTATTCCTGGCCTTTGGCCTAGACTATCTTCTATAATTATTTGTGTTTTTAAGCATGTATGCATTAACCTTCTACTGCTCGAAGTCACTTACACAATATATCGTCGGGACCGTCACGCCAGACGAAGCTTAAGACCTTAAATGGACTGAGCATCAGCTCTCCATGGGCACAATTTGTGTATATAAAATAACTACAACTACATCTTTAATAAAACTTTTAATAAAATGTCAGTAATGCAAGCCATGTTTAGCAAGAATATATTTTCTTTTATTCCCACAACACATCACAAACAAGTTTTGCTCATCGGCGCAAACTGACACAGATCGATTGCAATATGTTGGCAATCTGAGTTTATAAATTAGATGTGAATTATTTGCAGACCTTTGCCAATCTGGGAGTGACTGCTGTTAATCAGAGTTGGACCATGATTGTTTGGAGACTGGTTGCCAAAGCACAGCAGGTTTAGCTGAATCACTAAATCCCCGCTGCTGTTAGTCCAAACCTAGTTTGGACATTAAATCTGAGTCAGATTTCACTGTTGGGACAAATCTTATGTTAGTGTTGACACATTGTGGAAAATACACAAATCAAGCAAAGTGAGGAATCTGTCATAAAGTTGCTTGCTACCTCAAATGTGTAGATTATTCCTTGACCCATCTCCAAGCTGTCACTCAACCCTTTGTTGACTTTTCCTACAGTAATGAGAAACACTCAGCCATGGCCACCCAGTGAGTCCAGTTAGCGTTTTGATTTATTGAAATCCATTGCTGGCCAGTGCTGAGTCACCAGCTCTGTGCTGAAAGCTAGACTGATACTTCACAGTTCCTTCCACTGCTTTCTTTCTGCTTAGTATCATCACACTGTCTGACATTTTTCTCTGGCCCTCCTATAGAAGAGAGTATAATCATTCAACCAGTAAAGCCACAAATGAAAGAAGACACTCAAGTTGGGCACATGATGTATGAACCTCAAACTGCTACCCATAGAAATCTATTGCTTTTACACACATACCGTACCTATTCTGTCAGTCGGCCAGTCTCCCATCATTTAAAAATATTATATTTAATGAAAAGCAAAGATTTGCTTGTCTTATTTTTTTTTAGTCATACACTGCCATCACTTTTAAATGTTATGCAAATGGAGGTTGAGTATAGACTAAACCTGTCTACTATGAATCATATTCATTTGAAGTGCAATGCAAGCTTTGCGAACGACTGTTTTGACCTGTGTAGGATGTACACTGTCTTATGACAGCTGGGATAAACAAAACCTCCACTCATGACCCTGAACTGGATATGCGTAAGAAGATGGATGGATGGATGGATAGATGTTGAATTGCATGTTTATAATTCAATAGCTTTATATACATATACAACATACAGGCATAGAGTGTGTTGATATATATTATTTAAATGTTTCATCGTGTTTTGAAAGTGTCATCCATCTAAAATTCTGTCCTATCATTTGTGGTCATGAATAAAACAATATTCTGGAAATAAACCATACAACAACAGTCTTTGAAGTCTCCATTTCTGACATATTTCACTTACCACACTGACTCTGACTGAAAGCACTGATAAGTCTGTCATTTAGACTAAAGCATCCCACTGGTGAGCACAGTTGTCTCAAGGAAAAGTATATAAAAATTATTTGCGACTGAAAACCTTTTTTTAATAATTATTCAAACTCTATCTCCAATCCAATTACTTTCATGTTCTACATTTCCTAAGACTGCAATTTGTTTGGTGTTTTAAGTCTTAATAGCTGCACTGGTGAGACTGATAGTCCCATTTTGTTGTTGCTGCAGGAATAAAAGCATGATTATTTTCATAGCTTATCTTTTCTTGTCTGTTTTGATTCAATTTTCACCACAGTACAAGTCCTGGCAAAGACTTATACGTTTTTAAGCCTTATCAGGGCTTCCCTTCAGTCCTTCTAGGCCTTTGTAGAAAAATCTCTCTTCACTTGCCGCTTCTACGCGTTCCATCTTCTTTTAGCTTGCATCTCTGGAATTCTGATGATAATCACTTAAACCGGCGGTTCTCAAACTGCAGGGTGAACCCCGCTATAGGGCTCAGAGCCACTGCAGGCAGGGCATGGGTGACAAGGAGGAAAATGTTTTTCTTCTTCTAAAGTGGTGAATGCCAAAAAAGTTTGAGAACCACTGACTTGAACACGTCTGTACTCTTGCAATACCTAAACACCCTATTTTCCAGTGTCCAAGGTCTGTTTAATGCAGACCTTTGACATGAATATCAACACGTTAATAAATGTGTTTAGTCAAGATATTTTAAAGCTCTCATTTACTATAAATGATCCCAGGCAATTATTCACTGTTGCATATGGGACAATGAGCAGTCCGTAATCAAGCAGCTCAGAGAAACTCTTTGTGATTGATCGCAAGTTGTCATTAATGGCAAAATAATAAAGCCTCAGAATGCCACAGGGATATCTGATATGCCATCAAATTGAAGTAATTTAATTTAATTATGCATCTTCTTAACAAGGAAATCTATGAGTTTTATTGAGTTTTGTTGAATTACACCACTGAAAATTATTAAAGTTGAAACCATGCTCAGCTGAAATTTGCAAAAGTGTTATGGTCAGAGGAAGCAAAGAAAAAAAGAAATATATGTGGAGGAGCAAAGATGAGGCTTTAAAACATAAGAAGATCTGTATTTGTACATTTCCTGTCATGCATCTTAAGGCTGCTAGTGTACTCTTTGCGTCACTTCCACTTTTCCATGCTGTCAAACTGAGGACTGCCATCATTACTGTAGTTCAACCGGTCTTCTATGAGCCAATCAACCTCTGTTCGGTTGACTTTTATATGCTGTCATTCTGCCGCTACGATTCATGTTGATACAATCTTCCTCATCCCCATCTTCTCGTCTCCCTGATCTCTCAGATCCCCTCCCAAGCATCTCTAACACCACCAGGGAATTCCATCTTAATTCCAATCATTGCTGAATGTGGTTCTGGTGTGAACCACACACTTTTTTAATTCTGGTGGCTGCAGATTTCCCAGCTCCTCTCCATATTGACATTGTACTGGTTTGAGTAATCGGGTGCTTCAATGTTTGTCTCAATTTCTAGTGTGACGTTGCTCCTAACATTGTTTCTCTCTTTGCCTCTCAGTGATTCTCTAAGTCGGCTGACGCTCTTTCCCTGAAGCAATAGTTCTCTGGAATCCAAAGCTGATATGTTACTGTGGAATGAAGAATTGTGTTTCCACTTATGGCTTCCTTACTTCCTGGAAAAAAACCTCTAGCATGCTTCTCCCTCTCACTCCACCTGCTTTGCAAAAAGACTCAAGTAAGAAGTCAAATCAAAATCACAGCACAATATCCCTTGGTGCAACTCTGGTCAAAACTAATTTATTTCTCCTCTCTGGCAACACCATTCCTGCTCAGTGAATAGACACTCACCTGAGATTCTCCCTGCTCCTATTTCTCCCCCTGCTGATTTAAATTCCAGTAAAATAAACTTCTTTTTTTTTTTAAACTGAACACTGTGATCTCTGTCTTGTTAGAGTGTCTTTTCAAAAAGTTACCATTATTGGTCATGACTATGGTACACACAGACAGAGACACAGGAGATGTACCCACATATTTGATTTGGTGCATATTTTACACTGAATGCCCTTTCTCATGCATTCATCCAGGCTCAAGACCACCACTGGGAGCATGTACACTAGCTTGTGATGCCTTGAGGCTTTGTTTGTGTCTCCCCCTTTCTCAAATTGGGGAACTTCTTCATGTAAGGTGAATGTATGTAAACCACTATACACTGGAGTTACATTACCTGATTTACTTTTATTATCTAAGGCATAAAAATAAATTTTGCGCTGAAACAAATGCTTGTAATTAAGCTGACAAAATCTGATTTAATGACATGCAATTTTATATCGGCTGTTATAGTTTTTCTGTTTTAATTGGATTAGTACATACACCACTGCCCAATATATTTTGGGTAGGCTAAACAGTGGAAATGGAGACACAGAAAAGGGATTGTATCAGCAGCCATATTTGTTATGCTATAACTTGTTAATTAATAGCAGCATATTTTTAATTAGCTTATTGGTGGATGCAGGTTCAGTTTTTGTTTTTAATGTTGAAGACTTAATTAAGTACGGCCAGAAACTGGACAATCTAAAAGTGTGTTAAATGCTGCACCATTTTTGGTTGGTGTCATGTCTGATAAAAGACAAAGCTACTCTGTTCAAGTTTAAATACTGCGCAAGTAAACATAATTACCTGAATTGAGCCTGAATATGTTTTAGGATAGATAATAATGTCTTGTCATATGAATTTGCCATTTCCATTGAAACTGCAGGTTCAGTGGACAGTAATTACAGAACAAAGCTAAAAGAAAGCAAAATTAAACAAGTTATTTTTTTAAATTAAACTGAATTTAGCTCAATTACACTGTAAATAATCCATAAAAAAGTTGAAGTGTTTATGTGGTATTTTCACTGTCCTACCAGACACTCTATAATGAGCATCGGACATTTAAGGAAAGCCTTGGTTTTCCAAGAAAAAAATTCAACGGAAATGACAGAGAGTTTACACAAAGTTCAGCATGCACCTCATCATCGTGACTTGACAAATAACTGAGGCACAACAGGGGGTATGTCAGGAAGAAGTGCACAGAGGAATACAAAGCAGGCTCGGAGCAAAGATTTGTGAAAGGAAAGAGGTAGAAGGAAATCTACTTCAGTTACGCCGAGAAAGGTCAACTGTTGTGATGACAGATTGCTAAACATGCAATGAGAGAGAACATTATTAATAATCCATAGGCTGATAGACTGAACAATCATGAACACTAATTGTTAAAAATAAAACATACTTTGTGATTTTATTATTTATTACATTATCTGTTCTTTCTAGGTGATTCCCTTGCTATGAAATACAACACTACCAGTTATTTTGACTCAACTTGTTAGAAAGAAATAGGTTATTGCAGTGTTTTATGGATGGGCTGGTTTGATATTATTCAGTGTGACCAGTACTTCCTCTCACTGGACTATGTAGTCTGCTCAAATTCATTCATTCACAGCTCTCTTAAATTCCCACCACAACATTTCAGTCAGGTTAAGGTAGGGATTTTGACGACTTTCGACCACTGAAACACATTGATTCTTTTCTTTTTCCACTATTCTGTGTGCTTGGGGTCATTGTCCTTTTGCATGATCCAGTTTTGGCCACACTTTAGCTGTTGCAAAGACGTCCTCACATTTGACTCCAGAATATTTTGGTATACAGAGGAGTTTGTGATCAAGCCAATGACTGCAAGGCGCCCAAGCCCTGTGGCTGCAAAGCAAGGCCAAATTATCACCCCTTCACCACCTTGTGTAACAGCTGGTATAAAGTATTTGTGCTGATATGCTGTGTTTGGTTTTCACCAAACTGGTGCTGTGCATTATGGTCAGTGTTCTTTGTAGAGATAAGAGACTTTCTTCTGGCAACTCTTCCAAACAAGCCATGTCTGTTCAATCCTTTTCTAACTGTGCAGTTATAAACTTTAACATTTAAATGGTAACTGAGGCCTGTAGAGTCTGAGATGTAGCTCTTGGATTGGTTTGCAATTTCTCTGAGCATTGCAGTGTCAGATCATGGGGTAAATCTGCTGGGACATCCACTCCTGGGAAGACTGTGGCATTGTGTTTAAAAAACAACTGAATGCTCCAGGCCTGCAAACTGCCAAAACTTTTGCTTTTAAATACGTGATAACGTTAATCAAGTCCATTTGAATAATAGCAGTTGGCTGCATCTTACTCTCTTAATTCCTATGGAACAAATAAGGGAGTTTGTAGTTTTTCACAACATCTTTTTCACATGATTGTAGTTTTTTCTCAGTTTTGATTCTTTTCACTGCCACAACTGCACAACAAACTTTATAAAGTTTTTTGCTGTTGATCTTTTTTAGTCATGTTGTTTTCTTTCCCCTATGATTCAATCGATCATATCCCTGGAGTATACTGACATCCAAAGCATGTTAAATACCTCACATTTACACAAAGGGTTTACACTTACATAATTATATTTCAACTAACTTCAATCACTTTCTCTACTATGACACAAAAACCCACACAAATGCAAAGGAGTTACGGGCATCTGATGAATTTGTACATTTCAGATCATATTCCAATAAGCTGCTAATTAATTAGTCTCGTATGTCATATTATTGCTATGCTGTGGGACCAGGCAAAATCTTCACATTTGTTAATTAGTTTTGTTTGGAAGCATTTCTTGCAACAGTTTACAAAAAAGTTGGCTAATTGGAAGAAAAATGATGATATTGCTGTCTTTATCCCTGTCCTCATTCCTGCCTGGAGAACTGTGCATGTGAGTTGTCAGTGATACCAATGGGTAGTTTTGTATTGTAAATATTGTAATATCTTCAGCTTAGCATCCCAAACTGCACAAGAATGCTAAAACAAACTGGAAACAATGATATCACAATTACCCACCTGGGTGATAATAGGTTAAACATTTAGGAGGAAATGATGAACTGCAGTATTGATACATTTTACACATGAAAGTACATCTCAAGGGACTTTCATGCTTTGAAGTATGAACATGTATATTAATGGTGACAGGATAGCTCTACTTCTTGGATGTCCCTTTGTGAATGAGCATGTGAAATAAAGATGAATATATATATATATATATATATATATATATATGTGTGTGTGTGTGTGTGTGTGTGTGTGTGTATACCATTCATGTTAAAAGTAGCCAAAGTGAGTAAACAGGCGAATGCTGCAGTTTTCTGGCGACTTTAGAAAGTACCGCGTGGAGCTAAACTGTTAGCCTTCATTAGCTCTAGTTGTTATCAACTGCCTGGAAGTTCATCTCAATCTGCTTCCAGAAGTAAGAGCCCTGCATTTTCCGACCGAGAGACACCATGCCATTGTCTTCGGCCGTGATGCACTGAGATCGGTCAGGTTTTTTTTGTATGCTGAATTATTCCTGAGGTGGATTCCTCCAGTGAATTAGATGGCGAGCCTTCCCACCTGGACTTAGAGAAACTGAGATTCGCTTCTTTTCCACTTGATGATCTGCTGCACCTTGTGGTGTGGTAGGACTGTATCACTCACACTTTCACACACAGCTGGTTATACATGAGACCACTGACTGACATTCTCTCACCCCTATTTTCTTTCACACCCTGGGAATTTTTTGGACTTTACCCCTTGGACGTTTTATTTGGGACTTTGAAAAATAAGCTGTTATGTAGAACATTCTCCACATGTGAAAGGAATGTGAGATTTTCATTTGAATGTATATTGGATTTGTGTAATCTGTTTCTATAAAAGTTAAGGAGTCAGGTTACTAGGGTGCACCCAGCAATGAAACCCAACTTTGAAACCAAACATTGAAAACCAAAAGTAACACTTGGCCAAGTCATTATCTTAGTAGTTTATGTGTTTTACTTTTCTTTCATTTTTTGTAAGTTTCCTTTTCCACAGTTTTAAAGTGCCTTAACCTGTGCTTGTCAACCTTAAGGTTTATTTCTCTAAAGTCGGCTGGTTCTTTTGAGGTACATTCTTGTCTCTGTGTCTCATTTAAACACACCCCTGTGCTCCTATAGTCGAACCTATTGGCCCATTTATATATTCTTTTCAACAATTCCCCTTACTGTGTTACATGATGCAGTTTTGAGATGCATCCATAGAGTTACACTTGCATCAAAAACTGATGTGAAGCACTCAGTAATTACCGCATAATCAGCACTTATGTAATCAGGTCAATATACAGTGGCCTACATATAAGGCTATGTGAAAAAAGTACACTCAGTCTTTAAACTAAGTACACTCTTATTGCTTCCATGGTAATTAAGAAGGCAAATGGCAGGCATCTGCTGCTAATCAAACGAACATGAATAATTGATCATCAGTAAGTGTGACAACCTCTATAAAAGCAGTTTCCTGGTCTTGAGTACAAGGCAAACAGAGAAAGAAAAACATTCATTCATTCAAATCACTCATAATACATGTCTTTGGTCTCTTGATTACACTCTGTTGTTAACATAGACACAGACAGCTGGAGACCTGATGGTTGAGTAGTCATTCGTTTATACTTTTTTAACTTCTTTGATGTCCACTTGAAGTTCACCACTTGGCAGGCATGCATAGTTGGTGCATTAGAGCCTAAAGTAATTTTTCCACAAACAAGTCAATGTAGTCACAAGATAAGATTTATATTTTGAATATGTTATGAAAGTTTTAACACAATATATATATTTTTTAATTATTAATTAGGATTTTGTACCTTTTTGGTACGAGATGATTTGATATTATACCTTCTTGTCCAATAGTTATTTCAGTTCTTCTCTGTCATTGTCTTACAGGGTATTATGAGTAAAATAGCTTCAGAGTAAAATGTAAAGCAGTGGAATAGGTGTTAGTCTACAGTGACAAAAGTTCTGTGAGCTAATAACTCATCTGCCATGTCGATGTCAGGAGGTTGATTAAAAATAGAGAAACTGTTGCCCAGAGAGATCAGTGAATGACACTCCAGAAGAAATCAAGGTAAATAACTGGATGAAGAGCATTAGAGCATTTATAGCGTATCTTTTTACTTTTAGGTGAATAACTAACATGTTGACATAGGCACAGATAAAATAAATGAATTGATAAAAATAAAACCACAGCAACAGAGACATGCTGTTACTGGCTAAAGGATGTCGACCTTAAAAAGTTTTTAAATGTGTTCTTCTTTCATGGTTGTGTTGCTTTGATCTTTGCTCTGACATTTTCCTTAATGCTCTATGTCATATTACCCTCAGGCAACAATTCGAAATGTGCCCCTTAAAATTGTTTTTTATTTATGCATTTTTTTGTTTATTTACTTTTTAAATTTCATATGACACATTTGGGATTCAAGCAAATAAGAAGTAGAAGAGGGTCTGACCTTTGACCTTGGAGTTCAGCAATTGTTTCAGTAACCAAAACTACACAGGCCACAGGGCCAACAACTGCTAAACATAAACTGACATAAATATATTAGCAAAATAAAAGTGCATGAATGTGTAAAAATGTAAAGATGATTTGGTCATTTAGACTGATTTTAATTTCTGGATGTAAGGTACCAGGATACAACAGTATTCTAAAAGTCAAATGACTCAAATGTAATATTCTCCTCGTGCATGTGCGAACACACACATATACATACACCCACATGCAGTTATTTGCTTGTTGAACTTGATGTTTGTTAAAATAAAATTAAAACGTGAAATACATTTTTACTACTACAGGAGTATTTAGGCAAGGCAAGTTTATTTATATAGCACAATTAAACAACAAGGTGATTCAAAGTGCTTTACAGAGACATTAAACACAAAAACAAATAAAAAGCATGATTTAAAATTGATTAAAAAAAACTGATAAAATCAGAACAGTAGATAAAATCAGTAGTTAAAATTTAAGTTTTGAAATGTTAACTAGTAATGATTTCATGAACTTCTTCACAAATAAAATTTTTATCATTAGAGGAAAAATTACCAATAATCATCCCACAGATGTAATATTATCTACAGCTACTCTTAGTACCATTGATGTTAAGTTAGACTCTTTTTCTCCAATTGATCTTTCTGAGTTAACTTCAATAATTACTTCCTCCAAACCATCAACGTGTCTTTTAGACCCCATTCCTACAAAACTGCTCAAAGAAGTCCTGCCATTAATTAATTCTTCGATCTTAAATATGATCAACCTATCTCTAATAATCGGCTATGTACCACAGGCCTTCAAGCTGGCTGTAGTTAAACCTTTACTCAAAAAGCCATCTCTAGACCCAGCAGTCTTAGCTAATTATAGGCCAATCTCCAACCTTCCTTTCATATCAAAAATCCTTGAAAGAGTAGTTGTCAAACAGCTAACAGATCATCTGCAGAGGAATGGTTTATTTGAAGAGTTTCAGTCAGGTTTCAGAGTTCATCACAGCACAGAAACAGCTTTAGTGAAGGTTACAAATGATCTTCTTATGGCCTCTGACAGTGGACTCATCTCTGTGCTTGTCCTGCTAGACCTTAGTGCAGCGTTCGATACTGTTGACCATAATATCCTATTAGAGCGATTAGAACATGCTGTAGGTATTACAGGTACTGTGCTGCAGTGGTTTGTATCATATCTATCTAATAGACTCCAATTTGTGCATGTAAATGGAGAGTCCTCTTCACACACTGAGGTTAATTATGGAGTTCCACAGGATTCAGTGCTAGGACCAATTCTGTTTACATTATACATGCTTCCCTTAGGCAGCATCATTAGAAGACATAGCATACATTTTCACTGCTATGCAGATGACACCCAGCTCTATCTGTCCATGAAGCCAGATAACACACACCAATTAGTTAAACTGCAGGAATGTCTTAAAGACATAAAGACCTGGATGGCCGCTAACGTTTTGCTTCTTAATTCAGATAAAACTGAGGTTATTGTACTCGGCCCTGAAAAGCTTAGAAATATGGTATCTAACCAGATTCTTACTCTGGATGGCATTACCTTGGCCTCCAGTAACGCTGTGAGGAACCTTGGAGTCATTTTTGACCAAGACATGTCCTTCAACGCACATATTAAACAAATATGTAAGACTGCGTTCTTCCATTTGCGCAACATCTCTAAAATTAGAAATATCCTGTCTCAGAGTGACGCTGAAAAACTAGTTCATGCATTTATTACTTCCAGGCTGGACTACTGTAATTCATTATTATCAGGATGTCCAAAAAACTCACTGAAAAGCCTTCAGCTAATCCAAAATGCTGCAGCAAGAGTGCTGACAGGGACTAGAAAGAGAGAGCATATTTCTCCTGTTTTGGCTTCCCTTCATTGGCTTCTTGTTAAATCCAGAATTGAATTCAAAATCCTGCTCCTCACATACAAGGTCTTAAATAATCAGGCCCCATCATATCTTAATGACCTTGTAGTACCATATCACCCTATTAGAGCACTTCGCTCTCGCTCTGCAGGCCTACTTGTTGTTCCTAGAGTATTTAAAAGTAGAATGGGAGGGAGAGGCTTCAGTTTTCAGGCCCCTCTTCTGTGGAACCAGCTTCCAGTTTGGATTCGGGAGACAGACACTATCTCTACTTTTAAGATTAGGCTTAAAACTTTCCTTTTTGCTAAAGCATATAGTTAGGGCTGGACCAGGTGACCCTGAATCCTCCCTTAGTTATGCTGCAATAGACGTAGGCTGCCGGGGGATTCCCATGATGCATTGAGTTTTTCCTTTCCAGTCACCTTTCTCACTCACTATGTATTAATAGACCTCTCTGCATTGAATCATATCTGTTATTAACCTCTGTCTCTCTTCCACAGCATGTCTTTTATCCTGTCTTCCTTCTCTCACCCCAACCGGTCGCAGCAGATGGCCGCCCCTCCCTGAGCCTGGTTCTGCCGGAGGTTTCTTCCTGTTAAAAGGGTGTTTTTCCTTCCCACTGTCGCCAAAGTGCTTGCTCATAGGGGGTCATATGATTGTTGGGTTTTTCTCTGTATCTATGAAGCGCCTTGAGGCGACTTTTGTTGTGATTTGGCACTATATAAATAAAATTGAATTGAATTGAATTGAAATTTAAGCTTAAAAGTGTGGATTTGGTGTTTTATTCAAATGCAGCTGAGAATAGGTGAGTCTTCAACCTGGATTTAAATAAACTGAGTGTTTCAGCTGATTTGAGGCTTTCTGGGAGTTTGTTTTCCCAGGGAGGGGTTACCTGCCCCTCCCTTCCTTCCCTCCCCATCTCCAGCTGCCTCCCTCTTCCCGCTCCTCCACAACCACCCACACATGCAGGGCCTTGGAGTAGGGGTATGTCACCAGGGTGCAGAGGAGGCTACCCCCCCCTCTGTCCCCTTCTGGCTGCCTCTGCCTCAATTTTATCCCACAACTTAGACATTCACATTATTCACACTCTCATTACACATACATATAGGATCTTGGGGGTGGGCACAATCACAGAGTCCAAATTACCATCAGGGTGTATACCTCACCCCTGACGTCGTTGCCCACCTCTCAATTTTAAATACACTTAGTCATTGAGGGCTAGCAGGAGGGACTATGCGCTTACCTGCTGCTCCTTGGCAGGTAGCTCCATGCCCTCCTGGGTTTTAATTGCACCTTAGAACACATATGCATCAACACTACAATGAGCGGGTGGAGGGAGGTTTGGAGTCTTCTCCCACCCCCATTCTCTGCGGCCTGCTGGAGCGGGAGGGCTAGTAGGAGGAGTTGGCCGTCCGACTGCGGTCTGGGGTGTGGGGCCTCCCTGCTGCTGCGGAGTCGGGGTGGTCTGCCTCTCCCCACCGCAGGGAAAAGGGTAACACCACCTGGGTCTGGGTGCAATTCCCCCCTCCAGGGGCAAGGGTACCTAGACCCGGTTCGTAGAGTACGCTTGGGGAGTGTGATTGTGTGTACAGCGTCTCTTTATGTCTGTCTCCACGTTGGTTGAGTGTGGAGTGAGTGCATATGAGAGCATGAGGGTGGGAATGGATGTTTGTGTCTGTGTGTGCCTGTATGTCTGTGTCTATATGTCAGGTTGGGTATCAGACGCCACCTCTCTGGGGACACCTCAGGCCCTCCAAGGTATGGAGGCCTATCTCCACCCACCACCACTTCCCCTGCCGGTGGCGGACTCCCTCAGGTGTCGGTGTGTTGGTGGTTCTTTGTGTCTGGGGGTGGGCGTCCGGGTACACACCGGCTCACTCCTTGGCGGCCGCTTGTCGGGGCCTGGGGCCTGGGGCTCGCTCGGGCCCCTTTGGAGATGGGGTGCCCCCGGCCTCTCGGCCTGGGGCTCGGTCACTCAGGCACAGCTGGGGGCCGGCGGAGCTCACGGGCGCGTCACTGCAACTCCCCCTGGCTTCTGCTCCGCGGCTGCTGGGCGAGCCCTCATCTGGGACTCTCCTCAGCTCTTACTGGAACAGTGGCGCGGCTGCCCCTCTGTTGGTCTTCCATGGTCTCTTGTGTTCTGGGGGCCTCTGGATGTCTGGAGTTTTGATCTCCTCCATACCCGCTTCACACCCTGGAGGACGGGGCTGTGGCCCCCCCACACTCCCTAGCAGATCATTACATGGAGAAACCTTTGGAATGCAAGCATGCTGATCCACACAGGTATGCACACAGGTGTACACATGGGTATTCACAGACGCGGACTAAAGCTTTCTTGGCTGCTGCCTCAAAGCACACTGTGCGCTGTCTATCTTGCGTGCTGCACAATATCGTTTATTATTTAGTATCTACTGATATCTATGACTAGCTAGTTTATTGTGATGGTGCTTTGTTTTCTCTATTATTATGTTGCTCTTTGTTGTTTGCTGTCTCCTCTGTTTGTTTGTTTTTTTTGTTTGTTTTTTTTTTTCTCCATACAGGTGACCCAGGAGTTTTTTTTTTTTTTTTTTTTTTTTTTCTCTCTCTTCCCCCCCCTTCTCACCATCTCTTCTCCCCTTTGGTTTTCTTTCTTTCTCTCCCCCTCTTTCTCTCATTCATTCCCCCTGTCCTATTTATTAAAAAAATAAATAAATTAAAAATTAAAAAAAATTAAAAAAAAAAAAAAAAAAAATGACAAAGGATGAACTGAAGCTCTGCCATCACGTAATGTCGCATACTGCTGTTTCTGATGTCATTTATAAAAAAAAAAAAAAAAAAAAAAAAAAAAAAAAAAAAAAAAAAAGGGAGTTTTTCCTTCCCACTGTCGCCAAAGTGCTTGCTCATAGGGGGTCATATGATTGTTGGGTTTTTCTCTGTATCTATGAAGCGCCTTGAGGCGACTTTTGTTGTGATTTGGCGCTATATAAATAAAATTGAATTGAATTGAATTGAAATTTAAGCTTAAAAGTGTGGATTTGGTGTTTTATTCAAATGCAGCTGAGAATAGGTGAGTCTTCAACCTGGATTTAAATAAACTGAGTGTTTCAGCTGATTTGAGGCTTTCTGGGAGTTTGTTCCAGATATATGGAGCATAAAATCTGAATGCAGCTTCTCCGTGTCTGGTTCTGACTCTGGGAACTGAAAAAAAACTGGATCTAGATGACCTGAGGGATCTGGAAGGTTCATACTGGGTCAGGAGGTCACTGATGTATTTTGGTCCTAATCCATTCAGAGCTTTATAGACCAGCATCAGAACTTTAAAGTCTATCCTCTGATGGACAGGCAGCCAGTGTAAAGACCTCAGAGCTGGACTGATGTGGCCCACTTTTTTGGTCTTGGTGAGGACTCAAGCAGCAGAGTTCTGAATGAGCTGTAGTTGTCTGACTGATTTTTTAGGTAGACCTGTAAAGATGCTGTTACAGTAATCAAGCCTACTAAAGATGAATGCATGGACTAGTTTTTCCAGGTCCTGTTGAGACATCAGATCTTTTATCCTTGAAATATTCTTGAGGTGATAGTAAGCTGATTTTGTTATTGTCTTAATGTGTTTTTCTAAGTTTAGGTCTGCATCCATCACTACACCCAAATTTCTCGCCTGGTTTGTGGTTTTTAGGTGTATAGATTGAAGTACTCTGGTGACCTGTAATCATTTCTCTTTGGCACCAAAGACTATTACTTCAGTTTTGTTTTTGTTTAGCTGGAGAAAATTGTGGCACAACCAGTCATTAATTTCCTCAATGCATTTACCAAGAGCCTGTACAGGGCCTCGGTCTCCTGGTGACATTGTGATATATACTTGTGTGTCATCTGCATAGCTATGATAGTTTATTTTGTTGTTCTTTATGATCTGTGCCAGTGGGAGCATGTAAATGTTAAACAGAGGGGGTCCCAAGATGGAACCTTGGGGAACTCCACATGTGATACTCATCTGCTCAGATGTGAAGTTACCTATTGATACAAAGTATTTCCTGTTTTCTAAGTATGTTTTGAACCAGTTTAGTACAGTTCCTGAAAGACCTGCCCAGTTCTCCAGTCGTTTGAGTAATATGTTGTGGTCAAATGTATCAAATGCTGCACTGAGATCCAGTAAAACTAAGACTGACATTTTTCCACTGTCTGTATTCAGACACATGTCATTAAACACTTTGGTCAGAGCGGTTTCAGTGCTGTGGTTCTGTCTAAAATTACAGAAAACAAATTGTTGCCTTGAGGCAACAAACCAGTTTCTGGCACGGTGGGTCAAATTTCTTGACTGCTATATCAACTGGAACCCCCAATCACCCAAAAACACACATATATATATATATATAGAGAAGCTTCTCGGATGAGAGGTGAAACGTCTTCAAGCAACTAAAAGAAGTCCAGACGCTTTTCTTTGCAAGCTCCTTTGACTACGATGACCTGGATGACTGAGAACCTTCACAGACACTTGTAGATCACCAGTTTCCGATACTCACACCAGCCCATCTGGCACCAACAAACATGTCCAGGTCAAAGCATCTGAAGCCACATTCCTTCCCCACTCTGATGCAGGTCAAATTGACCACGTTAGCATGTCTGCCATTTGATTGGATGATATGTTAACCTTGTGAGAGGAAGTCAAGACGAAACTGTCTTTGGAAGAATCAGAATCAGACAGCATACTCTATTAATTTGTGAGTATACACATATATATGGTATTCTGTAAGTGATTGTGTGCTCACAGATTTGTTTGTCAATCATGGCCAATAATAAACTGAACCTTGTTGAGAACCATTATTAATGATTGTAGGAGCCATTCTTGGGTTAATACCTTATGTGGTCACTGGAGGTCACCTTTTTGTTTTGATTATATAATGTAAAGGTATTTAAGGTAGACGCACGTAATCGGCGTCAGGTGTGTCATTAAGAAGGCAAACAGTTTGTGACCGTTGCGCTGTTATGCTAAGTCGATACAGAATAAAGACCAAAAAGGACAAGATACTTACTGCTGGATTTATTGGACTGTTAACTTAATTCATGCATACCAGTGACATCGCGTCACCCCCGTTAACGACCACCTCAGTGGCTTCAAGCGTAGGCTTAGCCTCTACAATAGAGTCACAAACTGCTTTTCTTTGGGGAAAAGTTTGTGCCAACTTTGCCGCGGTGTTTTTGGGGACTCGGCGCAAACAGGACAATTAAAGTCTGAGTGATCGATCGCCGCGGAGAGCTGAATGCCGTTTGGAAAAAGTTACCATGGAGGGTTCACGAGGAGCGGACAGCTGGACTAGCGGTCTGTCAGCTGATGACGTGGAATGCTTGGCGATTGTTCCGTGGATGTTGGAAAGGACTCAGAATTCTTCATCGGAATCAGTACGGCACCCAACGCAAGGTATGAATAACACTACTAATAAATGGCCATTTATAAAAGTGTGCACACTTATTTAAGAAGACATAATTCCAATGCATTGGTGGTCAACCCAAATAAAACTGATTTTTATAAACAAACTTTCGCATGTGCGCATAAACCCTCAATACTTGATAAATATTTGAGTTTTGGAACATTTGAACTATGGACACAAATAAAGCTGCTGACAGGCCCCCGGAGCCTGCTGCAGAATCAGCTGTGCAAAGTAGCCACGCCAGCAAGGCTGGGACACATCCAGAAAAGGAAAAACGAGTGGTGAAATTGACTGCTAAGGCACTTGCAGAGAGACTAGACAGACTGCAACGTGATAGAAAAGCTAAATCTTGTGGGCAAAAGAACTCACTTCCTGTTACAAACAATGGGTCAAGAAAAGGTCGTCTCTGCCCACTCACTTACTGGTCTTGAAGTTTCTGGTTTAGGCAGCAATGCCTTCTATGAACTTCCAGAAATCCTAACACAGGAAAGGATGCCTGTCACCACGGATAACTTTGTAAAGGAAGAAGATCTGATCAGGTGGCCATATCTGTCAAAGGTTCAAATTCCCCACATAATGGCTAATGTGGACCTGTTGATTGGATGCAACACTCCCAAGTTATTGGAACCATGGGAGGTCATTCATAGCCAGGGGAATGGCCCATATGCTATAAGAACAGCATTGGGTTGGGTCATAAATGGGCCCATGGAAGATGGTAAAAGCAACTTGGACAGCGAGCACCCACCAACAGTTGTAAATAGGATATCTGTTTGTAAGCTGGAGGAAACGTTGAAAAGTCAATATAACTATGACTTTAATGAAAGGGTTACAGAGGAAAAGGGTTTGTCAAGGGAGGACCTTAAGTTCATGAAGATCATGGAAAAATCTGCAACAATGGAAGATGGACACTACTGTTTGAAGTTACCTTTTAAAAAGGATAACATAAAGATGCCAAACAATTTCTCCATAGTTAAACAAAGATTGCAAAGTCTACAACGAAAACTTCTCAACAATGAACAATTGCATAAAGAATATAAAAACTTTATGGACGAGATGATAGGTAATGGATATGCAGAGCAAATACCTTCACAGCAGCTGTCTTGCGAAAATGGAAAGAAGTGGTACATTCCTCATCACGCAGTTTACCATCCCAGAAAACGATCTATAAGAATTGTATTTGACTGTGGGGCATCATTCCAGGGGACATCATTAAACAAGCAGCTCTTACAAGGTCCTAATCTCACAAGCACATTGCTTGGGGTTTTGCTTAGATTTCGACAGGATCCAGTCGCATTTATGGGTGACATAAAGGCAATGTTTTATCAAGTTAAGGTTGCCAAAGAGGACAGAGACTTTCTGCGTTTTTTATGGTGGCCAGATGGAGATCTGAGCAAGGACATAATTGAGTTTCGCATGACTGTTCATCTGTTCGGTGCAGTATCTTCCCCGAGCTGCGCCAGTTTTGCTTTGAGAAAAACAGCTGAGGACAATCAAACTGAATTCCTAGACAAGGTATGTGAAACGCTAAAAGACAACTTCTATGTGGACGACTGTTTAAAGAGTGTGGCCTCCACCTCAGATGCTGTTGATTTGGTCAAAGATCTTTCAGCACTCTGTCAAAGGGGAGGATTTACACTGACCAAGTGGGTCAGTAACAATCGCACCCTGTTGCAAAGTATCTCTGAGGAGCAAAGGGCTAAAGACTTGAAAGAATTAAATCTTGACAGAGGCAAACTTCCGGTAGAAAGAGCTCTGGGCTTGCAGTGGTGTGTGGAAACTGATACATTCAACTTGAAAATGGATGTTCCTCAAAAATCCTGTACTAGGCGTGGAATTTTATCAATATCAGGTTCCATTTACGATCCATTGGGATTTCTTGCACCAGTCCTGCTGCCTGCCAAAGGAATGCAGTAGGAGCTTTGCAAAAGGAAACTGGGATGGGATGAACCAATACCCCAAACCATGTTGCAAAGGTGGAAAGGTTGGCTCAGTGATTTGCAAATGCTTTCCCATTTCAAGGTTAAAAGGTGTATACAACCAAGAGAGTTTGGACCTCTCTCACATGCACAGCTACACCATTTTTCAGATGCTGGTGAATCTGGATATGGAACCGTGTCATATCTGCGCATGCAAGACAATAGGAAATCCATCCACGTAGCATTCTTGATGGGCAAGGCAAGAGTAACACCTCTAAAACCTGTCACTATTCCACGTCTGGAACTTACAGCAACTGTAGTTGCCGTCCGAGTGGATCTCATGTTAAGGGCTCATTTAAGAATGAATCTCGAGCAATCTATATTTTGGACAGATAGTACATCTGTACTCAAATATATAATGAATGAGGATAAACGATTCCTTACCTTTGTGGCAAACAGAGTCTCATTCATTACAACTGCAACTAAACAATCACAATGGAGATATGTAAGCTCAAAGGAAAATCCAGCAGATGATGCTACAAGAGGGCTCAAGGCTGGGAACGTTGTTCATAGCAGCCGCTGGATCGAAGGACCAAGCTTTCTGCAGAAGCCAGAAAGTGATTGGCCAACCAATTTAATGGAATGCTCCTTAGAACCAGAGGACCCTGAAGTCAAAGGTGAGGCCACAGTAAATGTTACTCAAGTAAAAGACTTGCTTGATGCTACATGTCAATTGATGGTGTACTTCTCAGACTGGAGAAGGCTCAAGGTTGCTGTTGCTTGGTTCCTTAGACTGAAGGCAATCCTTCGTTCAATGAGAGATAAGAAAAGAAGACCGCAACCTTACTCAGATAACCCAATTTGTAAAGGTACTACAAAGGAGAAAGTAAAGAAAACGCAACTGTACAGACTATCTTCAAAGGATCTTCTGGAAGATGAGCTTGCCATTATTAGATTTTACCAGCAACAAAGATTTGGAGAGGAGATTGCTACGTTGTCAAATGGGAAAGGTTCTGTGAGCAGGCACAGCTCAATTTATAGATTAGATCCTTATCTTGACGATGAAGGCCTCTTAAGAGTTGGGGGACAACTGACAAAGGGCTCCTTACCAGAAGAAATAAAGCATCCCTTTGTTCTTGCAAAGGATCAACATGTAGCAAGTCTCATCCTAAAGCACATTCATCAACAGCTTGGTCATAGCGGTCGTAACCACACCTTATCCACACTAAGGAGAAAATACTGGATCACAAAGGCCAACTCAGCTGTAAGGAAGGTTATCGCAGAATGTAATTTTTGCAGAAAATATCATGGAAAAGCCTTGGAGCAAAAGATGGCAAATTTACTCAAGGAAAGAATTTTGCCAGATAACCCACCATTCACCAATGTCGGAGTTGATTACTTTGGACCTATTGAAGTGAAAAGAGGACGAGGTACAGCTAAACGCTATGGAGTCATTTTCACCTGTTTAGCCAGCCGAGCAGTGCACTTGGAAGTGGTTAGCTCTCTAAGCACAGATGCCTGCATTAATGCTTTGCGCCGTTTTGTGAGTCGAAGAGGTCAAGTCGCTCACATCCAATCGGACAATGGAACCAACTTTGTCGGAGCAGACGGAGAGTTAAGGGAGGCTCTTGAATTGCTGAAACATACCCAAATAGCGGATGCTTTGCGACACATTGGAATAAGATGGAGTTTTAATCTGCCTGGAGCATCACATCATGTATTAGTGGCTCCTTATTTTCTTTGTGATTAGAATTGCCATGTCTGATAGCCATTGCAATTAGGGGCCAGGGTGTAGGAGCCATTCTTGGGTTAATACCTTATGTGGTCACTAGAGGTCACCTTTTTGTTTTGATTATGTAATGTAAAGGTATTTAAGGTAGACGCACGTAATCGGCGTCAGGTGTGTCATTAAGAAGGCAAACAGTTTGTGACCGTTGCGCTGTTATGCTAAGTCGATACAGAATAAAGACCAAAAAGGACAAGATACATACTGCTGGATTTATTGGACTGTTAACTTAATTCATGCATACCAGTGACATCGCGTCACCCCCCGTTAACGACCACCTCAGTGGCTTCAAGCGTAGGCTTAGCCTCTACAATGATATTTAGTTAAAAATGTAATTTGATTCGTTTAGACGTTTTTCCCCTGGTTTATAACTGCGTTAATGAAGAGCCTGAGGTAGCACCGGTATAATCATCACATTTATGATTATTAATTGCATGAATAATTCATAGTTGACTTTTTAAATTGCTTTGGTGAAATTGCTCCCATAAACCACAAATTTAAAAAAATGCTTCAGAATTTTTTTAAGGATTCAAATGGGTGACCTGAACTTAACCTGAGCTCTGCAAACAAAGAAGAAGAAAAAAACCGAGTGCTCCCATCGAGTTCCCACAATCTGTTTACATATTATTTTGCATTTGTTATTACTTTCATTATTTTTATCATGAAATTAACTCTAAATTTAAGGAATAGCTGCTTTGAACCCTCCAAAAATGTAATATGTAGATTGATAGAATTGGAGGCAGTGGGTGCCATATTTTGATGAATGTCATTACACACTCTGCGCACTAATGAGAAAAACTACTCCCCCAATAGGATTCAACTGTGGTTTTGAAAACTGATAAGATTTTCCCTTTCCAGAGCTAGAAGTACTAACTTCATGCAGTGCTACAAGACCAAGTGAACTGTATCCAAGTCACAAGGTTTTCAAATAAATCATCCATCCATAAACAAACAAAATAAAAATAAAGACAAAAATATTATTTTTTACCATCACTATTTGAAGTCTTTATAAATCATCTAACTGAAACACAAACTGCATTAATACTATTCTTGTTTATATAGATTTCTTCCTTTAGATAGTGCAGTTTGTGAAATTAAAAATCCTGTTAGTGCAGTCTGATCCTCCAGGTCTGCATGGCCTTGCAGCAAAACTGCAGCATTATGGGCTGTGCATTTTAAAGCCAAAAGGTTTGAGGCAGAAAGCTGGGGCTGGAAGCTGCTCAACTAGCTGCAAGCATCACATGCCAAAGACATCAGAAAGCCATTCACTACCACTGAGAGGTTCCACGGGAAGAAACAATAGTGGGCAAACAGACTCTCTTGCCCTCTGCTTTGTGCAAGATTTGTATAAGGCCAGCCTGCATGACTGCCAGAGTATTACTGGCCATTGGAAAGCTTTTTTTCCATCACTATCAGCTTTTGCAGAATCTGATTAAGAAGGATTTACATTTCTTCTACTGTGACCAGGAGTCATTCCCCTGGGTACACCTGTACGCCTAAACCACAGACCCTCTGGTTTTGATGAAGGAAGACAGTATGTAACCTGGAAATAGGTCTTTGAGCACACAAACAAGCGCAGCATATCCAGCACACATTTCCCCATTTTTTTTGCTGGTTCACCTTTTTCTCTTTCCATTTCTGCACCCAAGTAAAGCATACTTTAAAATCAGGAAAAACTGTGTATATAGAAATGGTAGAACAAAATGTTAAACGTGTGAATGCTCTGTAAGCACTGAAAATTTAATAGTAATATGACTGAATGTTTTGGGATATCTGCACTGTATCATAGCTCTTCTGATGTGAAATCATTATCCATCCATTCATTCATTCTTCTGTTTATCCGATTCAGGGTTGCAGTCTGGACTAGAGCCTTTTTCACGGGTGTCATAGGGGAAGAGGCGGGGTAAACGCTGGACAGGTGACCAGTATATTGTACGGTTAACACAGAGACACAGAAAGGCTTTCACACACACATTTAGACCTAGAGCCAATTTAGAATTTGCATTTACCTAACATGCATATCTTTGAACTGTGGGAGGAAGCAGGGGTACCTGAAGAGAGAACATAGTAACCCCACACAGAGAGGTGGATGTTCTTTCTGTCAGGTGACAGTGCTGACCACATATAACCAAACTTTTACACATTATCTATATTAGCATTATAATGGCAAGGTGAAGTCCATCATTCTACAATGAAAAAGACTATTCGCAGATAGAAAATATTGAAGACAGTTGGCAACCATCACAGGAATGGCTATCCCAGCAAATTCGTCTAAGCACAGCAGCAAATCTACAACAAAATAACTGAAACGGAAAAGACTCATGGTTTTGCAGTGTCCCAGCCAAAGTCCAGACCTAAACCTGACTGAAATGCTGTGACAGGACCTTGAAAGGGCTGTGCATGAATAAACGCCAGCAAACGTCCCTGAAACGAAGCAACAATGTAAAGAAGTGTGAGCCAATCTTTCTCCACAGTGACATGAGAAATTGAAAGTCATACAGAAAATGGTCACTCCAAGTTATTGCTGCTAAAGGTGCTTCTACAAGCTACTGAATCATGGGCTCTACTTTTTTTTTTTACACACTACTTCGTCTTTTTCGCAAAGTATAAAATGCTATTTGATGTTCATCTGAAGTTGGACCTGGTAAGGACTACATCTTTTTCAATCATGTAATGAGCTGTAAAACCTAGGCTAGACTTCAGTTTATTTTATTTGAATATTATTTTATTTTTACCATGACTCTAGATTTGAGTTTCTAGTGTCTAAAAACAGATTCCACACAGGTCCCTGAATCCCAGATTCAATTACTGTTTTTGGTAATGAAGGCGAAAATACATCGAAGTCTTTGGCCATAATAAACTTGCATTAGGTAGCATTACGTAAGACATTTAGCCGTTTGAATAGAGATGTGGTAGTTGTTGAAAATCCTCTCTTCACCTACATAGATTTTACATTAAAATATGCAAAGGACAGTTATTTTTTATTTCATTGAAATTTTATCTATTTAATGTTACAATAAGTAGAACAAATGTGTTTTTTCTTTTGAAAATGAGGATTTTTCAGAGTAACTGTTGTTAATAAACTATAATCAAAACAGACTTTAGGCATTTGTGAACAATAGGCAAGAAAATTGAAAAGTTATGTTAAGTTTATTTTAAACAACTTCCAGTGTTCTCAGACAATTTTAGAGACTTCCTGCAGTTGACAGTCCATTTAATTTTTCACTGTAGAAGTGTAAAAAAAACACAACTTAAGATTTTAGATGGTTTGCTACACAAACATAAAGCAAATATAAATGTTGCTAAGCTAAAACAAGACATTTAGTCCAGGCCACCCAATTCTATAGTGATACTGTACAACATTTACATATAGAGGAAGACATGAGTTTAAATGGATTCTTAAAAAGAAAAACAATAACAGACTTGTTTGTAACTCCACTCAACTGTGAAATTAAGAGTAAGCACTCTAATGAAGGAGTTTTGTTTCCAAATTTAGATTATGGCTACAACATGTTTACCACGATGACTCCCTTCATCAAATTCAGTTCTATCCATAGAAACTAAACTTTCAACATAACACAATTTATCAGAACAGATGAGAATAGCCTTTGAAAGCTTTTTAATTACTTCTTGGGGTGTTATGTTTTACCTGCCATTTGCAAAAAATAAAATTAATCTGAGAAAAAATATATCCAGAGAAACTACTAGCGACTGTTTATATAGCGCCAGTCACAGCAGCCTTGGAGCATCAAGTGCCTTGAGGCACTTGATGCTCCAAGGTAAAGACCCTGCAGTATTCTGGAGAAAACCCCAAAAATCAGATGAACCGATGAGCTGACATTTTGCAATGGCAGGAAGAAAAACTCTCATTTAAGAGGAAGAAACCTCCTTCAGAACTGGGATCAGGGAATGACATCTGTTACGACTGTTTGGGTGATGAGGGGAAAGAGAAAAGGAGGAAAAAAGAGAGAGCATAGGGAGACAGGGCAAAAAAATAGACTAATTAAGAGAGAAGATAAAATTTAATGACATGATGCAATGGTGTATAAACAGTTCGGGGTTGAAAAGAGGTGAGTGGGTCATTTGACCGAGCATTTTGAGTTTTTTATGTTTTGGTTTATTTTCTGATGCTCTTGTGCTTTGTTGATTATTATTAGAATTCTATGTTTCTGTTTATTCGTGTTCAGGGATTAGTTCTTAGGTTTTGTGTATCATGTTTAGTGTAGGTTCAGTTCTGTGTCTGGTCTGCATCTTTGTGTAGTGGTTCTTGTTTCCTGTTTTATTGTGACGGTCTGTGTCTCATGTGAGTGTATTCAGTTTACCTCCCTTGTCTTGTCTTGTTAATTACTTCCAGCTGTGTTTCCCACCTGTGTGTAATCTCCCTGTGTTCTTCTGCGTGTATTTAAGTCGTGTCTTCTTACGTTGTAGTCGCTGGTCCGTCCGTCTTCCTGTGCCTCCATTTATCCTTCGTGCTCAGGTTTGCTGTTCAGTAGTTTAGTTTGTCCCAGTATAGTTTAGCTTTTGTTCGGTTTTGCTGTTTTTCACCTTGTACTTTATTTTCAATAAACCTCCTTTACATCTCAGCGAGTGTCTGCATTTGGATCCTTTATTTTTCCCCACACGGCTCATCCCACTCGCCATGACAGGAGAAGACTTGCTCAGTGCATCACATGAAGTCCTCCGGCAGTCTGAGCCTACAGCAGCCTAACAAAGGGACGATTCAGGATCACCTGATCCTGCCTTAACTATCATAAAGCGAAGTTTAGACTCTAATCTTAAAACTAGAAATGGTGTCTGTCTTCTGAATGCAAGCTGGGAGCTGAGTTTATTCTGTCTTACTGTCAGGGCACAATCTCCAACTCCTGTTGCCAGCTGAGTTAATTTGTCCTTTTTTGGCTAATAGAGAGGCATCAGCACTAAGAAAGACTTATACAGACGTCTTTAATATATCTAATTCAAAGACATCCAAGACGGGTTTTTTTTTCCTTACATAAAAGCAACATAGAAATGGGAAACACGCTGAGAATGAATATCAATTCATTCTGTCCATTTCACAAAATGACCTAAAAAGTCTTGGAGACAAATTGACAATTTTTCTCCACATCCAATGCCGACAGATAATGATGGTGGCCATTACATAATCTCACTTTGTGCCATGTGTTCAGTTGCACGTAGCAGCGCTTTTTCCATCAGTATATGTTTATCATGTGTTCTCATCTAAAAGTTGCTCTTTGGAAATTAAAAAAAATGGCCCATGCATATTTTGGAGTCCTGGGGCTGATCCAGGACTTGCTGGAAAGATTATATATCTCATCTGACCTGGGACATAAGAAAAAGGAAGTCTGGAATACCCTGATTTGCTTGTTGCCACCACGTCCCGATCATTGTAGGAAATGGATTTATTGGAATACTGGGAAAAAAACCATCAGGGTAGCAAAATAACTGAGACATAAGAAGGTAAGGAAGAAAACAAAGCTTCGGGGATTTAAAAGGGCACCCAGTTAAGTTTTAGACCACTGGTTGCACCTGGTGTCACATTATTCCAGTTTATCATTATGGTGCTTTATTTTTAGGTAGTGCTTATGTGCCAAGAAAGAGCACTACGTGTGCAAAAACAGAGGCAACTGCTCACTCGTAAAACTGCTTACTGGGAAAATTGGCTTTGCAGGTGTATTTTAATAAGAAAGTACATTAATCATGTGCGTTAAAACCTTAAGTATACAAAATTTAATTTTGATAAATAGTAATGTATTTAAGTAAGCCTTTTTTTCTTTGCAAAGAAATTTGCAACTTTGGCCGGGAACTTTAAGAAAAAAAAAAGTTGTCATTTTGAGAAATCTGGTGACCAGCTCTGCACAAATAACCACATTAAAATCCAGTTAAGTCATACCACTTTAGCCACATGCAATTTAGTCCCCACAGTCACAGTTAGGCTAATTTCATGCTCCTGTGATTGTACAAAGTTGTGAAATGGTTTAACATGTGCAACAAAACCTCCAGTGAGATGACCATAATTACAAATCCAAAACAAGCCTGTCCCCACCTGTATCATATCTCCACCATAAGCTCCAATGAGCAATTGACGAACGTCATGGAGAAAGGTTGCACAGACAAACAGTAACGCTGCATGAAAATAAATTAACTGTCATGTACTTATGTTAATTAACTACCAAAAGGGTACCCGCAACACACAGCACAATAAACCTGCCCCACGGTGCTCCTGGCCGTGTAGTGGCCTGGGGAATCCTTCCACTTCATAGTGTAAAGGTCATCCTGTCTCAGTCTCTCTGGGTGCAGTCGCACTGAAAAGGAAATGTCCCTGCACGATGTGACAATTAATCTGACAGCTGTTAACAAGGTTAATACATCGTGTGTGTGCATTCTTTCAGAAGGACCTCTCGTCTTCATCTTCTTTCTTCTTCCACTTCTACCTTCAGGATTTGCTGGTCTGGAGCTGCGACACTGCTCACTTACCTTTTCAAAGTCAATTATTTTGTTCATCAGAATGCAACGACGTGAGTTATTTTTTCCAGCTCCTTGTCGCAACATTCTCTCAAGATGTCTCTTTCACTAAACTTAATTGGAAGCGTAAATGCTTTTTAAGATGGCAGCACACTGTCAGAAAATTGGCAAACTCCAGTTTAGTGCTAAAGTGTCCATGAGTGTCTTTGCGTGTCTGACAGCTATTTGACTGTCTGTGAGCGTCCAAACCTTTGACCTGCCAGTTCATACTTTTGTTTACCTCCCTTGACAAGACATCAGATTGAGTCTTACTTAAAAGGCGAAAAACAGTGTGAATAAAAATATATTATTTCAACGCCAGACAACACAGAGGAGTGCTTTGTTTTGCATCAGAATTAAAACAACTGTTGCCTTTTATTTTGATGAGAATGACTTTGACGATTCAAGTCTAGTGCATATAGGAAGAGAGAACAAATGAGCAAGGAGACAAACAGCCCAGCACAGTCGGTCCACAGGGGCGTTAGTAAAGCATCTTGGTTTCTCTTATAGAATATCAAACAGAGTTTGGGATGAGTGGGGAAACTATCATTTGACTCTAGTTAAAGCAATGGCAAGTCCTCAAAACTAAAGTTTAATTCCGGGAGAAATTATACAACTTAAATTATTATTATTATTTTTAATCTTTGTATTATCATCATAATTGCTATGATTGTGGCTGTGCTTGATAAAAGATAATGATAAGTTTTCACATACCACCTCTGTTGTGCAGGTTAGAAAATTATACAGGTGTTTGTGGCTTCCAAATACACTTATCTTTTTGTCTGTACAATGACCACAAAGGGAGAAATGTGTTCATTACAGAGTAGTAACTCGGTTTTAAGCAATCCAGGAAAGACATCATATAGCTTGTTCCCACATATGCAGTAGTTCACTCCATAAACTGTAAACTGACAATGAAAACTGTGCATTTTGAAGGAAAAACCCGAGAACAGATGATAAAGAGATAACATATTCATGACACAGATCTATTGCAAATAGTAAAAGTAAACCCCTGAAGTGAATAGGACAAAATATTTTAACTCTAAAAGACATTACTGTGCAAAGGTCTTCAGCCACCCCTCATTCTATACTTGTGAAATATATTATGTGAAATAAGTACAGCCATTTATTAAAACATAAAAATAACAATTGAAATTCAGTATATAAGTAATGACCGAGAATATATACCCATATATTTGGCATGACTATCTTTATTCTTCAACACAGACAAAACTTTCTTAGACTAGTGTTCTTGTTCTTTCTCTAAGTAGCCTTCAGTTATAGTTATTCAGACTTCTTGAAGGTAACTCAGTGTCAATGTGTATGCCTAGAGACTCTAAAGAAAGGCCCAATAAAAAAGAAGTTAACATGTCTCAAGCTTTTATTGAACACAATGAGTGAAACATTTCTGGAAGGGACACTAGTTTGCTTGTGTGTTTGCTTGGAGGTCACAGGAGGGAGGGCAGGCAGGTGTTCTACTGAAGGTTTCCAATGAGAATGAACCAGTTCAGGTAGCATCTCCACCCAAATGTGGGACCATGCCTGCCCAAGCTAGCCTCAGACAGATGTTACAGAAGCAGAGAAACTGAAGATCTATCTTGGATGTTCCCTGCCTTTTATTCTGTTTTCTGTCAAGATGACACACTGCTTCATTAATGTTGATGGCCGGGGGACACCAATTCATGACTGATAGTGTGTGTTTGTTTGTGATCAAACTGGGATGATAGCCAGCTGCAGACCATTTCTGGGGCTTCAGTGAACAGTAGATGGATCAACTGAGGGGCCAGATGCATCTCTTCGGTCCTGTCGTTCATTTCTTAAGGTCATGACTTTCAGATACTGTTCATCTGCAGTAGATTGGGCTTTTTAGGCTGCCACTTTTGCCTTTGTCCCCCCACTATGACCAGTTTCCTCATATTTTTTAAGATCACATAATTATTGTTATTATTTTATTTCGTTTTGAAATATATTGTATTTTTATAACAGGTTGCTGGTAACAAAGCACCTAAAAATACAGTTACAAATTAGTTATTTGAAGAAAATGGTCAGGTACAAAGATTGAACTGATAATGAGTAAAGAAACAATTTCCTAAAAATAAAGGGGAAAAAGATGTGACCAAATGCTGCAAAAAAAGAGTTTGAAATTTGTACTGATTCTAATATCAGCTGCATTTTTTTAAACTTCCCTGTTCAGTGTATGAGTACAGCTACATAGTATAGACACGCTCTCTAAAGCTCTTCCACATAAGAATAAAATAAGCATCCCACTGTTCTATAACTGTGTCTCATTATAAAAAGAACATCATCTTGTTATAATGAGTTGCTTTTATCACAAGACTATAAGCACTGGATCTCATAAGCCAGTGCTGAATGTTAGAAGAACAAAGATAGCGGAACATGCTGTCCCGTAAAGAATAGTGCAGCTCTCAAATTTCACTTTGCTCCTCTCTCTGATAGTCATTTGTAGTATCTGCATACAAATGACAATCCCATTAAAAATTATATTGCTTAGAGAGAGCACAGTTTCTTTGTGTGCTAGGTCTGAAAGGGATAAAAACCTGACTTGTTAATTAGTGTTCTCTTTCTGATTTGTGTTGAATTGTAATTGAACCTCATGGTAGAACTATAAAATGCAGCACACCATATGGGGGAAATGTGCCAGTCAGGCTTGTTGCCTGACTTAGTTGTTCCTTAAAAAAATCTGAATTTGTTAAAGTTAATTTAGCAAATACTTTTCATATGTTAACCTAAAGGGAAATGTTTCAACTCTACTGAAACACACCCATAAACTCAAAGACAGTCAGCTAGCTTGAAAACAGAGCAGTCAAAGCAGACGCCACTATCCAGCCACTGTAATTTATATAGCACCATTTCACAACAACAGGTAACTCAAGCCACTTTGTATCACAAGGTAAAGAGCCTATGACATTAGAGAGAAAGCCCCACCAATCAGATTTTCCCTCATGAGAAGGACATGGCGACAGTGGGAAGAAAGAACTCCCTTTTAATAGGAAGAGGCCAACCTCTGGTAGAACAAAGCTCAGTGAGGGGCAGCCATCTGCTGTGATTAGTTGGTGGTAAGGGGATAGAGAATAGGGGGATATTTTATTCTTTATTATTTCTTTATTACTTTTTAGCACAACAGCTGCCAATTACCTTGTGTTATACTGAAGAGAAGGGAAGCATCACTATAACCAGCATCTCCAAAACTGGTCAACTCACACAAAATACAATTTAAAAATAATCTGGATGGATGAACATCACTACAGACCAGACGGAAATGTGTAAATTAGATTCAGGGGGGTGTGCTGTTTTAAACATAGATTCAACAAATCTGCATGTTTTCTTTTATTATTCTATTTTTTGATGGGCAAATAACTTCTATTTTCTCTTACACCTTCTTAATAAAATCTATCTTGTAATGTAAAGTATGCACAGTTGGAAATGTTGGTCAAGTTTGCATTAGAAAGTCTTCTAATACACCTCTCATGTGATTGTAGGAGTGCGATCTCTAGCTTACAGGCTTGCCTTGTTCCCTGCTAATCTGAATATGTGAAAGTTTTTTAAGTCCTCTGCAAAAATCCCAACCCCACCAGAAACTATAAAAACTACCATAGGTCACTGAATTTGTAGCAGAAAAAGTGGTAATTTGGGTAAGATTTCATACAAAACGCCAGTTAACCTTCTGCTGTAGATCGTAAAATCTAAATGGTAAGACTTAGATGGTGCTGAAGGGTGATGGGTCTCAGTGTAGCTGTAGAAGTGTCAAAAATAAGGATGCTCTGCAGAGTGACTACTATAACATGTCAGTAAGCCTGCCTTCTGTCTCAACAAGGTGATGTGGATCCGTCATCTTGGAGAGAATGAAGCCATTGAGGTTGATACAATTAATGCACTGGTTAACATTTCACTGAGTGACCCAGCCCACACACATACATTTTCAGCCTTTAAAACATGCACAATGGTGGAAAAAAAGCATTTCCTGTAGTGATTTTACTAAACCCATATTCTAAGGCTGTTATTGGCAAACACAGGCAATGTGAAAAGGCTTTCAAGAATATTATTCATTTTGACTTATTTGATATAATCCTTCCACCTCAAGCTGTAGATTTGTAAATGTAACCCATTTATGGTAATGAGCATTAAATCCCCTTACAGTTATGTGTGCATACTCCATTTATTTTTGATTAAAATATCCCACATAATTTCTGCCTACTTCTTGACAAAATGGTAATTAAAGAATACAATTCCTTTTATAAAGGAAATTAATTCAGTCTATAGTTTTTGTGTATTGCCACAGAAATGCACAAACGAGCTACCGCCACGTATTGGAGTGGACCTCAGCTGCGTGAGGCAGGGATAGGTATCCTATGACTATATTATAGAAAGTTCATTCTATTTAACACAAAAATAGGGCAGGGAACTGAAAAAGCTGTGTTTTGTTTTCGTCTTGAAATATACTGTACATCCAGTCACATAGGGCATTTTTGTAATTTATTACATAGAGGGGATGTGGATTTTGGGCAATAAATGTTTCCTAACACAAGAGGTGGCTGTGAAACTGGATCCAACAAAAAAAAAAGAGAGAGAGAGAGAAAAAATCACAGCCTCATTTTCAATGTTGCTGCATGTTGCACACATCCTATAAATAATGTACTAACAAATATTGATTAATGTACCTCAAGAAGAACCACAAGGCCCAAAAGCCCCGATGTTTTGAGCTTTGCCTCTGACTGAATGTTTATGGCCTGAGGCGATGTGTGGTCCTTGCACTGTACTTTACTAATGGGGATTTCATTCTGGGCAATGAATTATGATTCTGCTTAGCTTCATTTCTTATTTAATTTGCAAATCTACCAACTGCAAATGCATCAGCATGTAAATGAATCCAGGCTACCATGGAATCAAACTTGAAAATGCGTGTTTTTGTTGAGCCTCTGGCCAAAATAGACCCCTCTCATGTCAAAAGGTTGGTATGATTGATAGTTCTTGTTCCAGATATTCATGAAGGTCGTGCCTCGCAAGTGTCTTTGAGATGCGACAGCATTGTGGATAATATCACGATCCAGAAACCTGCGAGTGCATTATAGTAAACATGACAGTATCTCCACTGTTTATGGTCACATATGCGTAAATCATGTGGAGTGAGGCATGAGCCGTATATTTTCCACAGCAGGCATTAAAAGTTGTGCACCATTAAAGTGGGAGAAAAGGGGTGATTTTGAGCCAAATGACTGGTAATAACCTCATGTCAATAGCAATGTCATGCATTAGTCATAGTTTATTATAGAGTGTGGTATTGGATTAGAAGGAATTAGACTGGCTGTGGTTTAATTGGTCCATTTTCTTGTCACCCGTGCTCTGCCCACATGTTGGAAGCTATCTGGATCTATTTACTGCCTAATTCTTAAATCCGACCTGTGCATCTTAGTGAATCACCTAGTTTACAGTGAATTAGGTCATGAGCACCCCCAGGCATTGATAATTATGGTGTGACATGCCCTGCACAGCAACACGCTGACCGTCACTTTTACTTTAAAGGCCCAACAACCAATATGCTATGACACTGTTGACATATCACACCAAATGAAGAAAAAAAAAAGAAAAAAGGGGAAAAACACAGTGTTTTACAGTATTCTTCCAAAACGACTTAAGAGGCTCTGATGTCCAAATGGAAGAAGAGGTGAAAACACTCTGCGATAAAGGTGCTAGAATTTGCTCTAAGGAAAGTTTGATCACCGTTCTTAGACACCCAATATATCCTTTAGACACTGTAAAGGATTTTACACTGTGCCTCCCAAAGGCTTGGATGTTATCTGAAAAGTGAATTACATTAGACAGTGCTTAAGGTGGAAACAGTGCACCAACCACAGTTGTGATGAATGAATGGTGACAGTTGTCTCCAGCCCTGTGTGTTGCATGAACTTGTACTGAATTTCGTCTGACAACTGCAGTCAGACACTAATGCATCAATAACACATTATTACTTTCCTGTCTGGCACAATCAGCAATAACCTACATTTCTCAGGTGTATTTATTCAACAAATGAGAGAAAGAGAGAGAGAGAGTGGGTGTCTGCAGGATGTCATGTAGGTACGATAAATCCAAATAGCATGAAAACCAATCTTAAGAGTCACCTGTTTGTCTACTTGGCTTCTTGATCTTAAAAAACACGAGTAAACGGCTAAAAATATAGAATTAATCCATGCAGTGTCTCTCTCAATATCATACTTAAACAGGAAGTACTACAGACATCAACTACACGATGAAGGCAACCCAGTTTCGGCTCCATGTACAGTCTTTATACAGCTGTTTGCCCCAAATATGCTATACTCAGTCAGTTTCAGGACCATGGACAGGGCTTAGAGACATTAAAAGAGTATAATTTCAAAACCCATTCATCTATACCGCTTTAGGACCATAGACAGAGATGAATTATATTAAGGACACTGCTGAATCTAATATCACTCATTCATTCACTCAGTCTATATATACCCTGTAGTCACTCAGAAGCCATCATTTGTGTCCGAATGTGCAATGCTTCACTATCCAGTTGACTATCCAAGAAAATATATACATTTTTAAAAATGATGCGAGATAATGGATTTGATTAGGATTTGTTCAAATTCTGTGTTTAATTTAAAATCAAAAACCAACAATGAATTTCAGTTTCTGTTTTGGTGCAGCAGACATTTTTTTATTTTTCCTCAATATGTACTTGCTTTCAGCAACAGCAACATGGCTGCGTATTATTGAGACCACAGCCACAAATCATGTACTCTGTTTAGAAGACTTTCCATTATACACTGTGTCTGTCTAAGAATTTCTTACTCTATATAGGGAGTGTGGTAAAACTGCTGTGCTGAGCTAAAAAAGCAGTATACAATCCATACTCTGTAACAAAGACCTGCTTTATTTTTTTAATATGGTTGGTGATGGTGTTGTGTGTTTGACAGTTGTCTTAGTCACAGTTCACGAGCATAGGCAGTCTAAACCAGGCTTTGGGCTACATAATGTATAAGATGACAAAATCATTGGAACGAGTACAAACACCATTGTTTTGCTTCAGCAACACACACAAACACACACAAACACACACACACACACACGGCTTGAAAAAAAGGCTCTTCTATCATTTCTTTGTCCAAGAAGTGTTCCCTTTCTTATTTTCAATCACACAACCAGGGGTGTGCAATACTGAATGCACAGTTAAGGCTCTGTGCCATACTATACTTTAGTTGCATGCATGATAAATTATACTTGCTATAATAAAGAAAAAGAAATCTTGTTCACACGTGTTTTACCCCAATTCTCCAAAACGTAGAAACATCTATTTATCTATAGTAGTGCACAGCTGAAGATAATAAATGCTTTAAATTGGCTTAATATCTACAACACTCAAAGTTCCAGCACCGTGGACGGGTCTTGGTGATATTACAGTTCAAGTATAATGCATTATTTTTGTTTGCCGGTCCCGGGTGTATTACATCGTGCTGAGCACCAGGGACACATCTGCTCTCGCCAATTTCAGCACCATGGTCAGCGCTGGTTTCCCGTTAACGGTGTGTTGTTCGGTGTGCTGCACTTTCACAGTTTAAGCACTGAGAACAGGGCTGCATGCTATTGCGATGCAGCTTTACGTTGACCCCCACCCCCCTCGCTGTAATAACACACACCCCTGTTCATTCTCCCCCAGTAAGAAAAACCGTGCTCTTTATCCCAGCCAGTGCTTGCAGTGAATGAAATGAAAGCATGCCTGGATCGTGACGTGGCGCTGACACCGCGTGAGCTCTGCATCTTTAAAACAGAAGGACAAAAAGCAGAAAAAAAGAAACCGAAAGAAAAACAGACAAGCTGCTCAGTCATAACTGTGGGATGATAAGGACTACCTCTTTTTACTTTTGGAGAGAGTCGAGCCGTTAGGAGAGCATTCAGCATCAGCTGTTCAACACTGGTCTCTCATTGCTGGAAGTCGGGGCTGAATCAGTCACATGACAGAACTGGAGGCAGAGATCTAGAGAAAAGGCACAGCATTTCGGCTAGCACCGCCATACTGTATTTTGAGCCATATCACATTTTTATTGCAACATTTTACTCCCGCTCGGTGAGTACATTTCCAATGGCTTTTTTGTAAGCATTTTTTGTCTTTTTAATTGCCCCCCCTTTTTTTGTTATTTTTCCTCCTTTTGCTGATGGTTGAATTGAGCATTGACATGGTGGTTTTGAGCGTTTTTCCACATCCAGGCTTCAAGTTTTTAGCATGCAGTTATTCTGATCGAGAGTGCCAAGAGGGTAAACGGGTGCGTTATCGGGATTGAGAAAGCCTTTACTTGCTTGCAGTTTTGTTTCGAGGGTCGAAACCAAGCAGGTTTTGTCAGTATTGAGATTTTTCGAACATTTATTGGTGGTTTTGAAACATTTTTAATTTTTTTCTCTTTTTTTTTCTTTTTTGTTTCTGTCGACTTTTGCTGTTGCTATGCTTTGGTTTGCATTTTGCAGTGTTGTTTGTTGCCTTCGAGTTTTGTGATTTTGATGTCTCGGTGAAATCACCACCGATCCGATCCTTGCTTTTACTTTGCTCCTCTTTTCTTTATGGAAAAAAAGAGGGGGAATCATTTTTAAAGCCCGATGACATTTTAACGTGCTACTTTTCTTGCAGCTGAGCTCACAGGTTTGTGGTTTTTGTTTTTGGTTTTTTGTGTTCCTCTCTTTTTCCGATTTCATTATACTTTTGCTGGTGGCAGTGTCAAGTATTTTTTGGATGTTATTTTTTTGACTAGATGATGCTGGGTGGACGAGGGGAGTTTTGATTCTTGGGGGAGTTCAATGCGTTCTTGTTTTCAACGAGGATGAACAGACATTTTCCCTCTTGCAGGTATATAACGTGAGCGGATGAGTGACACGCTTCTGTATTTACAATAAAGAATGAGGTGACAGAAATATGCACCTGTGGCTGACGTGTTATTTTGTAAGGGCTGCTCAAATTGTTGATTAGAAAAGGCATTCTTCATCAATGTTACCTGAAGGTTACCTGCTGTGATCGATCTGTACCTAATGCTTCATAAAATAAAATGCAAAAAAAATCTAATGTCGTGGTCAATAATTCAAGAACACGGATTGGAAATCACACGCAGTTCGTTCGAACAGTGTTTTCTTTGTCGTGAGTTCAACAATCTTCACGCCGTTCAAGCTGAAGACTAAATGTAAGTAGATACAGCCAAGGACGGATACACTGCAATAAATGCAAGTATCGAAAGTCTATCCATATATCGATTTGGAGGAGCGGAAATAACAAAATTCCTTTACTGCAGCAGACGCTTCTTTAAACTGCAGCTGGCTACCAACTTGAGGGAAATAATTAGGTTACATTTTCCATTGCAGTATGTCATGGGCAAATATCTTCCCACACTTAAGTGCCCCTCTTAGTCCTTCACAAACTCAAATCCGCTTTTTGTGGGCCTGGATGCATAAATACTTTTTTTCTAATCTGATTTTGCAGGAAATGAACTAAAAGAGGACTTAGAGTGAAATAATCCTTTCAAGAGGTAGTTTAACCTCAGATTATTAGTGCTGCAGGAAATGCAAAAATAAAAGCGAAAACAGATATCATGGAGTCTTAGAAAAGAGCAAGGCTTGCAATCAGTTACTGGAATTATTTGCTCTGTGTGTGTGTGTGTGTGTGTGTGGGTTCATAGCCAAAAAGTCATGGTACTCAGCAGAAATCCACCATCTCTACTTGACTTACTCTTCACTTTTTCCCGGGCTGATCTAAATCATTTCTGCCTTTGGAGTTTCCATTTTTAAAGAAAGGAGTCAAGCTTGTGCATCAGATCTCATCAGTTTGCTCCATTTAACTCATATGTGTTCAGTTTAACAGAACAGAGGTTTCGTCGGCATAATACTGCAGGCCAATAAAACACAGGGGAGTGGACCATTAAGTCTGAGTGTAGACTGTTAAGTCCCGGTGTCATTAAACAGGCTTGCATAGTTGATCAGAATCCAAATAATTTAATGTGGTGAAATGAAACATTAATAACTACTGGATGAAAAACGCAGTTGGTAAACTAGGATTGTTAAGAAGGCAAACTGACTAGAGCAATTAAGATGAAACATGTTGCAGAGAATTGAAAGGCTGTTATTAAGTATTGATTTCTCTGTCTTCAGTTAGATCTATGCAGACCATAAAGGAGATGTAGATAAAGAGCATGAGGAGATTTTAATGGGGTCCAATTTGCGAGCCAATTTAGAAACGGCTTTAAGAGTCTAGGAAGAGAGTAAGTGTTTGCTTGTAGACACATAGTAAATATATTATAGGCTATGGTGTTGGAGTAGGTGTGAATTTGCCACAGAGTCTGTCAGTGATTGAAAAAGAAGAATTACAATTGAATCCAACAATTAGATTCAGATACAAGTAATCAGTGTACCGTCAGTTCTTGCACTGCAGCCACGATTTAATTACATTTTCCTTCAAAAATTTCTAAAAGTCACTGAACTCATTTAAGCCATGAACACATTAAACTCTTACACCGAGTAATTAGGTGAAAGAATGACTTTAATTTTCAAGGCCTGTATTTTAGCCTGAAGCCAGGGCATTTCACATGTGTCTAGATAATATTTTCAGTAACTTCTTCAAGGTGTCACACTGTCCTCCAGTTTATCTATGCAGAATTACACACAAGTCCATTTTTAGCTGCATAAAATAGCTGTCTTATGTAAACGTTCCAAAGAAATTGTCTTCATTATCTTCGGTGCACAAAGGTTTTAATCAGCCCACTCCCTCAAAATCAATCCATCTGTTGGCTTTCAAACCTCAAACCACAACATCACAAGACATCAACATGTCTTCACGCCCTGAGTTGAGAGTTGTTTCTGCCACGCCGCCACAGTGTGAGCTCCACAGACATCTCTCCTGCTAAGCATTATGATAGTTTCTATTACGTCCTGCAGTGTTGTGTCTGCGCTCCAGGCAGGTTTTCTGTTATCTGGGCCAAGCCAGAACCGCACAGGAGTCTCACAGAGAAGTATGATAGCTAATGTGTGGTTATATCTCTGCTACCATGAATAAAACATCACGCAAGAGTCAGCTATGTGCACTAAGCATGTGCTTAACTAGGGGATGCATGAAAGTGAATGCAGGTTTGGTGGTGGTGGTGGTGTGTGTGTGTGCAGATATATGTTGCTTTAGTATCATCTTTCAATAGAAGAAACAATAAGCAACATTAAAGGAGGACAAAACCCGAGCAGACTGAGACGTTTTATGTTTTGCCCTTTAAAGTGTTGAAAAGGGACCATGAAACAAGTTTTATCATTTTCAAGAAGCAGCAGTAGCTCTTTACTTAAATTATGTTTTTTTAACCATAAAGGCACTCATATAGTATGACTTGCCACTGTCTGAAAATATGGCAGCTACAAAGCTGGTCTGAATTTTGCTCTCATCTTAACATTTTTTTTTTTTTGCCAGTCAGTGAAGCTCTCAATTAATCTCTGCATTGTTTTAATTGGATTTCCACATGTCATTACTCACATAGGAAAGAGTTTGGTTGCTGTTTTCCATCTTTATAAATCAATCTAGAAAATGAGCCTGACAGAAATAGTTATTGTCTTTCTGATAATTATTGTACTATAACAATAAATAATGATTTGCTCCATTCAAGTAGATACAAAAAATCCCGTTTCTCCTTCTTGACTAATAAGCATACGGCAAAGAGCACCACTCCTTACCGCATTAGTGTAATGTTATTTTGACAGCGTGATTAAGTGTGAGCAATACCTTAATTCTTCTTAGGCTTTACCACAAAGAAGAAAGGCCAGTTTTTATGTTACCTGAAAGAAAAAATGTCTGCAAGGCAAACTTGTGCAAGTCACAAGTTAGATTTTTTTTTAGTAACCGCATGGTTGTAAAGGCAACTCGCAGAAGTGCATCCATATTATTATCAACTCAAAGCGTCTTTCATCTGCATTTTGGCAGCTAGTCAACCATATCAACATAACATGAAGTACCAAAGTGAAAAGAGTGTTTTACGATGTGTTTTATTTCTTTCAATGAGGCATTCGCTTCCTTCTCCCCTCCTTTTAACAGATAAACAGCTTACCTTTGCCATGACTCATTCTACTGAGACTACTGTTAAGTACTTTACTGTCCTTTTCTGAGCTGTTAATTTGATAAGTGAGGGGATCTTGCACTTCATATTCTGGGCAATTAAACCCATATCTGAAGAATAGGGTCAGGCTGAATGACTTTCCAGTGTCTATTATGGGAACCATCTGAGTTACTGTGCATCACTGAAATCAGACTTCTGCACCGACATGCTGAGACCTGATTGTAACTTTAAAATTTCATATGAAAGCAAAGTTTTGTTTTAGTTACATGTAACTGACATTCGGTCTTGAGGGCGTGCGCTCTTTTAACTTGATGCTTATGAAGACAATGGGATCAGTCGCAAAACAGTGATATTTTTTTCCTTTGATTAAATACACGAAACTAGACATAGACTGAGACTTGGTGTGTGTTTCGGATTTGTAAAGCGAATTGAATTTTTCTATTTTTAGGGAGGAAATAAGTTTAGAGCTGTGGGATTAGGACAAACCTCACAAAAGGACATGGAGCTAAGATGGTGTAAAGGTCAGTGTTTGGAAGATCCGCTCATGAGGAAAGTACAGTTTATACTGCTTTCCCAGCGCTGTCCAGTTATTGATCCAGCCTACATGATTGCTTATAGGTCACATGAGGTCAAGCTTAAAAATTCAGTACAATTTTCTAATTAGTATGTGTTAAATTCCATTCGGCAGGAGTATCACGTAAGAGCAAAACATTCAAAATTAGGCTTTAAATTAGATATGGATGAAGCATTGCTGCTTCTAATATACATAAGTATTACCGGTATGTCTTTAGACGAAAATGTCACAGAGTTTCCTGCAGCAGCATCTTCTCCCCCACCCCCTCCTAATTAAACTGTAATTTCAGAAAATTGTTGGTCTCATTGTAGATACATAAGCCTGTTTCATCACACTTAACTTTTTGGCATTTTAATACATGTTTTTCACATCAGTGTGCCAAACATCATCATTAAAATTTAACCCTCAGGCAGAAGGATGACCGAGCCAAGGATGATTAGTCTGTGCTTCTTTTCTGGAAATAACAGAAGGTCTCAGTTTGGATACATATAGAATTATGGAAATGTGGCTGGAATATTTTGGCAGGACACGCAAAAAAAAGAACAATACACATGACCTCAATCTGCACATACACAAATTTAGACATACATTTGTAAAGAAAGAGCAGGAGAAGGAATCTGATACATAAAGTTTCACCTATTTTTTGGTCCTTTTAAGAGCAGGCAGTTTAAGAGGAGCAAGATTTTAGCTTTTATTTCTTGCTTGTGTGCATTTATTATACTTTCATTATGCAGAAATTCTTCTCTTCAGCCCTCCTGATAACCTGCTTCCCCTGATCGGGCTAGCCAATCCACATCAAGTTGAGTAGTATCAAACTAGAACAGTGGCACAGGAAAAGACAAGCTGATCAAATATTTAGAAAAGCGCTCAACGTTTCTCTGTCCTACGAAGATGAAGTATTTTCTTTACCTCTCTGAAACATTAAAAAAAAGCAGAAAACACTGCAGATTAAATAAACATAAGACTCTCCCAAAATGCCACTATAAAATATTAAAAGCAGCATTAAAAAGATAAACACAGAAATACCAGAGACTAAGGGCTCCCAGGTCAATTTATAGAGGTTAAAATCAAAATGCATAGTGAAATTCAAAGACTTGAGTTGCCATAGGCAACATCTAAGGCTCAACTAATTGATTTATCATTAGTATGCAAAAGCAAGTGCTTTCTTGCAATCTAAAGATGACCTGGGCATGAAAATATTAAGCGTAGGAACATTATGCATGGGAAACATCTAACTGGGAAGAACTTCTTTTTCCTACTGTATAAGCAGTGGAGCATTGCCCACGGCAATGAATTCAAAGAGCGGCATAGTTTACTGGTAAGAGTGAATCTTGGAAAAGCTGTTTCAGTTAAGAGACGAGGTTATAAAGTTGACAACTTGATCCATGAGTTCTGGCATGTCTAAGTGACTGTGTGCTCTTTGATGCTGAGTGCGTGACAGAAAAATAAACAAATGAAAAGCAACAAAAAAAAAAAGAGGCAGAGGAGTGGTATGAACCCTTCCAAAGCAGGTGGCAGAGCCCTCCAGATGCTGCAGAGAAGCAACGATGCAGATAATGTCTTGCCTAGATTACCTCAGGGACTCCGATTACAGTGGAGAGTCCTCATCTGGGTCAGCTCTGAGCTGGTTCTGCAGGGATCAGCTGTTCTCGCTGTTGTCCTGCTGGCCTCAGCTGTCTCTCACCTGCTTGTGACCAGTCGCGGATGTATTGGCAGTCTAAACACAACAGAGTCGACATACATGATACGTTGCACTGTGCCGTACCTACACTGTCACGACAGGCTTATTTGCACTGAATATTATTTTGATAAGGTCTGCATGAAACTTTTTCTTTTTTTTTTAATTGATCTAATTGAATTAATCAATTCACTGTTGTCATCTCTGGGAACTTTCAATTGTAAGGGAAAGATTTTACCATAACAGTGCAATAATAGTAGAATAGCTGGAAATAGGAGGGTGAAAAATCTCCCTCTTACAAAGAAGAAATCTCCAGGAGTGGGGATCTCAGGGACCAATTGGGGTAAGCAGAAAGTGAAGAGAGAAAAGAAGAGCATAGAGAGACAACAAAAAATATAACATATGCATGGATAAATTGGTGAACAGGCCTTCAGAGCACAATCCCTAGGGGCAAGCGGTCAGAGCTCTCCTGGGGCTAAAGTGTTGGTTTGAAGGAATTTTTCTTGGGATGTCAATCAAATAACTTTAAAGAGACTGAAAATGGACAAAAAAGAATCGCAAATAACTGCAAAGAGGCATAAATCAACCATAAATAATCCAAAAAGACAGAAAGAAATTGCAAACCAACCTCAAAGAGACACAAAACAACCAAAGAGGAACAGAATTATAACAAAAAGACACAAACTGACCACGGAGACGCAAAACCACTACAAAGACAGACAAATTAACAGGAAAAAAACAACCACAAATAACTCAAAGCATTCTGCATTTCTTTCATTTTGGATGTCTTCATCTTATGTTTTGAGGCACTGGGGGCCTTTTCGCATGCCTCGGGGCACATTGACAAGGGAGGGAGGGAGTTCCAAACAGGAGTCAGAGGTTTCAAATCTTTGAAGTTTATATCCAAATATAGAATAGACAGTGAAAAACTGTGATCACTTTATACAACAGGCACTAAAGGGTAGAGAAAAATAAAATGATCATAAAGTGATTATACTTTTTCTGTGATTTGTTGCTCTGACAACAAATCTTCATCTTTGCTTTTGCAGCTTGTTTTTTTAAATTTGGTCAGATACACTCTTGCATAGGGCATAGCACAGCTCATTCACTCAAACCAATTAATTTTTTTAATGTTTATCAAATTATTGGCTTATATATTCTAATATACTCATTTGTGTCTTTTGCAGACAATAATGAACAATGCATGTGTTTGAAAAAAAAAAAAAAGGAATCTGTAGTTTTACATAAGTTGCTAATAGACTCTACAACCATCATATGTAGTTCAAGATTTTCAATTTAGAGATATAAATTTAAGGCTAGATAATTTTTAAGTGAGGCAATAATGCAGATCTACACAAGAGTTGAAAGTCAGCTTTGAAAAATGGGTTGCAAATGCTCACGTACGGTTTACCCTTCAAATGTATGTATGCACAAATGTGTGTATGCCCTCTATAAGAGAAAGAATGTACACGGGAATTCCAGATAGATATTTTCGAGGAGATATAAACTGAAAAAGAGAAAAGAAAGAGAGATATTCCAACATAGAGGCATCTTGACTCACATAGTCGTGGGGATCATGACCTCAATTTTCAGTGTGTGCCACTAGGAAAGCACAGGTGCACTCAAGAAGAGATGGCTAGCTAGCTAGCTAGCTATTGAGTTTGTGTACCCCTGAGGGCAAAAACATGTCCACCGAGCAAACCTTTTATGTTTCTCTCAACAAACGGTTCAGTCAGAGGTATCAGGGGGACTGCTGGTGATGGTGAAAATGTATGATTGCTCCACATTCAAAGTCTGATTCAGGCTGACAGATAATTCTTAACTGACAACAACACATGGACAGACTTGGGGCTTTTTACACGTAAGCACTCACATTGTTATTTAAAGGATGTTAAGTTATGCAGAACTTTTACTAACTAGGAGAAGCAAAAGGGAAGAAATGCAGAAATCAGCTTGGTTTCATTGCAAAGAATAGCTGTCATCGTGAGCCCCGCCCATGAGTGATAATCCCACGCGCACATGTCCCTGCAAATATGCATCCTGAACACAACTGCATCCTCTTCGGATTGAGGTTAACTAAAAAAAAAATTTAAAAAAACACAAACACATCTGTCTTCCTAAAATGTTGCCCTATTCACTGATGGGTTTATGATTAAAAATAGAACTGCTGTCATTTAATTCCCCACTTAGCCACAAAAACAAAAAAAGCAATCATCTCCTGAAACATTAATGGCCCGTTGACATCTTGCAGCGAGCCAGAGTCTATCAGGTATCGTGTGTAAATAAGGCTTCATTCTTCATATTGATTTTCTCCCCAGGTTTTGACATCAGAGGAAATCAAGAAGCACATTGCTGTATGTTCTCTGCAATAACAGCAGTTATTATAGCCATTACTTCCTTTTCCATCCATTTTCTCTAATATACACCCTGCGCCTACATCCATCAGTGTGCAAAGATGTGGTTTGGATATTTGTCTTGATGGAAAGGTAAATGAAATCTTCAGTCGAATAGCCTGCTCTGGCATTATTAGTGGATATAAATGTGCTTACTTACAAATTCCGCTGTTTCGTAAGAGTAACACGATTCTCTGGATTATATTTACGTCCCATTTGCTGCCCAGTTAGTGTTTTACTGCACAGGAAACGATAGCATATAGCAATGTGGAAAAACCAAAAGAGAACGTTTAAAGCCCCATCAAGAGACTTTAAAGTGCATTTGCATGTCCTGTAAGCCAGTGCTTCTCAACTTTTAAAGCAAAGTCTACTTGTGACACATCATCCATCCCTAATCAGCAAGATGCTTTAAAAATAATGCCTTGATTATACTCTGTTGTGAATACAGACATGGACAACTGAAGACAGGATAACAGAATAGTCATTCTTGTTATAATTTTTTGAAGTCTGCTACCTGGGCCGCATGTGTAGTTGGTGCATTGTGATATAAATTCTTTGCAGACTGGTCCATGCAGTCAAAAAAAGACAGGCAGGTATGTGGACTACTATTAAATTTACATTGCTGTGACCTGAGCGAACTCTAGCAGACTCTAGTGGACAAGGTTTAAGTCATTCAAAATTTGTTTTAATCAAAGTTGATGTTGTCTGAATAACAGATAATAAAGAAATCAGAGGGATTTTAAGATCTATTTATTTTAAATTTTTTGTTGGGCAAGTGTATTTTCTTGGTTTGGTGCCCTGGATGCAGGGCTACCAGCACTAAATTCAGAATAACTGTCATAAACTACAGAAAAGTTTCCTTTTTTGTTCATAAGCACAGCCAGAAAACCCCACTTGTGAGGGCCTGTACAACATTTAAATTCTCAGGGCTTGTCTGACAGACCCCATCGCCCCTGGCATTTTGCCCTGTACCAGCCCACCACAATCGATAACATGCCACCCATGTTTGTGCTCCCCTGAATATGCATGCCATCCAGGCCACCCTTTAAAAGCACTAAAGGTGTGTATTGAATAAGAGAAGACTAAGATTTAGATAAAGGAAACGTTTTTTGAAAGTGACTCTGCTAATACCTGTACAGTACTGAGAGAATTTTAAAAGAAGTGATGATCTGTCTGTAATAAACAATTGATCAGATAATTGTTCTTTTCAGGTTGAAGTACAGTATGTTTCACTAACTCATAGCATTTCCTGCTTGGGTAAGTCCTTAAAAAGCAGGAAAAAAAATAAAGTGAATAAACTGTCAACATAAAAGTCAAATAAAAATGCGGGGGACTTGTTTGATAAATCCATAAAAAAGTGGTGCGATCATGTCAGAGAGTCACACTGACATGACAATGTATGTAAAGACAATGCACAAATAGTTGTTTAGGGAATAAATAAAGACAAGAATGTCTCAATTTTACTCCCATATAATGTCCATCACTGCCACACAAAATCTTGCGTCCTAAGAGGTTTTTTTCATATCCCAAAACATCACTGGGAACAGCAAGCTGCCAGCTGGCCCACTGCTAATGCTGATAAATGGTGGTTAACAAAATTGTGGCATCCTTTTTACACTAGCAAGTGCTTACTAATTGTCTTAGCCACTTTGAACAGTGTGTTAGCTAGCATACTCTGACATCCACACAAACACATTATGACCAGAAAACTACTTATTTGCAAAAGTGGCAAGCTAGCCAAATTGAAGTTGTGGAGAGAGTGCATATTTGGTTGTACTGTTATGTAATTAACACAACTTTGCAAAAACCAGCCACTTCGTTCACCAATAGAGCTTAAGCTTAAATTTTCTGACACTCCAGACAAGTATCACCCTGCTAATCATCCTAGTCTCATCTCTCCTGACATACAGTGTTGTTGATCCAGGCAGACAGCCCATTACCTTCTGCTTTACTTAACCCCCTCTAAGTTCTCCGTTTCTCTGTCCTTCTAACTGTGTACAGCACCACTGCCAGCACCTCCCTAGTCTTATCCATTTTGGCACTCTGACATTTTTGTTGACAGCTGTGTTGGCCCGAAAAGTCACGTTAGGCCCACTGGGGGAGTTCCAGTATGCCAGATGGCCAGTCGAGCACAGGTAAAAGGTGATAACAGAGAGTAAAAACAAGCCAGAATAATATCATGTCCTGTCCTTACTCCTCTGTCTTTCTTTTCTCTCTCCGCCTATCACAAATTGCAAATAGATAAACTGTTTGATGGTATACTGGCTGTTCTAAGCTAGTAACAAATTGAATGTAGAATTATAGAAAAAAGAAAACAGCGTGTGCGTGACAAGTGGCTCGCTGCCACAACAGAAGCAGCGAGCAATGCAGATGCTTGCTGTTGAAAAATGGGTTAGGGTCTCGGGCCCTCAAACAGCAGGCTGCTTTTCTTAGTTTGTAATGCAGCCCTATCTTTTAGCATGGTTGTACTGTGGGAATACTGATCATTTAAATGGATAGCTTATCATCTTCTGAAATACTCTTGAAGTATGGGATGCAGACTTTGCTATTTTAGATTAAGATTAAAAGTTCAGCAGAATGCCGGCTCATTTCTCCATCAAATATAGGACCGTGGTTCTCAGCTAGCTGCCAGTTAGCATTCTTTAGCATAGTTAGCATAAATACTAAAAATAGGTGATAAGAGTCACTCTAAAGCACTAACTAATTATATCGTTTGAGAACTAGGGGTTTACTGGGTGTTTTTAGCTGGGCTAACTTGTGTATATTCAGGGGTTAAAATGAGTGGGAGTTCCAGAACCTTTCAGTTGCTCAGTAATTAAACCTAATCAAAATTTTAATGCATAATTTTATCAAGCAGCCTGGCTTTGCTTCCAGGTTAGGCCACAGAGAAATGAATATCACCCCTGGTCCTGTCCACATGTACAGACGTCAGAAAAGTTGCCATGTTGTACTTCACTACCTACTGCTACAATAAGCATAAACAAAGTTACCATTTCTGTGAATGGCAGATAATTTCAAACTCGACACACAAAACTGCATCTGTGCAGTTTGGATTATAGTCTGTCTGCTAGCTAAGTGTCCAGTCACTGTATTTCCTAAGAGGGGGGAAAAATGTGTGAACGATCTAAAATAGACAGAACATTAAAGGAAAATGAGAGATAATGACTACTCGGCAAGTGACATTAGCTAGAGGGGGAAAACTTACATGTCATGTCCAAATAAATGTTACTTTATTATTAAAATATCAGATTCTGGATCTGCATGTAATAATTTGCTGAAGTTATTTGGTTATTTGTGAATTGTGTCTTTCACAACAAATTGAATTATATTTTTTGTTGGAATATTATACTAGTATGCAAATTCATGCTGAGCTGAGTAGCAGTATTATGGTACAATCTACAGTGCTGCATTGTGTTGCACTCGTGAAACGTAGTATGATAGCTCTGTGGTGTCCATGCTGACTGTTTGATAATTCTGCAACCTGTATAGATGCTAGTAAACGTATGAGCAAAAGATTTGCTAAAATACTTTCTTAGGGGGCAAAGTAGCATTTTGTAGCACCTTCTTTATGTCCTGTTTACCATTGGCGTTAAAGGTAATTGTTATTTAAAAATAACTGTCTAAATAAATACCTAGAGACATTTAAGAGGACTTGCTCTAAGGCAGGTATGGTTCTAGGAGGAGTTTGCCAGTCATCATTTTTGGATCTAAACTGATGATGCTCTTTAGTATGACTTACCAAATTCTACCTTTATAGTAGTAATAGTTCATATAACATACAACAATCTGACTGAAGAGCAGTAAACCTCTAGAGCAGCAGCATCTGGTCAAAGGCTGTCCATAAAGAAAATGGGACATCAATTTATTTTGTGACTTATTTCTAAGAGAGTCATTTCCCTGCACTGCACCCAATCTCAGCGCACTCAAGTAGCCAAATTCCACTTTATCCCCTGGGTGTTGTGATTTTGTGCTAAGCTAAGCGAAGTGTATGTGACAGACAAACATCAGCGGCATCAATCCTTTTTCTATTTAATGCAAAAAGAAAAATAAGAAGCAAATGTTATTACCCCACAGAGATAACTCTTAATTTTAGAGTCCCCGTGGAAGCAGGATTGCTTCTTGCAAAGTGGTGTTGAACATAGCCTGCTTGTAATTCAACTAAAATCTTTCAGATCATTTCAAGTCAAACCTTTCTCCCAAAAAAAATCCAGTGAACCGGCAAGTCAGATATTTACTTACTGGAAGTTACATGATATGATTATTAGGAAGTCACAATATTAGCTGAAGTCTAAAATGCCTTCTGCACTATCTTTCAGTTTTACTCCAAAACTGACACAGCGGCTTTTCAAAATTTTTGTGACCAGATGGCTAAACTAGAAGAAAAAGGTTCTGTGTATTATTTTATCCTTTTTTTTCCCCCATCTTTTTAGACCCATGGGGAGCTAACTGCAAGGAAAATCAATTTCTGTCATTCTCCAGCGAGTCTGCAGATGACAGTGAATAAATTTGTCGGGGGTAGATGTAAAGTTGTTGCAAGCCACAGGAACTCGACAGCTCTGTAATGCAGGTAGTTGCAGCTCCTGCAAGACAAACTAGTTGAATGAAGTGGGACATCTGGATTTTGCATTATTTTTGCTATACTCTAAAGACACCTGTCAGTGACATCGTCAGGGAATACAAACATAATTAAGTAATCAAACAGACACATTACATATGTAAATTACATTAATTGCAGAAATGGGCTTAAAATATTCATTCAAATTAGCCCCATCATTTAGGCAGGGATCTCTTCCTGGTGAGTGTAATCATTGAACTAATTAGGTCAGTCAATGCAAGTTGAAACATTTCGAAAAGCAATTTCACTTTCCAATTAATTATAGGCTCAGAGATTGAAAGCAATATGGAAATCTGTGGAGCAATAGCAAGGATAGAAATAACCCTTCAGAAAATCATCATCATGAGACCAGACTTATAGAAACGGGCCGACAGACTGAGAAATTTCACTGTGCAGCTTGAGCCTGAACTGTTATTATTTTTCATGGTTTATGGGTCTGAATGTGTATTTGCCGAGATGACTTGTCTGTATGGATTTTGGAAGTATCTCAGCAAGACAATTCAGTGCTGTAGAGCTGAATAGCGTTAGATGAAAGTGGAACACTCATTCACCTTTCTAGTACAAAGCAAACCACTTTGGAGAGTTCATAACCGGCTGCAGAGTGCGTGGCTTTTTCAGAAACACACAAAACAAATATCCACCCTGGTCTGAACAGTTCCATTCGACAGTCTTATTTGTTTTGTTATGGCACTTTTATTTAATTCAGAAGCAACAATATAATTGCACTCTATTCTAATTCTTTTTATAGTCCTGAGTGAAACAGCATTCATGGCAGCCATAAACACGAGGATTGCAGGGAATTGTTCTCCAATCTGCTCCTACAAACAGGGAGTGCATGACGCGGTGGACAAAAATATTGGTCCACCTACACATTACACCTACAGCAGCTGGCCAGCCATGGAGACCCAACAGGGTGATCTCCCAGTGCACAGCTTTTGAGTTGATGTTAATGCCAGAGGAGTTTTGGAGCTCAGCAGTTATTGAGTCAGGAGAGGATTGGCGAGTGTTACGCACCACGTGCCTCAGCACTCGGCGACTCCACTGTGTAACTTCACTGGGTCTGACACTTTGCGGCTGACTTGCTGTGGTTACTAAACACTTCTATTTTGCAAGAGTATCACTTACAGTTTACGGTGGGATGTCTAGGAGGGAAGACATTTTTTCAGCTGACTTGTTGGGAATTCTTTCACAGTCACCATGTCACAGATCATGTGCTTGATTTTATACAACTGTGGCAATGAAACTGAAAAAAACCCGAATTCAAAGATTAAGAAGCGTGGAATGTTTTTGTCCAAGCCTCAGAACAATGAAGACAATACAAAAGGTGCATAAGCTGTGATTTCTTTAGTGGATAATTGAGGTTAAAATCTCCCAATTAAAAGAATAAAAAACATTTACAACCTGATTTTAATATATATATATATATATATATATATATATATATATATATATATATATATATATATATATATATATATATATATATATATATATATATATATATATATATATAAAATTAATAGTTTCCCCCTTAATAATTCCACCCAGTGACGTGTTTTACAACTCCTCTACTTGGATACAGGATTCAGTCGGTGTTGCCATGTTTAAGCAGTGTAAATGAGGCTCTACAAAGGGAGTACGTTTTATTTCTTTTATTCAGTATTCAAGTATGTTCATTATTGCTTAACCCTCATTAAGATACTAAAAAAGTGTTGTATAAAGGAAATGCTGCAAGTGTTAGTATGCCATAATGGAGCTGTAGTAACCCAGTGTTTCTTCTAGAGCTTTAAAAGTTTTCAGGTATTATTTACATTCTGTACAAGACTGGGGAGAAACCACAAGGTTATACTATTTAAATCCCAAACTACATTTGCTACATTGTATGGAGTTTTATTTTGAAATCCCCTCATTAGTCATCATTAGTGAGTCTTTTGCCTCGTAAAGGTAGCAATAGTGTCAAAAAGCACATCGCCACGTGATTTTCTAAGCTGTGGTACAAAAATGTTTTCCATTTGTAGCATCAGCAGATGAGGATGCTAAACTTTTGCTTAAGACATGTTTGCATATGGCATGCAGCCTGTCTCTTTAAGGGTTGTATAATGATATAATATGAATATTTGACTTTTTAAGATCATTTTTGAAACAAATCACCTGGAAACTTTAATAGTTTACGCTCCTGGAGTTAAAGATCAAGATACCTCTAACTAGTTACATTCATTTTAGCCAGCAAACATGACAACAGTTGAAGAGATGAAAAGCTGGCTTGTTTGCGTTTGTGTGAAATTGAATAACCATTGTTTCAAGAAATAAAATATAAAATATTTTTGAGTGACAAATCTTTCACCATTACCTGGTGCGATGCTAAATTCAAAAGGCTGGCATGCAAATCAATAGCGAGCAAATTTCTTTCTCTTTTTTTCTTCAAGATAAAAATATTGACGTATGACTTTTTGCTATTTTGTAAAATTATAAGCTACATAACTTAGCTTTTTACGAGTGCAGCCCAAACTGTGTGCAGCTTGTTCTTGTACACCTAAAACAAGACAGATGATGAGACTACAGCATGTGATAGGACATGCCCTCGGAGGTCCCCTGCACCTCTTTTGCCCTTCGTTTCCTCACCTTTCCCATCACATTATCCTCAATCTTACTTTGCTCCTCCCCACAATGCTGCCTCCCTTCCCATCCTCAGAGATCTCACCAGAAGCCTCCAGAAAGACAGATGCTTTGTCCATTCATTCAGTAATTACATTCCACTGCCAGGTCTTGCAGGCTGATTATTTAGCTGTCTGTCTCATCTACTGCCAAGCCACTTCTCCCATGTAAGCTCCGATTCAGGACCCCAGGACAGCATCCGCAGATAAGGCTCACCCTGACTGTGTTAAACAATGAGAAGAGTTCAAAATGATTAGCCTGCCAGATTTTAGGTTTATTTTAGGTCCCATTTATGAAGGGGGAATGAATGTAATGAACATGCAACAAAACAAAATGTAACAAATCTAGACAGTAACATACAGTATGGGAGATGCTTTTGGTGAATCTAACCAATGAATCAGCTTAAACTGCGATACGAATGTAAACAGCAAATTAGTTCTCAGAGAAATGAGAACGACTGCCTTTGGGCTCGCCTATGTTTTTTTTCTTGCTCCCTTTTATATTAGAGCATCACCAGCTGTTATGGCAGATGGGCAAGGTAGCAACCAATTTAACTCCATCCATTTCTATGCAAGCACAGAAGAAACAATCTGTCTCTGTCACTGACTGTCTCACTCGCTCTCTCCTCTAAGCTTCTTTTTTTTCTGAAGGGATCTAGCTTTATTGCTCTCATTTTGACATACAGATTTTTACCAGCATCAACTAAAAAACTGTGATGGGATAATATAAACTGTACGTGCTTATGATTAAATGAGTATTTGCAATACTTTTACTTTAATTTTATATGTAAGCAAAAACAATAGATGAGCTTCCCATTGTCCTTGCCAATTCCTGAGAAAAACTAGGAAAGGTTTTCCAAGAAGTAGGCTGACAAGTTCATGATACAAATATTTTCTTTTTTCAATCCCAAAGGCACAAACTCTCACCAGCCACTTTATTAGGTACACCTTCCTAATGGTGTGTTAGAACCTTTTGCCCTCAAAACCTTGTTAATTCTTTGTGGCATTAAATCAATAAAAGGTGCTGAAAACATTCCTCAGAGTTTTTGGTCAGTATTGACATGGGAGAATCACACAGTTGCTTGTCATGCCAATGTCTCCCTTCAACCACATCACAAAATGCTCTATTGGATTGAGATCTGGTCACTGTATAAGATATTCAAGAAACCCGAGCTTTGTCACACACACACACACTATCCTACAGGAAGCAGCTAGGCGATGAGTATATTGTGGTCAAAAAGCGATGGACATACTCAAGTAGCCTTTGGCACTTAAATGGTGCTTAGTTAGTATAAAGGACCTAAAGTGAGTCAAGAAAGTATCTCTTACACCTTTACACCATGCTGATGATGCTTTCATGTTGGATAGCAGGGATCATTTGGCCCAACCATCACAGCAGAGATTGAGACTCAACAGACCAAAGAATGTTTTTTTCCAGTCTTCTACTCTCTAAGCTTGTGGGAAATTTAGCCTTAGTTTCCTGCTGTTAGCTGATAGGAGTGTTATCTGGATAAGAGCTGCTCTTCTGCATACTGTACCTTGATTGTAACAAGCAGTTATTTGAGCTACTGTTGTTTCCTGGAAGCTTGAAGCAATTTGTCCTTTAAAATCAGCAAGACATTTTCATCCAGAGAATGGACACTGGATATTTTGTCTTTTTTAGACCACTCTCTGCAAACCCTATAGATGGGTGTGTGGCTTAGATCCTTGAGATGAAGTGTATGCAGCTGATGTGTGTAGAAACACACGCCAGGATGTGCTCCTAAATTTACACTGGTCATTTTAATCATGGTTAACAATTACCATTGGAATTTTTTTAGATTCAGCAGCAATCATAAGCAGATTTCTCCATACAACAATCGTTATTAGTTGAAGTGCTCTAAAATATAAAAACATAATTAAAAATTAACATAATCCATTTTATTCTATACCCTTAATATATTCAGAATATTTTCCTGATTCTAATTAAATTTTTACTGGAGTCTTATTTGAAAATGCAGGGCTTTTTAGGTGAAAGAGAATGTTTTTACAGTGTGATACAGCGTTCGTTAGTTTACTTAAGCAAAGGCTCCGAACTATTCGTCCACTATAAGTCTATTAATAAGCAGTGACACAAAGAGCAAAGAGGAGCAGTGAGGTTGAAAGATGCTATTAAAGCCATAACAAGAGTTAATGACAGGGCAAAAAAAAAAAAAAAAAGTTGAAGGTAATGGTGCTGCGAGTCTCAAATTGTCCAGATCAATGTTTAGAGAGCACATGGTGCAATTAGTGAGTCTTTTGTGCTTCTAAAATCTTTTTTGCATATTCTATCAAAGAACGCATGGGCATTAAACACCCAATTGCCCAAGCAATAACTATAAAACAGCTGCACTACATCAGAAAGCTTGGGCATTAAATTGCATTGTTCTTTGCTTCTGCACTAATACAAGGATAGAAAAGCTGGCCAGAGATGAAAATTTAGCCCAGTAGTAGCAACACTCGTCTAAGTGGGGCATCTATTTGCTCTCAAAACCACCTGAACTATCAGTGTCACACAATCCACGAGACACTGTAAACATTCATCTGATCCATGCTGAAATAATTGCATCACATAATAATTCATTCCCCAAATCCTCTGTTTGACAGCATGCCAAAGGTGGTGATTAAATTCAAATCTGAATACCGAGGAGGCCGTTGAAGTCCTCTATTCTCTTGTCATGTTCATGAAACCAGTCACCATAAGAAGATGGATAATTTGTGGCCTTAAAGCGACGCTTACAGCGAGTGATAATGCTTTCACAGAGTGACATACAAATGATAATGGATCAGTGTAAAAAGGAGAAGTCCATTTTAAAATTCACTCCAGTGTGCAGCTGAATGTTGCAGTGATCGGATCAGCTTATAAATTCCCCCAGATTAGTCATTTCCCTAAATTCCGTGAGTGGAGGTCAAGAGTGCAAAATTTATATGACACCCAGAATCATAAGCAAGGTTAAAATAAAGCAGAATTCTACAGCAAGAGCCCAAAGTCTGCCAAGAAACATCCCACACACCATTAAAACACCACCATCCTAGACTACTGAAACAAGGCATTTGGCTTCTAACCTGTGCGGGCTTTAGCTGTCCAGATTGGTGTACCAGGTGTACCAGAGCACCACCACATCTCACATTTCTCGTCTGACAGATGTGAAGCCCAGTATGATCTTAAAGCCCATCTTCCTCAAAGCTGGAGGTGTTGTTCATTCTGAGAGACACAGTTGTAATAACTGGTATCTGTGGTACTTCTTACCTTCCTGTCAGCTCCAACCAGTATGGCCAGTCACCGCTGACCCTCACACCGGATGTTTTTCTGTTTTTTGTATCATTCCGAGCAAAGCAACAGGTTTAGAAACGTTCTAGCCACACTTAGCTGTATCTGCATAGATTTATAAATTACACTGCTGGTGCATTTCATGATTGGTGATGCATGCTTCAACACCTTACTGACTACAGCTTCTTACTAGCAAAAAACCACACACACACACACACACACACACACACACACACACACACACACACACACACACACACACACACACACACACACACAGAGAGAGAGAAAACACTCCAAATCCAACAAAGTTGTTATAATCAATTCCAGGTCAGAGGCACTGTGGGACACCTCCAAGCTGTCAGCTGATGGAAAGCTGTTGATTATGGTTTTAATAAGGAGCAGAAAGTGTGACCATGAAGACTACAGTGGTGCAAACTGCAGTACAATACAACAGTTCTTACAATGTGTAATAGATAATATTCTTCCTTCGCTTTTTTCACTCAAAGCAAAAGTGTAGCTCTTCTTTTAGACTTCATTTAAGGGGAGACTCGATAGATCTGTGATGAATGTCCAATTGTGTAGGTTTTTAGATCATTCATTTGTCATTCAGATGAATGTACTGCTTCAATTAGTGAATAAGAGCTGGAGATTGGATCTATTATCAGTGTTACACTTTTGTCTACTTCTTAGAGGTTTTTGAAGAAAAAAAATAACTTGAGGAAAAATATATTAACTTTCTTGCTGAATGTTTGATAAGACCGATATATGTTTGTCATGTTTGTACCATTTAACTCTGTAACAACTAGATGTTATAACTTAACATAAACCAAAGAAGGACTTAGTTAGACTTATGCGATGTGTCATTCTCACAAACGGGACATAAATGCTGCCATTCTTTTGGTTACCTTTGGCACACAACTTTTCCTTGTTTCACCTTTATTGTTGAACCTTTTAAGAGCAAGACACTGTGCATTAACAGGGAGGAAGGAGGGTATCATGAGTCATTAGTATGAGAGGGAGACCCTGGTTTATGTACCATTTTGCAGTGTTGTGTTTTCCACTTTATACTTTGTTTTGACTCACAGTTTATGCTTAGATGCTGAAAGTACTTGTTTATTAATTGAAAAACACTATATTTAGGTGATTAAGTTTTGAATTAGCTGCTCTGACTTCTGACTGTGCAGAAGTCTTGAGCTCCCCTCCACCATTTATTTATTTTTTGCTTCCAAGAAGCCAGACTGCCTTGCAATTTCAAACTATGTTCTTTGCACACTGGCTTTTTTTTCCTTGCACCTGACCATTTTCAGAGGAAGGCTTCTTTTTGAGTCGCTTAACACTGACCTATGAATGATTCAAGCATAAAAAGATGTCGAAATCAATTCCATTCCATTTTAATTCTGTCCATTAAAAAAAATGAGAAAATTGGACACTTGGTGAAAAAAGAGGGAAGTGACCAAAGCCTCATCGGAAATGATCTCAGTGTGGCTACAAAGCCATTTTTAAGGATGGGAGGATGTCTGGAGGAGGACAGGGAAGAGGCCATGTCTAAAACATAGAGGTGGCTCTGTCATGGTTTGGGGCTGCGTTTCAGCTAGTGGTGTTGGGAATCTTCTTGAAACTGATGGAATTATGAAAAGTAGGAAAGTACTATAAATACCATGGAAAGCATCTGTCTGGCAACTGCTTCGGATTTCAGCATGACTATAAATGTAGCAAAAACATTCCTGGATAGTTAAAAACAACAACAACAACAACAACAACAACAACAACAACTACAACAAAACAGTGGAACACTATGAGTCATGGACTGGCCTCACCAGAGCCCTGTCCACCACATTATAGGAGCAGTGTGGAATCATCTTGACAGAGAATGGAACAAAAGACAGCTAACATCCAAAGAAGACTTGGATGTCCTTTAAGAAGCCTGGAGGACTATTCCTGAACACTACTTAAAGTACAGGAAAACTTGTTTACAAGGGTTCAGACTGTGTGGTCATACCAAATATTGACTTTCCAGCTCGATGAAAATGTATAGACTCAGTTTTTTTTTTTTCTTATACACTGTATTTCCATGTATGTTTTCACATTTCACTGTAGCTATTTCCCGTTTTCCTAGCAAAAGACTTAGAATAGTGCATTCCCATAAAACCACGTTTTATTTTGCAAATAAAAAATAACAGGAAGTTATTTAACAACCCTTTGAATTCTAAACTATCATATTAGTACTCTAATTTGATATTTTGGAAAAGAAAAATGTGAAAAGTCATTGATGTGTGCAAGGATGATTACTTTCACTGTTTGACAAGACTTGTGAGAAGTATTTTTTTAAAAAGTTACATATTCTCAGAGGGCTAATTATGAGCTAAAGGTGCTTGTTGCTATATTTGATGATAGATGATAAGGTCTATTACAACACCTACAATATATTAGTTCCAGTGAGAAACCCTGACATATTACAGAGTTTTGTCTTGCTATGACAGTAATGCACTGAAGTGTAAAAAACAGTACTGCAAATGAGACAGTAAGGGGTAAAGGTTAAAAGAGGCAGCTTCGTCAAGATGAACTTTTTTGACCAGTTTTATTAAGATGTGACAATAAAAATCAGCTTGAAAGCCCTTAAATGAAGAGCTTTGAAAGTTGAAGACTCAAGGAATACTTCACTTCAACATGGAGGGTCATTATAGTTTCTGAGTGGTGTGCTACAACCCAGAGGAGTGAAATATAGCCAAGAGCAGGTCTAACATGTGCCAGAGGGGTTACTGGGATTGGCCTTTCCTTCTAGATATCCACGGCTGAACCTCTGTGGCTCCAAATATTAAATTAAATAGGTATTCTGACCTCTCTGCAAAATCATGTTTTCTCAGCTTTTAAGCCAGTAAATTAGCAGAGAAGAACACATTTTAAAATAAAAATGGTCAATATATTTAATGATTTTTCTGGGGTTTTTTGGTCTAAATCAGACAATCTGGACTGTGAAAGTATTGGTTTCCATTTATGTCTTGGCAAGCCTGGTAATGACCCTATAAAATTAATTTTGTTTATCTTAATCACCTCATTCTTATAAAATCTAATGATTTTTACCTCGGCTCATTTCTTATTTGATGCCTGGTGCAACTACATTGTTTTATTATGTTTATTATTTTATTATGTTTTGTTTCTCTTGCACCCAGTTCTGGTTTGTCAAGTCAATGAAATTGTCAGGGCTCTGTGTGCAGGCAGGTGGAGATGTGGATCCAAGTGCAGGACTCTCAGACGGAAATATAACTGAAAACCACAGCTTTATTGCTGGCACCAACAAAACAGAAAACAAAACATGAAAACACTAACTGGACCACACAGGCAGGATCTGAGGGTACGACGCAACACCGAGCATGAGAAAACACAGGGCTTATATACACAGGGTAGTAACGGGGGAATCGGCAACAGGAGGGAGACACAGCTGGGAGAGATCAGGGCTAATGAGACAGGGGGAACAAAGCTGCACACACTAACATAAGACAAAGACTTTCACAATAAAACAGGAAACATGAATCACAACTCAGAGACACGGACTCAACACAGAGAGACAGAAAATGCCACATGGAACTGAACTACACATGAAACCACAATTCCTAAAACATGGATAACAGAAACATGAAACTCTAATAATAATGATCACAACCACAACAAGAGAACAAGAAAACAATCCATGATGCAAAATTAAACCAAAACATAAACTCAAAATACTGGGTCCAACGGACCCAGAACCGTGACAGAAATTATCTGCTGTTTCTATCAGACCTGTTCGGTATTGACTAAAATTTTTAAATTACAGCATGCACTGCATTTAGCTTTAAACTACAGAAAAACTTATAGCTGCAGTTAAATAAAATGCAATGAAATGGTGACAGTTAGATGGTGTCAGAGGCATTTGGTGACAAGCATATCAATGGGTGTAAATTATAAAGGCTATATATAATATACAGGCTTTTGCACATTTTTTTCTTGCAGATTAAATTGAGAGATTGTGTCAGCAATTAACTGATTCATGACAATAACTATGCCAATTAACAAAGACAACATTTGATACAGGAAGTTGCTGTATGTCATTATTTATCGAATTATAAAAACTCTCTTTAGGAAAGGAAAATGTAAAAATGTGAGTCTTTGGATCAGTATTCTCTCCCGGTGACAACACTATTCATGACAATTACAATAATGTAATTAGGAATTAAGACTTCAGTATCTGACTGATTACTGATAGAAATATATTTGTAAAACTTTTCCCACTTAACATCTGTGTGCAACTGCCCAGTCCAATCTAAAATCCATCCTGCAAATGCACCACATAAAAACTCTCTTATAGAGCTTTTACATATGCAGTATCCAAAGGCACGTCAATATAGACAAAATATGTGGTCCTTTTATGTTTACTGATGCATTTTTTTTACCTTTCCGATAACAACTTGCGATTTTAAAATCCACCTTCGGTAGTATATTTCATTTCATTTCAAACTGTCTGCTTAGCCAGAAAAAAAAAAAGTCCAAAAGGTTTTGAAGCAGTGCTGAATCGTGCTCTCTTATATGGTAAATCAACATTAAAAGCAACAGAAAATCTCCATGTAAACTCTCAAGATGGTTTTTCATGGCCTTGTTGTGCTTTCAAGTCTCGTCTGCCGCTTTGGATCGTTGCCAGTGTCATAGTAACGTGGCAGGATGTGTCATCGTCTCATCCAGGCAACACTTTTCAACAGAATATGTTAAGGGCTCCTTTTTTTCTGTGGGGCTGCTGGAGTGTGGCACAAACCATCAGGAGCCTGCTTATTTTTAGACAGTCCTCACGCTGATTGTATTGTGACTGATTTAATAAGTATCGAGAAATTTGAAGAAACTTTACTGGGTTAGAGACATCACTTTGGAAAGGTCAGCAGAAATTAGTGGAGTAGGAGGGAAACTTAACCTTTCCCTTGGGTTGACTGACAGAGAGACAGAAGTGGCTTGATTGCAGCCATTGTGTACTCTTGTGTTTGATGATAATTACATATCCTGTTGTTTGCTCGGATCCATAAATATTTCATGAGCTCCTGTCTTGGATTTCGAAAGACTAGAAGATTTCCACTATCCTATAGTGAAAAATGACTACAATAGTGATTCAAAAGGGTGTTACTAACTTATTATACAACACTAATGAATTCTCTCGGTGCTGATTTTTGTAGCTTTCTGTCCTGACACTTAGCCATCTTTAAAAGTTGTCTAAATGTTACTAAATTTTCATTACTGCACATACAGTTGATATTATGTCAAGTTCAATCTTCACAGTGTGTGGGAGATCATGCATTGCATATTTCTCATAAAAAGCTAAAGTTGAAGTGAATCTTTGCATAAAGGTTTAAAGACAGCACAAAGCTAATGAAGCATGGCTAGTTAATCATGTTGGTTTTTCAGTACAAAACAAAGATGTTTGATTAGAAATGATTAGTTGTATCAACAGAACCACATGCTGTATTTATTGCTATTATCAACAGCATGGTGCACTTACTTCCTGGAACACGCCTCGTTGCTTGGCAAGACTTAAGGAAAATCAAAGACAACCTTTATACCACCAAAAGACCCCAACCTGTCAGTTTTATACTTTGGTCTGAATAGAGATTAGATAAATGAGCTCATTATAAGCTTTAGAGTTGCTAGCAGATTTGGACAAAGGCATCCTTGCTGTTTTCTCTTGTTTGTAATCTTTTAGTAAAAATTAATTAGCAAAAAAAAAAAGAAGAAGAAAAAATATGAAAGCAACTTTAGCTTAATACACAAAAATGTATTTGTCCCAATCTTGTTTATTACATAAAGCTATTGTGTATGCATAGTTACATCTTAGGACCCTGAATGTTCTTATCTATATGGGATATTATGATGTCATCATGTTGCCCAGCGGCCACCTACCGATGGTGCCGCAATAACCTTGCATTTAGACAACGGTACCAACTCATAAAGGCGTAGTATAATTTAATATATATGTAATATATTCATTTGTGATACAGATTTTTTGATATTTCCAGATTGTGATATTTACTATGAATATGAATATTTATTGAATATTTATTTACATAATTTCACACATTAACTTACAAAGTCAGGTTTACTGTATTCAGAGAATTCAGGAAAACTTTAATATAAAAGCAATGGGCTGTTGCGTCATGTGAATGAGTCCACCGTAAAGAAATCACCATTTTTCCAGGATGCCATTATATCCATTTTGTTGAGGTGCATGTTATTGACATGTATACATAAATTATAACAACCATAATTAAAGTTACATTCTGAGATCCTCTTTTACTCTGAGGGTTCACATTCAAACAAACTCTTGCATTTTTTTTCTTATACACTTAACCGGGGTGGTAAGTGTCTGAATGATGAGTGTAGCAGTATACTTATTTTGTACAACAGATGGCTCACATATTCCCTTAATCATACATAGAGCTAAATACATTTTCCTGCACAACCGCACAATGAGTCCCTTATTTATCTTTATTCATATAAACATTTACAGCTCCTATATTTTCAGTTTTTTCACTCTTGGTAACGTGATTAAGTATATCTTTTTGCCAACAAAGCAACAAGCAGAGCAAACAATGCTACAGGATGAGCATGTTCTTGTAAATTAAACAAGTAGCATGAGTGTATAATAACGCAAATAAACCTATGGGGTTTTAAAGATATACACTTAATTATATAAGTGCTATCAGTGGAAATGTCCACATGTAATTTCATAGTCATCAAGTGTTATATAATCTGATTATATGACATTATCATGTCATTCAACTGCATGCGTTTCCTCTGAACACAGGACAGATGTGGTACTTACAGAAACACAAAGCTGCGTACCAGCAGCAGTTTCTGTCTGCTTCGTGTTATTTTGAGAGAATTCTTTACGCCAGCAAATAGAATTCTGTGTCTGCCATACACTGCATGGTAAACATGACCCAGCAGCACAAACCAGCACACTTCAGCACTCATATTGATTACCAGCATAAGTGTAAAGATTGCGGCATCTGGAGACACAGTTGGGTGTTGATGAATATATCCCCTTTGGACACAAGCAAGAAAATCCAGCCGAATTTCAAGAATCTCTTTTGTGATTCCCTACACAGAACAAATGAAGTGTTTCAAAACATCCCCGTGAAGAAAAGGTTTCATTTTAATCCATTTTATATAAATAACCCACTTTGGCATTTTGTTTGACACAAAAAACAATTCTGTCATTAACTATGTGTTTGATTTAAGTGTGATAGTCCAAAACATCTGTTTCACAGTCAGACTCCTGCAGACGTGTGTAAAGTCATGGTGAAAAAGAAAGTACACCTCTTTTAAATTCTAATGTTTTATGTAAGAGAACATAACAAAAAAATAATCTATTCCTCTGCAGGACTTCAAATTAGGTAAATACAACCTCAGATGAATGACCAAATATCATATAATTTATTGTGTCGCTATTTATTTAATAAAAATTAAGCCAAAATATAAAAGCAGTATGTGAAACACCCTCCCTGCTTCTAGAGGAGTTAGCAGCAAGGCGCTGATAATCAAAATACACTGACTGATCATCAGCAAGTGTGAGCACCTCTACAAAAGCAGTTGTTTGGGGAGTTTGTTGGTCTGGGGCATTGAGCGTGTGTTTTAATACAATGCAAAAGAGGAAAGACGTGGAGTTATCTTAGAGAAAGAGCTATTGCTATAATGCAGTTTGGCCATGATGTTACTTTTTTAGTTAGTGCAATGTTAAAATAAGTTGTTTAAAAGGAAAAAAAAATATTTATCAAGGCAATATGAGCAGAGAGTACAAATATGTTGAGGGATGTTCACTAGCAGTCAAAAACTAATGTGTATATATGTCTGCATTTTTATTTTGTTGAATATGACTGTGATGGCCAAACCCGTGGCCACACTCTAAAGTCGGTAACTTTTGTATTTTCATTCTTCATTTGAACATAGTAATACATTTTAGTTGCCAATAACTTCATTGATTGGTTTGGATACATTTGTTCTATTTGTAAGCACGCACATTTAGTTTACTTATGTATTCATACTTCTTCATTTCTTTGCTTTCTGACTAACTTTTGTCTTTTTATTTCTTACCTGCCATCATCCCTGGGAGTTGCTGGACAAAAGATGGTAGCCAGGGTTTGAAACCATTAAATATGAAGGAAGATAATTGGACCACACCACCACTTCCTGCTGAAGGGGGGGAATGTGTGTTTTCTTTACTTTAAAAACAAAGTATTTGTATTTAATTAAATATTTGAGTTTAGGGTTTAATGGGGTTTTGATTTTCTTCTTTAGTGTTTAGTTTATTAACAAACTAGATTGTACTGCATCGTTTGTGATTTATGATTGTGTTTGTTTGTTACCCCCTTATGTGTCACAATGGTCTGATCAGCCATTATATATACCCTTGTATGTCATTTCATGTTTAGGTCAATTATGTATGTTTGGGCAGTCATTTGGTTTGTTAAGTTTGCAGTCTTTGCCTGAGTTCAGTTTTGTTTCTTTGACCTCTTTTATGAGCTCAACATTTATTAGTCTTGTAAATATAATTTTTGGGGGTTAAATAAATGGAAACTATATTTTTCTAATAATTCCTGGGCTCCTCCTGTTTTTCAACTCGGTCCATCACAATGACCAAAATTATAGAAGAAGTGCTGCCATATGTTTGACCAAAGGCTTCAGTTAGCATGTCTGATGTAAAGTGAGAAGTGTCTCCTTATACAGTACTTGAAATTTAAAAAAAACAAACAAAAAACACATTTTTGCTAATATTTGTGGGTGTTTTCTTGTTTATTTGTTTGTTTTTTTGTACTATTTAAACACTAAAGTGGCCCTCCAACGAGACAACGGTGCTAGCAGTGGTCCACAGCTCATTTAAGTTTGAGACCCCTGAGTTATATGTTAAAGTTTGTAACAGTACACTGAAGACTGAACAGGCAGAGCCCTCTTCTCCTTTAGAAGAACATGGCAGTTTGACTTAGCTTTATAAAGCTGGATGTGAACAAACCACAGTACTGGAACCACGTCCTTTGGAGAGTTTAGAGCAAAGTGGAAATGTTTGGCCGTAATGCACAGCACAACATTTGGAGAAAACTAAACACAGCATATTACCACAAACATGTTATACCAATGAAAAAAAAAAACAACAAAAATCATCCAAATTCTTTTATGTTATCACTGCTGATAAGTGGCTCCAATAGTTATCAAATATATGCATTATTTCAGACATTGCTTCTGCATTTTGGCTTAGTTTTTGTTAAAAAAAAAAACATGACAACAGAGTTTAATATGGCATGTGTTGTTGTTCATCTGAGGTTGTATTTACTTAATTTTAAGGCTTGATAAGAACATTTTTAGTATGTCGTAATATATAAAAACTTAGATTTGACAGAGGGCGCATTGCCATGACTTCACCTTGACTACTCATACATATTGTCAGTGACTATCTGTGACTTAAAATTCATATAGAATGAGTATTGGCATACATGGCTATACCATTTAAAAAATCTGGTTATTGTAAGAATTTACCTTGTATTGATCTTACATTACATAAGTGTTAAAGGCAACATTATGCTGGAGTAACACACTTTTCTGAATCCATAAAAATCTTTTCAGTGAAATGAATAGCCATTATGCTTATTTGCCCACTTTCATTTACAATACAAAGACGCTGACATGAATACCATTTTACATCTGAACAAAGCGAGTCTTGATACTGAGGTGTTAACACGTTTGCGTGTTTTAACTTCTGGTCCTTTTTTATGCAAACCTTCCATTACAAGAGGCCTTTATGGGCAAACTCAATAGCTAAAATGAAAAACACAAGCACATAAAAGTTTAAAATATCTGGGCTACAAACAAGGTCAACAGGGGAAAAAAAACATATCCAAAATACAACTGGATAACACATCTGAAGCCACCCTTCCTTTATTTCTTTCCCCTAATTGGCTGGTGTGTTTTGAAACATATAAAGCTAAGTAAGGGGATTTGAAGAGTTCTCGAACCAGGCAACAAGGTATAACAATAAAGGCTGCATAATTTATCAACAGCCAGGCAGCGCTGCTTGTACTTAATATTGTGCAAGCAATTTGTCCCAGAGAGAAGTTAAATCTATTAGAACGGGACTCTGTGGAACCATTGGAAGAGTAAAAAAAAAAAAGCACATTACAATGAAAACAATTTAGAAAAATGCTTAAGAGTCCATACTGTATGTCAAGCCTGAGGGTGAATGGGAGCTGCAACTGTAGTCTGCTGCTTACAAATCTGTTACAACTCTCACAACTGCCATAAAATCAATACCCTGGCATTTGGCCAACACGTATGCTGCCCTAGTTTGAGGGAATAGGGTAAGACTTGGAAATGGGACCCCACATGCAGAAAATGAGCAAGTGTCCTTCACTGCATCTTGAACAAGCAGGAGTTGTGGCCTCTTTAGGGAACTTCCCACCCGACGTGAGATTATTTTTAACATTTATTTTGCTTGTCTATCCTCCATGCACTGACTAATTTCCCATCTGATATGATGCCACAGCAAATCTTTAAACTTCAAATGATTTTTATAAAAGGAAGGCAAGTCCAACACACCGTCAAGGTTTCTGATGAAATCTAACACTTATAACTTGCTTACCTTTTCTAATATGCTCACTGCCCTGTTTTGAGAGACCAGGCTATGACCTGGAAAGAGGCATCTCTTCTAGAGAGTGAGCAAGTCTCGTTCACTCCTTCTTAAGTTGGAAATATGACCTCTTTACAACTTCAACCTCTTTAGAGATTTTCCCACATGATAAGAAACTAAGCCATTTAGATGGAACTGTCCTACATAAGGACGTCCAGGGGATTGTTTCTATTTGTTTTACATCCTTTTTTCATTGATGCCTGAATCCATTCTACCATAGCCAAACCTGTGGACCTGTCAACATGAAAAAGTTAGTGTTTGATTGAGTAGCTTGCCTACAAATAAGCCTAAAAAACTCTGTTTTTCATTTTACTGCAACCATTTATATTTGTTAGGTAATTTGAGTAGTGGTAGTTTTGGTGTACAGTGGTGTGCAGTTAACATACTGGGCACATTTGTTACACATGCAAACATTTTTTGTCTTGTATATTAATTCACAACAAGCACAGAATAAATACTGCAAATGAAGAAGCAAAATAGAAGCTCGAATAAAGGATGTGACGAATGTGATGTTTAATATTAATAATAAAAAAGCTGTGCAGTTGTCTGGTGGTAGGAAGGGCTTAGAACAGATAATAGATAAAGTAAAGCTGCAGGAGGAGGGTTGTTTTCAAGTTCTTGTGATTTTATGTGTGTGTTTGTGCCCACTACTGTTACTACTGGAGCTTTAAGCTATTAATTATGACTGCAGAAAGCTGCAGTGTGACCTGAGTGTCATCAGGTAAATTCTGTTTACCAGTGACTATTCATAACTCTGCAGTAATTGCTAATTTAGCAGCATAGGTTTTTTACTGCACTGTGAGAAAACGTGCCAGCAACTGAAATAAAAGCAGGCAAACGAAACCAATCATAGAGGAAGGGAAACATTTTTGTTATGTTTGTAATCTTGTGCAAATAAAAGTGACATTTAAGTACTTTTCATCATATTCTCTTTCATTGCTTGTCTATTACACCTGAATGCTCTTTCATCAGTGCTCTTCTGGGTGAGTCATTAGTAGGAGAAAGTTATTACATGCCTTCTGCATATAAATGTCGCCTTTGTTATTATAATGCTCATAACCAAGATTTACCATTGCCAAGTGTGTTGAGGGGAAAAAAACACTTACAGTTATTGCTTCATAACCCAAATTATTATTATCAGTGAAGACTGCTGACAACCAGGCAGGATAGCAGAATTGGTGCTCACACTTTGTTTTGGACGACAGTCGACATCTTTTAGGTGGTAATCTGAACTGACAGTGGCGTCAAAAGCAGCATAGCCATATTTACAGCAATGCACAGCTGTTTTTATAACTTTGACAATATTGTTTTTGTGTTTCCAAGCTTTAATCATTCTAAATCATTCTTTCCTCTTGTTGGATTGCAGACAAAGTACCAGTTTATGAGGAAGGCTAGAACCAAAATTAATTTTCACAATATACCAAATTTAGATAAAGCAAAGGACCTTTTTTTTTTTAATTCATTCCCTAAGAGTCATTAGAAATGATTACAATTATTACATTTTGTTACAGGAAAGTTGCTGTTGTGAGTGGTTGACTTGAAAATATGTGACATGTAACTAACTTGGAAGACAGAGAATAAAACATATCTCAGGCCAGTTGTATTTTAAAATTAAGGGGTGCATAAATAATCAGCGGAGATTTTGTGTATCTTACTTGTAAAACCAAGAAAAGCAGTTCTAATATTTGCTTTCATAATATCACACCCATTCATCTCACTTCAAAGTAGCTTTTCTCTTCTTTGTGATTCAATAATTTTCTCACCAAAAATTAACTGAAGAACTCTCTGTAAGCCACATGCCCAGGAGAGAACAGCAGACAGACACAACTAGTGGTTATCCAGCGAGCACAAGGGCATTTAGCAGCAAAAAGGACAGAAATGTCACTCAGCACTTGGATGAGGATAAAACAGGGATAAAAGGCTGCAAACATGTCTCCTAATGCATACAAATGGTGGGCCATTTCTGATGAGATTTTTAGCCTTGCTAATAGGTTCAAAAAAGTAATTCCATCTTTGGCTAAAAATATATTCAAGTACACTTTTAAACAGTGTTTCATCCTCATTCAATGAGCTTGCTAAAATGATTCCTTCCTTAAAAAATTGCAATGCAGATTTTTAACTTCTATTTATTGAATTTCATATTTAAATTGTATATTATAATTTTCAGTGACCTAATAGTTGAGATTGTTGACAACGAGCTGTTTCTTTATACATAGCACCCATTGAGTGTAAATACTGATTTTATTTTTTGATGTCACTAATTTGGGAATCTATCGACTATCGTTTGATGATTCATGCTATGTCTCAAATCTTGGCCAAACTTTTTTACAGTTGTATTTCCTGACTCATTGGTGAATAGTTCTGCTAGCATGAAAGTGGTTGCAAAGAGGGTGGAGGTTAGCAAGTTGCCACAGCCACCAGCAGTTGGTGTGGAAGATGCTAACTTGTCTCCAAACACTTGCACACTACTTCCCAAGTGAAATGGAAATGGAAGTTCAACGCAAACCAGAAACAGAAACTGTTCACATTGAAAGTAAAAGTTTGCCAGGAAGTCACTCAGCTTGTGACTGAGGTCTAAGTGAGTTCACAATGATAAGTATGGCCACATGCATTGCACTACATGCCCCAGTGTGGCGTGGCTTACTTTTTACCCACAGTGATAACAACTTTGGCATTTTAATGGCAATGATAGAAACTACCATACAACTTTAAGCTAGTGTAAGGGAAGTACAATAACAGTTGTCATGATAACTCAAATTAACGCTAGCAAGTTAAGATCAGCTGATTTTTTTTCCATTAGCCACTAACATTATGTGTTGTGACTAATACATGTGGCTAATAAATGTTGCAACAAACATGGTCAAACGATGCAGCAACTTCTCATTTTTGCTTTCAGACAAAAACTACCATGGAATACAACCTTTATATACTGTATTTATATAGTGCAACTTCACAACAAGCATTGTAGGTAAACCTACTCAACTGTACATTAATGCAAAGTCACATGGCGCTAGCTCAGTGCATTTAAGCATGCAAACATGGTCAAGAGGACCTGCTGAAGTTCAAATTTAGCATCAGAATGGGAAAGAGAAATTATTTTAGTGAATCGGAATATGACATGAATGTTGGTACCAAAAAAGCTGGTCTGTGGACTTCTGAAACTACTGATGGGATTTACCAATAAATGATCCAAAAACAGAGAAAATATCCAGTGAGTGGCAGTTCTCTAAATAAAAATTCCCCGTTGATGTCAGAGGTAAGAGGAAAATGGCTGCTTTAAGCAGCAGTAACTGCAGCAGAAAAAAATGCTAGATGCTGCTCCTGTCAACAAAGAAGGTAACTGAAGGCTAGAATTCCAAAGGGCAAGTTTGATGCACACAACATGAAAGCGTGTATCCATCTTGCTTCATATCAATGTTTGAAGTTGGCTGTCTTGGTGAGCATCATTTAAAATCCACAGACTACCTGAGGTTTTTTCTGATCATGCCTTTTCCCCTGATTTTCTTGAACATGTCAATGAGGTCACTCAAAAGACCTCTACAATCACAAGATCTCAATGCAATAGAGCACTTCTGGGATGTGTGGATTTGCACAAACCTACTACAACTGTATGATGCTGTCATGTTAATATGGATCAAAATCTCAGAGCAATGCTTTTTAGCACCTTTTTGAATCTATGCCAGTTCTGAAGGCAAACAGGGTTCAACCAGTGAATACATATCACTGTATAAGTTTTAAACCCTGCAATATTCAAGAGACAATTTAGTCTATGATTGCAAGGTTGCATTTTAGGAAACACTTCATACAATAAAAACACTTCTCAAATATAACTGGTTAAAACTACTTGGATTATAACTACACAAACCTAAACCAGCTTTTGTTGTTAAAAATATAGTCTTTTGCCTACACATTCTGCATGTTTATATGCAGATATCTTTACATAGAGATTATACAGACACTAAAGATTCCAAGATTTTATCTTATTGGTAAAGAAGTGCTACTGAGTTTATTCTTTTTTCCCCTTACATTAAGTCCATTACAGATATGGAGTTTACTGAGCTGCACTCACATGTGTTCAGTCCTTAATAAAGCTTTCTGGACAAATCAGTTGAAGAGTTAGACCATCATTCAGCCTGGGCTGAATGATAAATCTCACATGGTGAGCAGATTATTTCGAGATTATTAAAAATTCTTGCCCACAGGCAAGTTTTCTAACAGTGACTTTTATGGAAACCAAACTGTATCTAAGCTAAAGCATGTAGCATGTTTGCCACATGCTACATTTTATGAAGCACACCAGTCAGTCGGTGGTGCAGTCAGAAAGAGAGGCAGAGAATGAAGGAGGGGTGCAGTGCAGTAGGTATCAGGGATTTAACTGGAGAAGGAGCAAAGGTGATTGAGAGAAAAACATCAGGTCTGTCAATGCTGTACTTGGCGCTCCTCTGAGAAATGTGAGGCAGTAAACACTAAGCCGCCTGCAGCTCTGTCATACATGTTATTAGGTTAGCTAAGGAAACCCAGGCCTAATCCCCTTCAGCTCTGCAAGGCAAAGTAGGGAATTATCGCACGGTGATTATCACATGACAGTGTTTATAGTATTTCTAAAGTATATCGAGAACTTTGCAACCAGGGAAATAATAACAGCGTGTGATAAGTAGGAGTTTGATTTTTAGGGTGATTCACTTTATCCTGATTACAGGATTGTAAAAAACACTTCAGGTGGCAAAAAATGAAAGCACATTGGGAAACCTATTATTGTGTAATACTTGTTATTACTCTCCCACCACCACAAATTAACAGGATTCACTCTTCCATGAAAAAGCTGTTTATCTATGTGGTTTAAGCGCTCCGGGCTTGGTGTTGCGAGGCAAAAAAGGACCCCATCTGTCATCCATTTCCCCTCAATTCTTTGATCATTTTGTGACCTCTTCCGCCCTTTTGTAGCACGTATTTTATTCGTATGACGATTCATCCGGCACTCTATCGGCAGTAATAATGCAATGTGACAGACATTGTTTAGGGCGTACGAGTTGTCTCTCACGGCAACAAACAAGTGACGAAAGGGATGATGTGATAAAGCATGAGAAGGTGACAGAGAGCACAATATCAAAGGTTTAGCAGTTTAATTCACCTTAACTTATGCAAGCGTTTTCTAAGTATTAAGTGTCAAATTTTCTTGGGTAAGATTCCATGCATCAACATTTTTCTCAGTGTGCACTGATTTCTGCTTTTGTTTTTTAATCCACTAATATATATGTATATATATTTGCAGAAGTCATGTAAGTAACCTTTGCTCTGTCTGAATATGGCGATGGATTTCATTTTGACAGTGGGAAATATTTGTCCCATGGGCCGATGACAGTTGAAAAACAGCCCCAGTGGTGTTTCCATTTAAAGGTGGCCCATCTCCCTCAAAGCAACGTTCCCCTCATAAGAACTTATGCCATTTCAGCGTCTCAGTTCATGTATTGCTGCTAAGAGGATGTGAGCGTTCATCCACAGCTAGAATGTCATTATGTGGCCAGGCTTTTGCACAGTGCTTTAAGGCTTACATGTCATCCAGTGTGCTGCTAAAAGGATCTGAAGTCTTTCAGTCACTACAAGTGCTTCAAAGGCTGTTTTACATGTAATTATTTCTAACGGGAGTGATACTTTGCTTAGATATAAATAAATCCTTAGATGGGAGATTTTAAACCTTTTAGTAACATCTGAGCCTTTTTTGTGACAGCAGTCACTCTGAGCGAGTATAGGTGTCATTTTACCCCATGCATGACTGATGTCTTACTTTGAAAAGAAACCCTTCAAATGCATATGGCATTGCTGCTTTTTGAAGCGAGCTACTAAGATGGTAGTTTTTTTTATGTCTATTTTTGTGTATTGTTTATTTTGTCTGATGCAAGTGAAGTTTCTCACGCTCGTCGGCGTTGTGCATAAAGACATATGGTGCATTTTATTTCATTAATGCAAGAGGAGAAGAAGTGTTGAGGGTAGCAGCCAGACTCCATAAGCCTCCTCTGCTACACAAAAGACAGAATATGCTGTCAAACTGTCAAAACTTATACTTCGAGGCCTGTGATCGTCTTGCTGTGTGAGGCTCTCCGTTGCTTTTATGTCTGCGGTGTTTGTGTACAAGTGTGTGATTGACTTTATGCACGTGAGTCTGTGTATGCCCATGTCCTCGTGTTTGCGTACTATTTGGGGGTACACACATTTCAGAAAGCATGCATGATTGTGTGTGCATATTCAATATGTCTCCCTCTCTTTGAAAGCCCTTACACTCTGATCCATTTTGCTGAAGTGTGTGGCTCTTACACTGCGCATCAGTAGACGTGATAAATGGAAATATGCCGGAGCAAGACGAGAAAAGAAACTGCTACACCTCATGAAGCATGATGACGGCTTCATTGCCCGGGGAGGCCCTTAAGGGTTCCCTTGGGCTCCAAGTAACAAATGTTTTAAAAATCTGCATCTGTGGCTTCAGTTACTGGCTGGGGTAATCGAGCTGTCTGTTTCAGAGTAGAAAGAATTAAAAGCAAATTACTACCTGCTGAAACTGTGTTTGCATTGCCCATTTGTAAGAGACATTAATCTCTAAGTAAGGTATCACTGCCTTTATCTTATTGTCTTTGCAGTTCTTCTTTATTCTCAATTGTTTAGATAGCCAGTGAACTCTTAAAGACTATAGCTGTCAGCAAACACTGAGACGGTTTTAATTGTGCTTTACTGTTATGGTACAAATGCAGTACAGGCTTGTGGGGGTGTGATGAAGTGTCTAATTACAGATGGAGAGGGTGGGAGCCAATTTCAGTGGCGACACCACATGCAGCCAGCCAATTAAATATAGATGTTGAAGATTCAGTTTTCTCAATACATATCCATTTGCTTTCTGTTTTTGTTTATGTTTGCTTGTTTTTGCTTTTGTCTGTGTTTACATGAGTGTTCTCTTTTTTATTTTCTTCTGCCATACACTCCTTTGCATTGCATTTAATTTCATTACAGGCATTAGTGAGTCTATGAAATGCATCATGTCAGTTGTAGTAGAAATGTGGCTTTTTGGGGACCCCTGGATTATCTAGGTTCAGATTTAAATTCAGGATCTACTAAGTGTCCTTTGATTGAGGGTGGAGACGGTGTCTTTCACAAGAGGCCTCTCACTAAATGAGGCTACTTTGATGTGCATATTTTAGAATGACTTTGCGAATCATCTTTGCAAAAATGCACAAAGGTCCACATTTCTCAGGGCAGTGTACCTAGATTTTGCTTGGTTTATGGAAACCTAATGGTGAATATACAAACACGTGATTTTCTAAACTCATTGTGAATATGTCTTCTGTTTCTGTGTGACGATCTTTGCATAACTTTGTTTGAAAGGATGATTGATGATAACTGCAATAAAGCATTGTATAGGAAAACAGTGTTAATGTTGCAGAGTGCATATTGCTCTGATGGAGAGCAATTTCATCAGAACTCACTGCACAGTGAGCTTCAATTTCCATGTATGAAACCCAAGTGGCAACCTCCAAGCCTTAAGTGGCCACTTCAGACGTTCTCCAAAAACAAGTCAGTCCCAGCAGACTCCCGTGTTAAAATGACTAAATTTACCACAGAAAAAATGTGTGTGTTCACAGCCGGCTACAAAACTAGCTAATTTACCCTTTCAGAAAACCTGCACAGGAGCTGGTTTTATATATAACTCGTCTTTTTTAACTTTGGCAGCATTGCAACTTGTTGTGTAACTTGTGTGAGCTTTTGAAGCATTTCTTTTATAGAATTATTTGATAAATAATTTGGTGTGCTATGTGGTACAGACAACCTTAGAAGTCTAAACTCATCCTTAATAGTCTTTCTGATATTCATGTTCAAACATGGCCTCCAATTTCAAAGTGTGACAAAAGCATGCTGAAAGTGGGTCGATGCTTCATTTTCCAATATATATCTTGAAAAGTGTTGGATAAATGAGGGTAAAATTTCACAGCAGTCATTATATATTTCCAAATTTTGGACCATGACATTTTTAAGGAAATCAAAGATGACTGAGCAGAAGGCCCACGCTGATTTGATATTAAATGACCCAAATGTTAACACTCCCACTTCAACATGTTGGTGACCTATGTGCTATGCAATGGGGCTTCACAAACCATTGTGTGACATTTTTGTGGCTACCTCTGTTTTTAATAAGCAGTCTGACAAAAACATTTTTAATGTAATGTTACAAATCACAAACCCTTAAAGAGCTTTACAATCTACAGTATTAGTGAAAGAACTACCTCTCAGTTCACTAGCTTTTATACTGACTAATACTATTATGCAATGATCATGGGGGGCTTACAGAAAAGTAGGCATGGATGTGACACCAACAAAAGACATATTTTGTCACAAAACGCCTCTCATATGAGCAACTCACATGAACAGTTTGTTTTAAGGTGGGATGAGTCATCAGGACTTTATGGCATTTAACCATTTTTCTCATATTTACAGTCTTTTATATGCACCAATTAGACACATGAGTGATTTTTTTTCTCGTCATTTGAAAGAAGCCTGCAAGGATGCAGTAATGAAATATTCTAACTCTTACACCCAAGTTTTCTCTCCATTCTTCCATACTGTTACTGGCAATATTTCATTATTTTCACGATTCTGCCGCACAAAGACGAAATAGGAAGCCTGTGTGAGAATGAAGCAGTTGACACATGTGGTGTTAATTAGTAGGGGAATATTGATTTAACAGGTGCAGGTAGAGAGACTGTAGAAGTCCCTAATGAACATTTCCCTAAAGATGTGTCATTCAACAAGATTTTCATCCCAACTATTTCTTGAGATCTCTCTGACGCACAAGTAGTAAAAAGATAACATAGATCTACTGTAAGCTCTCCAATGACTGCGATGAACCTCTGGAATTACTAATAATTCCCTATTTTAGCTAAATGTCTGACTACGTTTGACTGATCTCAACCAGCTGTAATTACCAAATGTCTGCAGCCAGAAGCTTTGTATTTCACACAGGCGAGGGACAGACTTTGTCTCAATTAGCTTCCGGCATTATCTCCTCTCCCTTTCTCTACACCTCACACCTCAGTGGCACTGACAAGGATGTTTGTACCTGCTATACACAGCGGCACTATCAGTTCAATCCTTGGCATGACTTTGAAGATTAGTCACCGAACCGTGAAGAAGCTTTTGAAGTGTTGGGGGGTTCTTTGAAGTTTGCGATACAAGTTTTTTTTTTTCTTACTTTCTCGCTTTACCTTGTCAATGAGTTACACAAAGTTTCTGCTACCTTTGAACATTTAGCCTGGCAATGAGAGGATGGTGCCGGCGCAGGCATAAACATGACAACTATGAAGATTTGTATCATCAAAGTCCATCTGAGGAGTGTTTCAAACTGTCTTCAGTGTACATATCCTACAGGTCCCTTCATGCTGAACTGTCAGGGTTATTCTCACTGATTAGTATCTCCTTCTTTGGGAGACCACAGGAAATGGAACAATGTGACAACTTGCTCAGGCTGTATTTACTCATGTTCTCATTTCATGCATGTTAAAAGGTCCGATTTAACAAACAACTAGTTTAGCAAACTTTGGTTGTACCAATAGTTTTGAAATATTTATTCTTGTCATGCGGACAGTGATAAGTGACTAGAATAAACTTTGCATCCATTCTGCACTTGGCAGGCAGAGAGATTATGAATAAAAATGAAGTTGACACTGGAAACAGTGAAGACATAAAACCTGCCCGTTGAAGCTTGATGAACACATAAAGGAAAAACATGGCCAAATTTTCTTGGCCCACTCTCCACATCTAGGCTGAATGTCTCTGGCTGCTTACCTCAATACGAAACTAATGAATTTCCGGTGATTTGATTGATTGTGTTGCTTGCGGTGTGAACGTACGGTTGAGCCAGCTGCACTTCACAGCCGATGGAGAGCAGGACTTTGCCTCTCAGTGCCTCCAAAACATCACACTCTGTTTACCGCCAGCAGAAATATGTAAACAAATCCAAGGAAGGGCAACAGCCAAGCATCTTCTTTATGCAACAGTTTCAGCACCAGGCGGTGCTATAGGGAAAGGCAGATGATACCAGAAAGGACCTGACACATCGGTCATAGCTAGATTGCAGATGGCTGACCAGCAGCTCTGTAGCACCACCGGAGAAGAGGCGATGCCAAATATATCTTCCTTATCACCCTTTGGAGTTTGGCTCAAGAACAAAGGACACTGTATATTCAAATGCAAGGCCAACAATGAGAGCAAAGTGCATAAAAGGTGAAAAATTTGCTTATTCTGATGACATTATACAGATAATATCCCTTCCTTTCTGCATAGTAATTCTGTAAATGAAACCCATGAATTTTAAGGTCATTTAAATTCTACTGAGCTGTTGCCAAGCCTTTGAAGCTCAGAAATTGCCTGTCATCCTCTTACAATACCGACTATTGAGCTTGTGCAGTGCATAGGGACGCCTATAAATAAGAAATATCCTTCTGCAAACTGTTAATTGTAGCAAGTCAAGAACAAGATTCAGTGAACTACTCTCTTTCAGACAAAACATACTGCTTTATGGCTACATGACGGCAGTACTAAAACCCAGGCTGCACTTTGTATTTTCATTACAGTCAAACCAAACACCATTAAAAAAATAAGATTAATTCTGCTAATGAAGAGTTGGGACTTTGTTTTACTTCTCCTGCAGAGTAGATGTTAACAAATGCTAATTTGCCCCATTAAAAATTTGTCCCAGCTGCAGCTACAACCTGGAGAGCTAATGATGACACATCCAGATTTAATGAGGGAAACAGAACGGTCATCGGGCCAAATAGGTTAGATCCACCAAATCAAAGAGTAGCTTTACAATATTTGAGCATTTTTACACTCTCTGGGTTAATGTCAGTTGGAATTTTATTAGCTTACCCTTATGAATGTTAATGCAGTATAGCAATAGTTAAAATGCAGTTGCACATAAAAAGATAATTAGCAAAGCACAACCAACACAATAGTCGTTAAATGCCAATGTGTCTTCTCTACAGTAATTCCAAAGGAAGTGCTAAAGTGAAATGCAGATTTGAGCAGATTCCACAGTTTCTCTGTCAGCCCTTTCAGTACCCGTTAGTGTAAACCAGAAACAATCGTCTTTCTTAAATTAACATTGGATAATATCGTGGTTGCCTGCAGTGGTGAATTCACAGAGGAGTATCTCCAGAGCCTGCAGTTTCCCGCAGCTCTGCTGATTTTTATGTCATCCTCCAGTTGCAGGTTTTATGAGCCACAGCTTTATTGTTTTGGTTCACTTTCACATCTCTCATAGGAGACAGCGTTCTCATTTGAAAAATCTACTGTACAATACCTGTTCATATCAACAGCAAACATGCAAAGTTTAAGACAACAAAGAGCCGCATATTTCATTTGGTAAAGGAAAAAGTAGGAAATGTAAAAGGACAATACATATTGTACCCATTTTTCCCCAAAGCTGTGTGTACGGACAACTGTTTGTCTGAATTTCTTAAAGTTGATAATCAATTTAATTCAGCTCATTTCCATGTTTGTCCAAAAGTGGACAAAAGTCAGAGAACAGTTGGTGTTCACTGTGCTGAGTGTGGTTGGATATATGAAACTGTCTTCTCTATTTTTATTTTTTTTTTTTAGAGTAGGTGAATTTATTGTAATGATAATAACTGCTATAGTTCCACATGGCATGAATATTGGTCGTTGCATCACACAGTGGTACCCTAAATGATGATGCCCAGAGGATATAGGGATCCAGCCCACATTAAGTAAAGTGTGGCATTGCTAATATCCTCATTTTTTTAATCACTAAATGCAACTAGTGCAAATATTTCCCAAGTTTGAATGCCACTTTATTAAAATCACTCAGAGCAGAAAGTTTATTTAAGCTTATTTTAATGTTTGCTCCCTGCTTAACGTACTTAAGTGTACTTACATACTGCACTGCTGTCTTTCTATTTCTGTTATGTAAAGCTTAACATTCCACTGCACGTAACAGATAGAAATTTCCATTCACAAGCACATCAGACTTGATGAATTCCTCTGGTTTGTAAACAATAATGTATGTATGTATATGCAAGTAGTTAGTTCCACCTGTGATTGATTTCTTTTGTTATTTTGCTTCTTGTATTAAAGTGAATGATTTCGGCTCTTTCCCACCCCTTCTGAAACGTGTTGATTTTTGATGTTATTTTTCTGCTTGCCCATTTTGAGGAGGTGGAAACATCCAACTGCACTGTGGATAGAAAGCTTTTAGATATCCCGTGGAGCTATGTTCCATAGTGGAGAGGAAGCTTTCAAAACAATCATGCAGAGTGGGTTTTATATCACCCCGATGCTATTCTTACCAATCAGATTGGATTAAGAGCAGACAGAGATTGATCTATGCTGCGCTCGAGAGCTCACTGTGTATGACCAGATTAGTTTTAACTCTGTGCAGCTGTATACTACCATGGAAAGAAATGAAATCTTGTCAGTGCAATTGAGGTGTTCCCCTGTCAGTCACAAACAGCAGACTCCCCCTGGATAATAAGAAATTCCACTTGTATATCATCCAATGTTTGCTATGCCCCGGCACACGGGAGTTTTTCCCATCACATTTTACCCATCACTCTCGTGCAGGTGAATGAGAGCCAACTGAGAAATGACTCCATTTGCATGTTAGCTAATTGTATCGTTCCTTCAGGCTTTCTAATAGTCAATGAATTTTCTGAGAACAGAGTTCAGGGGAATAAAAATGGTTGGCGCTGCGACGCATATAGCCACTATTTGTAGTGAAATGAGGTTTGCTGCAGGTAAGAGGAAAAGGGGCCCGATGTGAAGGGTTGTGGTATTGAAGTTAGACAAGATGTATGAGGTACATAGTCTTTCTTCCAAGGCTATAACCACCCAAGAAAGAAAGAAATGCTCAAGCATAAACTGAACAAAAAAAGTAATAAAAATTAGTAAGCACAGTCTGCTTTTTTTTTTTTTTTAAATAGCATGCTGTGCCACATAAATTACACACAGGAGTATTGTATCATTACTGTCATTGCTTGTATTTAAAACTCATTTCACAAGTAAAAGCACACTAGAGGAAAAGTTCAGTAATTTATTAAACACGGGTTGCATAACAGACGTCATTATTGATGAAATTTTGTCCATGAGCAGAGAGCTAATGGATGCACTTCATCCATTAGAATGGGGTTCAATTAAGAGCTGTGATTTTTAGGCCATGTCTTGGGACTGTAACACCTATTTAACGTATTAGGAGGTGGTGAACGTGAGTAAAACAACAACGATCCTTTTGGCTCTGCTTTGGTCTCCACCACCTTCTCAGTGTCATGACAAACAGGTTTTGTCTCTGCGTTTTAAGCTTAATATTCTTTATTATTTAGATTCAGGAAATAGTTTATTCTTTCTTGTTATTAGTTCAAGCTTAATTTTGAGTCCTGCTTTTCTGTACCTTCAGGGATTTTCAGTTTCTTTTGAATTCTGCAGCTCAATGCAACAATGTTACATTTCCTGGTTGCTTTATCTTTATGCTCCCAGTTTAGTCTTCTGGGATCCCTAGCCTTCAGCTCTCTGTCACTGGAAACCTAGCTCCTCTTTGTGTCTATAGTTTGTTATTTGTGTCTTGCTGTTCATATTTTGTTAGTGTCATACTGTGCTTCTGACCCTCTTCCCCAACTGCACCACCTGAAAGAGGTCTTTTGTGTCTGAAATTGACATAACATTGAGGGGAAAATCTGGTTGATGGGGTTAAGACAAGGCTACAGTAGTGTTTTTTGTTTTGTTTTTTTACATCATCCTCCAATTTTAGTTAAAAAGCTAAGGGCAGCTTTGAAGATGAGATTATAATGATTATAATGATTTAGCAGCCTCTGAAAACAGTAATTAAATATTTAAAACCATAAATCCCATTCATGGTTTAGGTTAGCAGTCAAAAACATCTCTTACCTTAAGAGATGTTGCTCTCTTACCCCATGCAATTAACTGCTCAGAGAACAAAAAACAATGACTTGTGATAGTCATAAACAGTGAGGTTGTGTAAATGTCCCATTGAACAAAATTTATCTCACATTTATAGCACTTCAAACACCCTATGCCAGCAAAGTTAGAATGGCTCCTCCTCCTCCTCCTTTTTATAGGTCCACTTTGCAGTGGTGTAGCAGAGTTGAAGCTGAGGCCGGCACTGTGTACCTTGACTCATAAAGCCAAAGGGCAGCAGCTGATTGAAAATGTGGAGAGAATTAGTTTTATGGCTTCCTATCTTGGAGACTGGAGTCCTTTTTTTTTAGATGCAAATAGAATAGTGGAAAGTGCTGTATAGCATTAAATGTGTTTACGGCCTTTATTCTGTTCATATTAAATTTAATTTCCGTAACTGTTCCTTCACCTTTAAATCAGGCGAAATGTTGGGAGTGCTGTTTCTCTTTGGATCACAATCGTTTCAGCCTCTGACCACACTTCACAAAAGTGCACATATTTATGGCTGGCTGCACGACTGAGATACTCTGCGGCCTATAATACAAATAGAGCTGTTGATTTACAAATAGGATTTTTTTTCACAGTTGTTGCTGTTGCTTTCACGGGCAGAAAGACACATTTTAAGTCAAGATATAAATGGAAGAAATCTTTGAAGCAATTATTCTAACTTTGCGGTACACGGTGGCAACGCTTTTGGAAAAGGTGTATCGGGTTACCTTTCTCTGTTCTGTTTCAGCGAGCAGCTTCTTCGGCCTTTCCTCAGCCCGTCGAGCTGCCTAGGCAACAATCAGAGCAGAGAGGCTGAGGCATCGTGAAGAGAAATGTACAGTGGTGGAGTGGTAGGAAATTACAAAAGGAATCAATTCAATGAGTTCCCTCCATGAAAAAAATGTCTATAAATCAGGCAGGTGGCCAGAGCCAAACAACAACCTTTTAAGAGCCTGTCTACCGAGGCACAATGCATTACAGAGCAAGAGAGAGCTCAGTAATATGGCTACTTCTGCACGAAACCCTTACTTTTATCACTCAACCGCTAACCCAACACAGCAGTGCTGTCAACTACATAACCTTGATGCTTTTTCTACTGACCTTATTTGTAAGTCTTTATCATTGGCATGATATTGGGCTTCTCTTACAAAACATATTAGAGGCAAAGCATGCTGCGCTTCTCTGTAATGCCAGAACATCAAAGTGTTTTTTTCCCCAAAGGAGACGTCCACCTTTTGAAAAATGTGGCACTTATTCTGACACGACCACGCCGGCATGAAAGTGAAAATGAAGACTTATCTGTCTTCACCTCTTAACTGTCAAAAGGCAGTACAGTTGAAGCTGTAATCATTTTTAAAGAGTGGGCTTTGAACACCAGGTCGTTACTTTTCCTCTAAAAGCAGTTTGCAGAGCACGTTTCTGTGTTTTTTTGATAACAAATATCAGGTCCTCTAAAACAATTCTTTTTCCAATTACATTCCTGGTTGAATATCACTTCCTGCGCTGTTTTCCCATGGGTCTCCCTGTGACGCTATCACCTCAGAGGACAAGAAGCTTAATGGAGGTTGTAAATATACTAAAAGGCAAGGTCAGCAGGAAAACCACTGATGGAATAAATTAGTGTCCCGTTCTAAAGAAAACAACAGAGAAGACAACATGAAATATAACAGTAAGAAGGGGTAAAGTGGTCCGAAGGCCAGTATCCACTCCTGATTTATTAAACTAGAGAGGCAACCTAACCCTTCTCCACTGATGTGTCATGTTCCCTGTGACCTGTCCATGAACATCCATATGGCAGGAGTGTCAGACTGGGGTTTTGAACTAGCATTAGGTGGTCACTGTGGTGCTCGTTTGAGTTAAGACATGCATATCTGTGTGCCTGCACCACATCAATTTTCAGTGTCTGCCACTGATAAATGACAAGGCCACTTGAGGGCTGGTGAGCAGGAGTTTATTCCCACATGTGGCAACGTGCAGAAACAGCACATCCATGCAACACTGTAAACCCGAGCTGCTGTGCAACCACAGTAGGTGCAAATAGTCAAAGAAATAACATGAGACGTTAGGTGATATAACACATAAAACATGTGTTGCCAAGTGAAAGAGTGGCGGTAGTGTGTGTTGCCTGATCCCAGACTCAGGTGTAATGGATGCATGACACAGAATATTTCCTCTGTAAATCGCACGGCTGTTCCACTTTCCTGGTTGACTGGGCAGCTTTCTTCTTTATCTACTGTGGGTTCAGTGTGTGAATTGCATCCTTTTCAGAATTATTCTCCTGCCACATACAGCCAATTGCTGAACAAAGTTATTATGGGACAGCACATCACAATAAAACTACACTGTGTAATTGTGCAGAGATTGACGCTACGCAGTGGGCAATCAAAGCTGCGGCGCCGTAGGAGTCTACAGCCGTTTGCATTGGAAATTATGTTTGGTAAAGGGAAAGAGACTGCCAGTCAGAAATGTGCACGTGTGTGCGCTTGTGCGTTCATGCACGATATTCCAAGAACATCAGCGTTACCTTGGTTACTAATCCTATTTACTGAGGATTGGATCCATTATTCAGGTTCTTCGTCTCAAAGCTGAATAGTTGTTATCACAGTGTGTCAGGGACAGAGACTCAGAGCAGGCAAATATTAAATATGCAGTGTTTTCTTCACAATATTTCACAGTATTTAATGGACTAACTGTAATCCATTTTGGAACATAAACTGTAATGAAAACCAGGATTTTTCCAGCTATAAAAAAACAAAACGACATGCTTGCAGTGAAAAGAAAATCAAAGGAAAAACTGGTGGAAAATTTTGGGGGGGATCAATTTACCTATCTGCTGTTTGATAACCGTAATTAAACATACAACAATGATCGCTCAATAGTGCATCCTTTCATTGGGTAGGCATAATTGCCCCGATGCTGCGACCAATCATCTTTCGTGAAAACTAACATTCAAGCCGTGAAAAGGTCATTTAGGAATAATTGCAGAGGAGGCCTACAAAAGCTGAGGCTAATGTACGTTGATAACTTGACAGCACAGAAAAGTCTGAATAAAACTGTAACACGAATTACAGCCCACGTTTTATGTGATCAGTGAAATGGCACACAAAGCATTAGGGATGCAACAATATGGGTATTGAGATAGCAAAGCTTTTTCACTGACAGCTACTGTATTTGGTTTCTCACAAAGCGGAGAGAACTGCTGTGACATTCACATATTGTTGCTTCTTCTTATGCTCCTCAGTGGTAGCATTTCAACCGTGCAAAATGTGGCTTAGGTAAGCAGTTGACTGGCCAGTGACATTGTACTTTACATACAGAGAAGGAAACCTTCAACAACAACAACAACAACAGTCTTTTCAACAAAAAGGTGCATTAAAAAAGTAGAACCCAACTAGGAAAAAGGGTAAAACTTTAAAAGTTTAGTAAGCTTTAAGAAAATGATATGTTGCTATCAAACAAGTCATTTAGGTTTATGATTTACTAAAAACTAGCTATAATTTGAATTTAATATGATAACATTGGTACATATAATAACACACAGCATTGGACCCGTGCCACAACAACAGTAAGGCCAATCTCACTCCCTTCTTGGTGTCATTTAACCAAAACCACAATTTTTGTTTATAGATGATCTACATAGTATTTATTAACCATTTGCAGAGCTTAGAAACATCAATCCAGCTCCACCTGTCAGAATGAATGTGGAATGGGTAAAGATCATGCATTCTGACTGATTCAGGCCCGGCTCCAATTCCTATCCTGTCATCTCCCAGCGCCCTCTGCCCTGATCCGCTCAGAGTGGCTTATTTTGTCCAACACAACCTGTGTTCCTCATTCAAAAGTGCTCATCCTTCCAAAATTACACTGAAAGATCTAAAATCTAATTAAACAACATGTAGATAGTTCTGTAAAAGTTGACATGGTTGCCTTTACATTTATGAAAGAATTGGAAAGTTGCCCTACTTTTTTGAGTTAAACGTGAAGTACTTATAGTCGCTTAACTCTAAATATTAACAGAGGCCGTCATTCATCAGTTACAGAACAATTATTATTAAAAGATGTGTAAGCATTAAATAATGGTGCAAATTCATTAACAGTAAAAGCTTTATTTTTATTAAAAATGAATTTTCCATTCATTAACTATGGTTAATATAAAGTATTACTGGAAAAAAGTAATTATCCTGCGTTTCATGGAGCTCCAGTGTGTAATATGAGTAAATAAATGTCAAATGATTCAAGTTAAATTGAAGTAATTTTAAGTGTATGTAAAATATCTGTTTCAAAATCTCCTTTCCAGAAGTCTGACTTTTACTTCATCTTTTTTTCTTCATCTAGTTATATTTCATGTCACATTTCATGACAGTGGATTTGTCACCAGCCAATCACATGCCCCCAGCTGGGTCAGTAAAACATCCATTCACAGCAATGCTGTCAGTTGCTGGAGGAACCACAGAGAGACTCTGTGTGTGTGTTTTACTCTTTAAAGTAGTAGACTGAGAAACATCTTGAAAAAACCATGATGCCATGTTAGCCAAGGTCACAAACCAGCACACCGAGCTGGCTGGGTAAGTAAGTAAGAAGCACATGTATGTGATGAAGAAGCAATGATCATCATTCAGAATTGGTTAAATTTAGTGTTGTTGCAGCTCAAGAAAGGTCAGTTGTTAAACAGTTATATTTTTTCTTTCCTTTTTTTTAAACTTGCAGTGTTTTTGATTTCTCTAAGCAGCAGTTAGGTAACTGGTGACAACTCTGCAATCATGAAATGACTTCTTTAAGAGTATTATTAGATATTTTACTGATTCTGAATTAGTTCCTGAAGTTCTTCGACAACGGTTCCATCTATAATTGTGCTTATTTATTTGACTATCTGTGTCATTATGTTATGTTAAAAAAATAATATTAAACACTTCCTTTGGAGCAGAATTAGCTGGAGTTGGCCTGCCCGTCCTCTAAAGCTTTCCCCCTCCCCTCCCCCTCTGTCTGTGTCCCAGGAGGGCAACTGGAGGAGAATGACTGGTAAAACTCAGACCAGCAACGTGACCAACAAGAATGACCCTCGTTCCCTCAACTCCAGAGTCTTTATTGGCAACCTCAACACAGCCATCGTCAAGAAGACCGACATAGAGGTCATCTTCGCCAAGTATGGCAAGATAGTGGGTTGCTCTGTGCACAAGGGTTACGCCTTTGTACAATACATGAACGAAAGGAACGCCCGAGCAGCGGTGGCGGGGGAAAACGCCCGTATCATTGCTGGACAGCCTCTTGGTGAGTCTTTGCTTTGTTTTTGTTTTGTTCTTTTCCTCTTTGCTCTCAGGTATCTATCATTTGCTATGCAGATTTTATTAGTATGAAAGCCCAGTGAAATATAGCCTATACTGTACTTCACGAACACTTTCCTCTTGAAATACAGAGGCTTGATCTTTGCTGGAGGAATGGATTGTCTCTCTCGGGAACAAAAACTGCCTTAGGCATCTTTCAGGCTTTTAGTTTAGAGCCTCTCTTGGCTCCTAAATGCTGAAATGTCTGTGTTTGTTGTCATGCTGTTTTTGAGAAAATCCCTGCTGAATCATTTAACTGATCCACTAGTGGATGTAAGCACAGTTTGATTTTAACATTTACTAAACATCAACTTGCAGAAAGTGTGTCAAAGGTCTTGTGACATACTATTTAGAGCGGAATGGAATTTATTATATGGCATGGGATGCACCTCCAATATGCTGTGCAAGCACTGCTACTCTACTGTGCGTGCACTTTTTGTGTTTTATGTTGTTGTTGTTGTTGTTTGTGGATCGTGAGTGGGAAAACTTTTCATATTTGGAATTGTTTTGTTCCTGGCTGGCAGGCAAAATGTTTAAGCAATCAAAAGACGTGAGTCAAAAGTTAACTTTTTAGACAAATGGAAACAAATTAGAAAAATACAGAAGAATCATTGTTATACGGTTTTGTGTGTCTTCACTCCAGAAGCAAACAAAGCTACAATTTAAGTTTCAGTGTTGAATTAAGTTTTGTCTCTGAAGGGCATTGTCTGGGGCCTTATCTTGTTAAAACATCTTTGCGAAGCCTAGGGGTGAATTGCAAAGATACAGCGGAGCACATTCCTAGACACTACTGCTATCAAACATAATTTTAAAATGATCATGACCAGATAATGCTGTGCATGCAGGCAGGCGAGCAAGAGACCTTTTGATTAAATTCTCTGCAGCAAGTTTAGTGTTTCAACTAGGGAGCCTGGGCTCTGCAGTGAGTGCAATGTGCAGGTTTTACTGAGTGTTAGTCATAATGCAATAACAGTAAAAAGAAATTAAAGCTTCTTTCAGTTCTAAGGACCAAATAAACCATTTGGTCCTTAGCACATCTTAAAATTAACTAAATGCAATCTCAGATGAATTCCAAAACATGGTATATTACACTGTGTCATTATTTATATAACAAAAGTCAGAAGCAGTTTGCAGAAAGCAAAATACATTCTTACAGCTTCCTTAAGAGACTTTAAGAGACTAAGTAGCAGTCAGGTGCTGCTAACCAATGCACTTGATAATTACATCAGGAAGTGTGAGCACCTTATAAATGCAGACGTTTTAGTGGTTTGCAGGTCTGGAGCATTCCAGTGTGGGTTAAAACATTACCAAGGAGGAAAGACATCAGAAACGATCTTAAAGAAAGAATCGTTGGTGCCAGTCTGGTAAGGGAAGTGTTGCAGGACAATTTCCAAACAATTAGAAATGCTTCATTCTGCAGTGAGAAAGAATACTCACATGTGGAAAACATACCAATTACCAATCTTCCAGTGAATGTACCACCCCAAGGTCAGACTGTGCAGTCCTCAGACTGCTCAATGAGCTACATCTCAGGCTCTACAGGCCTCACTTAGCATGTTAAATGCTGAAGTTTATGACAGCACAATTAGCAAAAGATGGAGAAAGTATAGCTCATTTCAGGGCTGCCAGGAGAAAGCCTGTTCTACTCTTGTGTCTAGAAAGAAATTAGCAGCGTGGCTTAGGTTTGAAAAGTTGCAGCTGAATCAACTTTCTTGATGAATATCTTTTGGACAAAGTGGTGTTTGCCAAACATGATGCTGTCCATTATGGCCAAACACCAAATACTGCATTTCAGCACAAACACATCATACTAAGTGTTAAGCACAGTAATGGAGAGGTGATGATTCGGCTTGTTTTATATACCAAAGTAATCTAGAGTCAAATGTGAGGCCATCTAACCAACAGCCAAAGTTTGTACAAAATTGGGACAAATTAACAGGACAATGATCTCTCTCCTTCACTCAGACTCAGCGCATTGTACAGCTAATAACAATGAACTAAAAATGACTGGACAGGTATGGCGTGGCTGGAAGGGTTTCCAGGAGAAAGCCTCTTCTCTATAAAATGAGATATTTGTCATTTAGGCTCTTATTTCATTGCAAAGAAACACGAGGCTCCCTACGGAAAGATTGAAGAGGTACAATAATAGCTGAACCCATAAAAGAACATAGATACAAAGCCAAGACATGGACATAATAGTGGATAATAAGGTAGACCTACAGGATCACTTTGGTTACCTTGCAGTTTTGTGTCTTTATGATGTTGTATCATAAAGACACAAAACTTTTGGTTCCACCATGATTTTTCTGTGACTATGGAGTAAAGAAGGACACAGCTTGATTGTCAGCTTGGACTTGAAAGTGATCTTTCTAATCTTTTTGAAAAGGGAACATTTAATGAAAGAAAATGCAGAGCTCATTTAAAAGTTGTCTCTTCTGCATCAACCAGACAAGTTATTGATCTGCCTCCTTTCGACACAGCTTATATCTACCAAAACACCAATAATCTGACACCGGTAGTCTGACTTGACTCTCACACCCTCCTATAAAAGTCTATTTATGTGGTTCTTTCAGCTGCTTTTCTCTTGTTAAGATGTTGAGCTGTTCATGAAAGTGTTTCCTCTTTGCCAATTATTGGATATTTCCCCTGCACGCTTAACAAATGAGATGTTCCTCCTGAAAACTGATTGTGTGATTGGAGCTTTCTAAAACAAATAAGAAGAAGAAGAAGAAGGTTTTTTTTTTAATTATACTATTTCTCTATCAAGATAAAACATCAGTATCAAGCACTGATGATCTCTCGTTGACTGGTTAATGTGAGCTAATGTGTTTTTGCTCTTGAGGATGTGCATTAGTTTGATATTTATTGTTATGGATGTTACAATCAAATTCAAATTCAAATTCAAATTTTATTTGTCACGTACACAGTCATACACAGTACGATATGCAGTGAAATGCTTGGACAACTGCTCGTGACCCAAAGAAAACAAAAAAAGGAAAGGCTATGAATAAGATAGGAAATAAATATGAAAAATTAAAAAGAAAAATTAAAAAGGGTAAATTTAACTAGGAAGGAATAAAATATAAATTAAGGTTAAAAATGAAATAACTGTACAACACAAATTAGAATGAAGGGTAAATTTAACTGGGAAGAATAAGATAAAATATATAAATTAAAGTTGAAAATAAAATAACTGTACAACAAAATACACAATACACAATATAGAACTATATAAGAATGTATGAAGAAATCTAAATATAAATATATATACACAATAACAGCAGCTGTACAAGTATTACCGGAAATGAAGAATATAGTGACCAGTGTTGTGCAAAAACAAAGTCCAGAAAGTCCAGTGTGTGTGTAAGAACCATATGTGTGGGTCAGTACTGTGTGGTGGTGTGATTGAGAGACCGTATCGCCTGCGGGAAGAAGCTCCTCCTCAGTCTCTCTGTGTTGGTCTTCAGGGAGCGGAATCGCTTTCCTGACCTCAACAGAGAGAACAGTCTGTTGTTGGGATGGCTGAGGTCCTTCACGATCTTCCTGGCCTTGGTCCAGCACCGCCTGCTGTAGATTGAGTGCAGGTCAGGGAGCTCGGAACGGATGGTGCGCTCAGCTGACCGCACAACCCTCTGTAGAGCTCGTCTGTCCTGCATGGTGCTGTTCCCGAACCAGGTTAAGATGTTTCCCGCCAGGATGCTCTCTATGGTGCACGAGTAAAAGTTCCTGAGCACCTTGGAGGGCAGTTGGAAGTCTCTCAAGCGTCTGAGGTGGTAGAGACGCTGTCGGGCCTTTTTCACCACGGTGTTGATGTGACAGGACCATGACAGGTCCTGCGTGATGTGAACTCCGAGGTATTTGAAGCTGTCCACTCTCTCCACTGGGCACTCGTTGATGACAGGGGTCTGGTAGTTCCTCTCCTGCTTAGTGCTGAAGTCCACTATCAGCTCCTTTGTCTTACTGACGTTTAGAAGGAGGTTGTTCCTCTGGCACCAGTTCTCCAGATTCCTAATCTCCTTCAGGTAGGCCGTCTCGTTGTTATCAGAGATCAGGCCCACCACGACGGTGTCGTCAGCAAACTTGATGATGGTGGTGGAGCTGGTAGTGGCCACACAGTCATATGTGTACAAAGAGTACAGCAGGGGGCTCAGAACACACCCCTGGGGTGCTCCAGTGCTGAGAGTGGTGGAGGCTGAGACATGTCCGCCCATCCTTACTGCCTGTGGTCTGCCAGTTAGGAAGTTGGAGATCCACTGACACATAGATGAGCTGAGTCCCAGATGCTCCAGCTTGGTGGTGAGTGTGGAGGGAATTATGGTGTTAAATGCAGAGCTGTAGTCTATGAAGAGCATTTTAACATAATTCCCCCTTCTAGTGTCCAAGTGAGTGAGTGATGTGTGGAGGAGATGAGAGATGGCATCGTCTGTGGAACGATTTGGACGGTAAGCGAACTGTAGTGGGTCCAGTGTGTCTGGTAGTGAAGAAATGATGAAGTCTCTGACCAGGCGTTCAAAGCACTTCATCACTACTGAGGTGAGGGCTACAGGGCGATAGTCATTGAGAGAAGCAGGGTGGGGTTTCTTCGGGACAGGAACAATGATGGACTCTTTGAAGCATGTGGGGATCACCGACTGAGATAAAGAGATGTTGAATATCTCAGTGAACACAGGAGCTAGCTGGTATGCGCAGTCTCTGAGGATACGACCTGGGATGCCGTCTGGTCCTGCTGCTTTCCTGGTGTTCACTCTCTTGAAGGCTCTCCTTACTTCATGCTCGGAGATGACGAGCACGTTTCCGGTGCTGGCAGTATCTTCCTGTCTGCAGCCGTTAGCGCCGCCAACACTAGCATTGTTGGAGACCTTAGCTGCAGCCTCGAAGCGAGCATAGAAAGTGTTCAGCTCGTCTGCCAGAGTCACGGCCGCGTTCGTCATACCGGTTGTTGGTGCTTTATAGTCCGTTATTGTCCTTAGTCCCCGCCACAGGCTCCTAGAGTCACTCTGTTGGAGTTGTGACTCTAGTTTCCTCCCGTAGCGCTGCTTCGCCTCTTTCACCGCCCTCCGCACGTTATATGACGCGGCTTTGTACGGGTCCATGTCCCCCGTCATGAGTCCCGTGTTGTAGGCAGCGGTGCGGGATCTCAGAGCGTCGCGGATGGTTTTATCCACCCACGGCTTCTGGTTGGGAAACGTTGTGATAGTCTTTGTCTCCACGGTATCATCCGCTAGTTTCCCGATGAATCCCACAACCGCTTCCGTAAACACGTTGACGTCATCGTCGGAGCTGTTCCTGAACATGTCCCAGTCTGCGTCATCGAGTGCGTCCTGTAACGCGGCCACCGATTGGTCCGTCCAGCGCGCGACCTTCCTCTGAACCGGAACTTCCTGTTTCAGCCTTTGTTTGTATTTTGGCATGAGGAAAATGGCGGCGTGATCAGATTTGCCAAACGGGGGGCGGGATTGTGCCTTGTAGCCGTCCTTGACCGTAGTGTAGCAGTGGTCCAGTGTCCTTTCACCTCTGGTGGGGCAGGTGATGTGTTGATAAAAGTTCGGCGCTGCGCGTTTGAGGTTGGCGCTATTAAAGTCCCCCGTCACAATAAGCGCAGCGTCCCGGTGTTGTGTCTGGTGCTGTGTGAGTGCCTCATGCAGCTCGCATAAGGCGGTGACCGTGTCCGCTTGTGGTGGAATATAAACGGCACTTACAATGACCGATGTAAATTCCCGAGGTAGATAAAAAGGACGACACATGATGGACAGTAGTTCCAGATTTGGTGTGCAGGAGCGTGTGAGAGGAACAACGTTCGCACTGTTGCACCAGTTGTTGTTCACCATTAAACACACGCCGCCTCCCCTTGACTTCCCCGAGTCCCGTGTCCTGTCCATGCGGTGAACCGAGAAGAACTCGGCCGGCTGGATGGCGTGGTCCGGCACCGCTGGGTTCAGCCATGTCTCGGTGAAGCAGAGGAGATTGCAGTCCCGAATGTCTCTCTGGAACTTTATCCTGGCCCTGAGGTCGTCAAGCTTGTTCTCCAGTGACTGGACGTTGGCGAGCAGGATGCTAGGCAGAGGTGTGCGGTGTGCACGAGCTCTCAGCCTGTTCCTGACGCCGGCTCGCTTCCCTCTAGGCCGCCTCCGCTTCCCTTTGTTCTCCCTCGAGATCTCACTCGGCCAGCTCGGATCCGGAGTTAAAAACTTCGAATTGTGAGTACATTGTAAACCAATAGAAACAAGAGTGTCACTGTCATACCTAATGTACCCAATGGTGATGATTCAGTGAATTAGCAGGAAAAAAAACTGTTATTAAAACCATTCACGAGAAGGTTGATCAGCCGACGGAGCCAAAACCATATGTGAGCAATCCACCGAAGGCCTAATAAGAGTTAAACTGATTCATTTGTGACTTTAATGCTAGACAGGTGACTCTTTTTCATGTGTGGTTGCTTGTTTTTGGTTGAGAAAACAATTATAACTAAAAGTATTTTCATTACTACAGAGTTCATTTCACACGAAGCAAGACAATCCAGCCTTCACTGCTATCAGTCAGTCTGCAAGTCATGTGGCGTAAGTAAGACTGGAAGATAGATCTTTAATTGACAATTTAGACCACCCTTCTTCTCATCCTGCCAAGCTGATGCTTTTTATATTAACGTGGCAGAGAAATGAATCAGCCCCGTAATGATTTTGTGATGAAGGATGACCTCCCCAAAGCATCCGGCTTCCTGTGCAAAAACATTTCATTAAAGGGTTATTACCTGCAAGTTGATTGCACGTCAGCTTCACAGGTACGCTAACATTGCTCTGTTACTAAAGGACCGGCATTCATGTGTGTTGCTGTTTGAGCCACTGTTGACAATGTCTGTTGTTATCATTGACCGCCCGCGCAAGACGAATCAACAAATCTTTGTGTGGGGGGAGAGGAATGTTTGAAAAAGCACAGTTTTGAAGTGGGAAAAGAGGTCAGTGGAATAATCACATCATACTTCGACTGCACAGCTCCACTTCAGTTGTGCAGACCCAGGGTGATGACTAATCTGTGCACTCGCTGATACACAAGTGTCAGAGGTCATAGCCTGCTGCCACCACTGCAGATGAGACTGTCACTGTATATGTGCTATATGTTTGTGTGTCTGTGTCTGTGTGTGTGTGTGTGTGTGTGTGTGTGTGTGTGTGTGTAGCTAAAAAACCGCAGATGAGCAAATGCAAAAATTCTAAAATTGCAAAGCTGGCAGCACCGTCCTCCCCTCGCCTGCAGAATGAAAAATGGATGCTCCATTACTCTATCAAATATGAGTAGGAGTTCGTGAGATCGTAGCTAGGATTCTGAGCACAGCAATCATTACCAAATAATAGTACGTGTGATGCTATTTTGAGTGGAGCGCTGTATCTCTGTGCAATTCGCAGATACAAGCTTGAAGAAATTTCTCGTTTTTGCACGAGCGCAGATGTTTAATATAGCATCACATCAGACACGAAGACGCTTTCCTCTGTTCCTCTGTTGGTGAAACATTGAAAAAAAAAGCCCCAGTACATACTAGACAGTAAAGAAACCTCCCTTGCCACAGTGTTGGCAGTATTTAAAGCAAAGGATTCTTGATTTGTGGATATCAAACGTGCAACGGTGGAGCTCTAATGCCAAAATCAAAAGTAGAAAATATACAGTGCTGTGAAAAAGTGTGCGTTTCCTTCCTGATTTCCTATTCTTTGACATATTTATCATTTACCCTATGTGAAAGTAAGTGACCACCCCCAAATCATGATTTTCCACACCCAGCCCTGATTACTGCCAGACTTGTTAAATCAAGAGACCACTTAAACAGAACCTGTCTGACAAAGTAAAGCAGGCTTTAATATCACAAAAAGCCACACATCATGCCACAATCTAAAGAAACAGCTGAGAAAGAAAGTCAATGAGATCTATCGGTTTGGAAAAGGTTGCAAAGACACTTCTACGGCTTTGGGACTCCGGTGAACCACAGTGAGAGCCATTATCCACACAAGGAAAAAACTTGAAACGGGGGTGAACGTGTCCTGGTTCAACAGTTTTTTTTTAAAAACAAAACAGTGTTGGAGTGGTCTGTTCATAATCAGGACTTAAATCTGATTGAGATGCTTTGGCATGACCTTAAACAGGCTGTACGTGCTGAAAAACTCTCCAGTGTGGCTGAATTAAAAATTCCTCCACACTGAGTTGAAAGATTTATTGCCAATTATCACAAATGGTTGATTGCAGTTCTTATTGCCAAGGGTGGCGCAACCAGTTATTATGTTTAGGAGGCAATCACTTTTTCACACAGGTAGGTTTGAATGATAAAAGAACAATAAATGAAATCACCATTTAAAAATACAGTTTTGTATTTACTCGGTTTATCTTTTGTCTAAAATCTGTCTAAAATGTGTTTGATCATCTGAAACATTAAAGAGTGATAAATGAAAAATATGCAAAAAAGAAAAAGAAAAAAGAAAAGAAAGACATTGTTTTTCAATTTATATATATCACAGTATCCTTGATTTGTTTTGCTTTGTGTGTCTCTCTCCATGGAGCTGAAACAATTAAACCTCGCAGTTTTTACCAAGCCAGTTGCTAGCTGTGCCTTTCTTCTTCCTGGCGCTGGCAATGGTAGTGTGCTGGAACTTTAACTGAATGCAAATGAGAATGAAGAGACTAAACAAAGCAATAAATTTGTTATCAAAGACTCAGTAGCACTCAAAACAACTGCGGGAAACTTGTCAGTATTAGCAGCTCCTTTTACAAAAACACATTTCATCTGTTGAATGCATAACAGAAATGCTGAATTGTATGAACTCGGAACACTTTTTCGCTCATTTTTCTGAAAGATGCAAACTATTCTCCGCGATGACAATAAAATCCCTCGTAGGACAATCGCTCAAGTATTTAGAGTTATCTGAGGTCAGCTGCTCTACATGTACTGTAAAGTACAAATGTCTCTTCCTTTCACTTCTGGTGCCTTCCCTGCCCTCTGGCTAAAAGTTGACTGGAAGAATTTCTTGTGGCTCAGTGACATGATGATTGCTGGCATCCATGAACCTCAAATGCATCTGAGCAGTTGCCTTCCTCACCCATTGAGAGGTATCAGCTCTATCTGTATGGCCTCACTCTTCTCTGGGCTCAGGGGGCTGCCATGGAGACGACGAACGACAGATTTTTTCAGCATCCCCGGAGCCTCCACATCGTTGCAGTGCCGAGTTTCAATATGGCACGCTGAAAATAACCCTTACGCTACCTTAACATTAAGTGGAAGGACTCGCAAGGAGTTAACATCAAACTTGGGTCTTTGAAACTTTTCAGAGATTTCATAAAAAAGCTGATTATATAAAACTCCTTTGAAGTATTCGCATCAAATGTTTGCGATGCATATCACACTTGCCCTTTATGTGGTAAGCTGAATATCTATCATTTCTTGTTTTTCTCATCTACAGAGGTGGTTGTTTCAACCGTGTCCTGACGTGGCACGGTGAGCTTAAGTGCGTGCCTGGAAGCAGCAGACGTGTGTGATTGGCAGGTGGTGATTGAAGCCCTGATGGAAAAAGGGCAATGAAAGAATAACATCCTATATTTTTCTAAGCAAGGCCATGTATGAAGATACAAGCTGCTGCGTGAGCTGGGAGCGAAGGAGTGGAGGAGAGAGAGGTAGATAGCGGAGAGAGGGCAGGCTAACAACATCTCTGGAGAGCCTGCCTGGTAGCGAGTACACCTGATAATCTTTCTTCTGTTGACTCCTGTTTTAAGTAGCTTGACCCTCCCTGAAGAGATTCGCATTCCACCTGGAAGTTTCATGTTGAAGGTCCATCCCATTACAATATTAATGACCAAAGTGAAGGATAATGTTTGATGGATCACCAATCATACCGCCTCCAAATGGCATTGGCAAGAGTTAGGCACATAAATAATAAAGTGATTTAGATGCAAAATCCATCCTAAGCGGATTACAAAAGCAGTGGCACTGCAATCAATCGTCATTTTGGGCCAACATGATGCATAGCAAGCAGCACCGGACACAGAGGGTAAACTACAGCGGGGAGAAGAGTGAGGAGAGACAGGTAGAAGGAGAACATGCAGGGAGTAGTGCTTACAGTGGCTACAGATACACTTACTGGAGCTGTACGTTGCTTTTTTCTGGGTTTATTTTTATACTTAGAGATTAATAGACAAATACAGGTGACGTTATTTTATTTTTGATTATTACTGACTTCTTTTAAAGGAATTTTACAATGTATTATTTTAATCAAGGGGCGAGACTGCTGTGAGGTCAGAACAGGACACTGGTGGCCAGTTGAAAGCTCCTGACATGATAAAAAGCATCAAAACTGCCTTTAAGTTAGAATCTGTTATGTGAGTGTAGCTATGAGACACATGCAGAAACAGACCAATTAAAATCCAACATGAGGCAGAAGAGCATAACAGCAACATTTGAAATATTGGCATTGCATCAAATACTATGTTTTTCACAATCAATTTTACAATGCCCTCCTTCATTATGCTTGACAGAGTGCAGCGGCTGAAGTTTTAGTAGTGTTTCATTCCACAGAATAAAAACTATGGAAACATGAGATTGAATTGAATTAAGAATTAAGAATATACCAGGCTAAATTCAAACACACTGCCATTGAATTTTGCATTATAATGCAACTGTAGTGAGACTGCATTATTTACAGGGACACAGCATTAAATGTAAGAACATAAGTAGCCTAGGTAGTGTTTTCCCTGGAAGCTGTAAGTGAAAAGTAAAACAAAACTAAACTCGCTTCAAGCTAAAAGCCAAGGAGGCCTCCACATGATAAAATTTGATGATAAACATATTTTTTTTACCTGGGATATTGTATCTACTGTAGGGCTGAGTTTTTTAACCAGTCGCTTAAAGCATTTCTACCATCTAAGCACATTAGTGATTTCCTGCAACATGGAATGCAACTAGCGATTGCTCCAGCCATACTCAGATGAGTCATTTGTTTATTTTGGGGTTGCACATCAACAACTGCTCGTATCTCCTCTTTGCGAGCCCTTCGTGGCCTTGTTGCACTCAATGATATATTTTTGCTTCAAGTGGTGAAACAAGTCTGTTGCTTCCACCTTTAGCAGGAGTAGTTTCCTTGTATATTTTGGAGAGTACTGTGCTGTGAGTACCTCCCTTTATCCCTTTATAGGTACTAAATCGTCATTGGAGACTGACATGCATCTGTTGTTCACATATCTTGGGGTTTGTCTCATTGTCCTGCATACTTGCTGTAGCATGATGTGATGCTTTGAAATGGCAAAGCCCTAACAGACAGCAGAAGGATTTAACTTCATATCCATTTTATTTATTTACTTTTAGAGCTCTTTTGCATTGATGTTACTGGTGCAGCCACGATGAAATTAATCTAGAACCGTGAACTAGCATGAATTTGGCTCACTTTTTCTTAGCCTTATTTGTATGTTGTGTTTAATGTTAATTAGCAAACTCTACTGTGTGTTGTGTTAATAAAAAAATAAACATGCTTAAACGCTAACCCCCCCCCAAAAACAATTAGCAATTGTAAACATTAGCATGTTAGCATTTTCACTGTTAGCATTTAAGGCCATCCATGCAAGAGCTAGCATGGTTAATGTTGCTTTTTTTATTTACACTTTAGCACTCACTTATCACACAGCACATGCTTTAAAACTGATTTAATACAGTCTACACTAATCTCATGCAGTTCACCTAAATTGGATTTGTTAGATTATTGCTCATCTGTAAGCAGCCTATTCAATATTTGGTGTCTGTCCTCCAGCATTGAAATAGCTTTTCTCTTCACTCATTGTCTAACAGAGAGATTCAAAGCTGGCATACTACAAAACAAAAATGGGGGAAAAAAAGGAAATTTAATTAACACACAAAAGTAAAACTGATTAATTTAAAACATTTCAACACTTTTACACAAAATGCATGTGACCCCTTCATTGCGCTGCATATTACAGGCTTACCACTGTAAGTGAAAATCCAGGAGGGATTTCTTTTTCCTTTAATATCTATCCAAACCAATCCTGTATGTTACCCACCTGGCTGCTGTAATTCTTTCCATCATTCACTATTAGCATTCAGGAGGCTCAGTCTTGCTTTGAAATTTGCATAGATAATTCCAGCTATGTCTACAATAACTGCACAGTTCACTAACTTTATTTTGAGAGCCAGGTTTAGAAGCATGAACAGTCATGAGTGAGAGGCCCTTTGGGTATTGCAGTATGCAACGAGATGGGCCAATTTCTCCTGATCCACTGGACTGAGTCTTGCCAAATCAAACCCCATAAGGCATTTCCTGTATCCTTCATCTCCTTATGTTTGCTTCTGAGGCTGTAAGAATATTCAGTTCATGTGCATGTGTTAATATGTGAGTTATGTATGTGCTTGCAGATAGAAGCTATTCATCTGTGCTTCTTTCAGTAAAATGTTTTAATTTGAATATACCTATTTAACAGACATTGCAATATCAATGTAAAATCCATTTCTCGTAGCCCCTCTTGTAGCCCCTCTCTGCCTTTCTTTTTGGTATTTTTCCTTGTCCTTGTATGTGATTAGAATGCAATGCACCGCCGTCATCTGTCTCCTCTCTCATTAATCACGCACTGAGAGACTGGACCGGACATTGAATGCGCAGTTAGGCTGACCCAACGCTTGACAAAATACCAGGTACAAAGCGTACGGGCTCACATTCATACATTATCCAAGCTGGAATGCAGTCAAAGTATAAGAAATTTAAAGTTGTAATCGTGCACCTAATAGGCTTCTACTAAAGCCACCCAAGAAACGAGGAAATCGCATTTCCCCCAGCTGCCAGGATCTCTTTCTATCTATTTGTTTGTCCCCCTTCTCCATCCCTTTCCCTCGTTCATACAGACTGACAAATGCTTTAGTGGGGCATGAGCCATAGTGTGGACAAAGTGAGATGGATTACTGTGTGGATTTTGGCAGAGGAAACTGCAGCTAATTCTCTGATTAGAAATCTGGGTTCAGAAGGCAGAGAAACACTGAGCTGTGAATCAGAGTGAGAGAATGGGGCTCAGTGGGCTTCAGCAAGCTGTGAGTGAGAATTTGTGTGTGGGAAAGTATGTGTGTGGTCCAGGCACTTATTGACATATGTACAGGTTAGAAACCAGGCTAGTTTTAACACTTCTGCTTTGACTATTGTGGTCGTATTAATTTAATCATTAATATGGGCAAAATTATTCATTTTTACTTTTGAAGTTTCATTTTTCTTCACCAGAGATCAGCGAACCAGCTCAGATATATCTATATCTATATATATTATCTATCTATCTATCTATCTATCTATCTATATTATCTAACTATATATATATATTATCTATCTATCTATCTATCTATCTATCTATCTAACTATATATATATATATATATATATATATATATATATATATATATATATATATATATATATATATATGTATGTATCTGAGCTGGTTCGCTGATCTCTGGTGAAGAAAAATGAAACTTCTGTTTTTGGTTGAGAAAACAATTATAACTAAAAGTAGTGGTGTGCTGACAAGTTTGGGGTTTGGGTTTTCATTCTACACCCCATTTGTTAAAGTGCTCTTGAGCAAAACAAAGAGAACTGCTACCTCAGCACAAGTAGAATGCCCACAATGAAAAATGCAGTATGTGCTCAGCTATTAGCTAATTGCAAAACTGGCAAATATAACAAAAATCCTATTTTTAAAAAAGAAGATTAAAGAAAAATCAGAAATGACATTAAAGAAACTGCTGATCCACTGGGGTTTTCTAGCACAAGCACCTCTGGGGTTTACAAAGAAGGGTCCAAAAAAGAGAAAATATCCAGTGAGCGGCAGTTCTCTGGGTGAAAATACCTTGTTGATGCCAGAGGTAAAGGGATAAAGGCTGGACTGTTTTGAGCTGATAGGAAGGGAGCAGTAACAAAATTAACCACTCATTACAACCAAAGTATGCAGAAGAGCATCTCTGAAAGCACAGCACATCGAATCTTGAAGCAAAAGCTTTGGCTTAGGCTACAGTAACAGAAGACCACACTGGTTGTAGTGTGGTCCTACTTCAATATGGACCAAAAGCACTGTGCAAAAGCATTAAGAATTCTGTCCAAAGTGCTGACTAATTTAAATACATGTAAATTTTCCATCCAATTTTGTTAGATAAGTATAACGTACAATGTTGAAGTTGATGGATTATGGCCAAATAATCTCACCCCAAAGGGTCGCGGCAGATGGCCGCCCCTCCCTGATTCTGCCGGAGGTTTCTTCCTGTTAAAAGGGAGTTTTTCCTCCCCACTGTCGCCAAAGTGCTTGCTCATAGGGAGTCATATGATTGTTGGGTTTTTCTCTGTATGTATTATGGTAGGGTCTACCTCACAATATGAAGCAACTAGAGGCGACTGTTGTTGTGATTTGACGCTGTATAAATAAAATTGAATTGAAACTGAACTGAAATTTAATGATTGGTATACATTCAGTTTATATCAAGCATATTTTCCTTAATGAATAATTATTGGAAAAGCTAAACCTTTGATTTTATATATTTACATTGCATTTCACTCAAAATTACTGCTTCATGTTTATTAAGGGTTAAAGTTAACAGAATATTGGTATTCTGTATTTATTTTTTTATATATTAAGCATTTTTATGGTGATTACAAACAAAATGAGACATATGAATAAAAATGCATCATATTAATTCAGCTTTGTTGTTAGAGAAAGTCTACCACTTAAGAAGAAGACTGACAATAAGAGAGCAAGTGTCAACAAAGCACAAGCGTTGGAGAAACACTCCAGTGACCACTGGTCACGAGAGGCTCTGAAGTATACCCCCGATGTTGACATGAGTCAGTAGAAGGCACGTCAGTGTACATTTCTATCTTAATATCTTCCAGCTGACCAACCAGCCACCTTAGATTGTGACTCTCTATATCATCCTTCTGTTGGCTGGGGTTCTTTTAAGCATGTGTACTTAAAAAAAAATAGCTGATAGCAGTTAGTAAATAAACCTCTGTGAGTTAATTCTGTTCCTTACTCCACAGAAGAGTGAAGAACAGGATTAACTTCAAGCCTAACAAGCATCCTGGATGCTTTCATTAATATTGCATCCATCTGCAGAGAACAAGAGAGAGAAGACAGCAAGGGGGAGTAGCTTTGGACCGAAGAAGAAAAAAAGCACTGTCGGGTAATTGTTTCCTATGCGTAATCAAAAATGCCCGTGTGCTGTTGAATTTGGGTTCACATTTAGGGCATGCCGATGCAGACAGGATGGTCATGAATGAACGAGTCATTGGCTGAAACTGAGTGCTGGAATTTCACATAAGAACATAACGTAATAAAATGCAATTTTATAGGATTAGATGACATGTTTAGAAGAAACGTGCTAATGTAAAGAGTCTTGACTTTACCCAGATAGCTACAGGAGTTTTAGCCATGTGCAATAAAAGCTGTGTTGTGTGTGGGATTAGTGCTCTTACAGATGCTCTTTTTGCGAAAGCTGAGAGATAATACCTCAATAAGGCAAGTGCGTCCTTGCAGCAGGTCTTGCTGACAGAGACCACTGCAGTGCAACCTTTCCACAGAGCATCAGCTAAACAGACGGCTTCCCATAACAGATGTGACACAGACCCCAGGAATGGAAAATCTGCCCTTTAACACTTCATAATAATTGATCCAGTCAGTCATGTCTGTTTCTTAATTCATGCCTTAATTGTCAATGTGCACCTCGGGCGGAATGACAAAAGAGTAATCCAGGCGACAAAAAGGTGACGTATTGTGTGAGTAATGGTTCACGACTTGTGATTATACATGCAGTGATAATTACTGCGACCCCGGAGGGTTTCTGTGGTCCTGTGCTCACAGGACTCTGCAGCATGACCCCGCTGACTCCCCCTGCTTAGTGCATGAATTAAAAATCACACTGACAGATTTGCTGGGGACTTCGCCCCCTGAATGAAGATGGACAGTATAAACAAAATAACATAAAAAAACAGCCCAGAACCTCACCCCGAGCAATATCTTGCTCTCTCATGTGTTTACTTCTCCTCTCACATTTCCTTATTTGACTTAGCATTCATTCTCCCTCCATCTCCTCGCTCTCTCGCCCTTCCTTATTCCTTCATCCTAATTACACTGCAAAGCTGAGGGCCCGTGACTCATGGCATCCAGTTGTTAGCGTGGAATTCTTGCTCACAGCTGGAGGACGGGACCCAGCCTTGGGCTCCACTGTCCAGTAAAGGTCACACCGAGCATGATGGCGGTTAACTACGTCAAGTTTACAGCACTCAAAGCATCGCATCGGCTGCAGCCAGGAGTAACCTCTGACACCATCCAGCCACAGTTTACAGTCAGACCGCAACCACCCAAGGTACTCGGAGCCATTGTTCAGAGCAGTGGTGCATAACAAAATCGGCCACTTAGCCTTCTTAGACCTGAACCCTGTGCTATTTTAAGGGGCACAGCTCAAAGGATTATTGTGCAACTGAGAGAGCTCGGATTTGTTCCCAACAAAAGATTCATTCACAAACATTTGTCTAATTCAATATACAGTGATCAACCAAAACATCTGGTACTTCCGTCTGGTATTTTTGAACCCCCCCTCCCCCTCTTTTTGGTGCACAGCCTTACTTATCTTTAAGCTTTAACGTCTTTTCTCCAGCTCAGCTTCTTTTCCTTTATCGGTGCGTCCTCCTTTGTGACTGGTATGGATTTAATTAAGGAAATCAGTACGGGATAATGACTTCTACCTGAACTGACCTCTTTGTTAAAAGTGTCCTGAATATTTTGCATAATCACTGTAGATTGGATTAAGACGCTGAACGGCTTCCTCGCTCACTGAAACTCATTTCGGATAAGGGGTTCAGCTCCTGGAACCAAAGACATACTCATTAATAGTTGCACACTGCTCTGAGCTTACAGGATGACCAAACGTCTCTTCCATCTGTTGAGGGGGCGGAAGCATAACACCGAGATGTTTGCGCTGTGTCTCCAAGGAAAAATTGACAAACGCTTTATACACGCGATGGGGGGGCAGGGCTGTTTTCAATAGATAGCAGCTGGTTTGAAGAGCAATCCTGACCTTGACTACTCCTTGTAGCTTGTTTACACATCCTTATTAGCCTGTAGCCTTGGTGGAAATGCAAGAAGTGGTGAAGTTACAACGATAATGACTGCATGAAAGCAGGGACAGTTTTTAAAACTGAAAGGATATGATTATGCAGTGAATGTTCATATAAGCAGGTTAGAATTCATATGTAATGCATGATCAGAGCATAAGAATGACTAAAAAGCAGCAGCTCTCATGTGCAAACTTCATGTTCAAGTCAAGTGTCTTTGTTTTCCCATTCAAGTATGCAAACATATTTAAGTGGGCCTTGTCACAGATGGGTTTTGGACTTGAGCTGTAAAGTGTGTCACTGTTTCCTCTGTAGCCTACCTGTGTGACAGAATTATTAATGAGCTGTGTCTGTATTTATGCACCTCATCTAACAGGGGAAGATGGGCTGCTTTCATTACTTTGAGTTGTGGGAGCCATCCTGTCAAATGAAATTTGAGCGCTGGCCAAGATGAGCGCTTGTTATAAGAAAAAGGGGAAATTCATCAAGTGTTAATTTGGTTTGAAATGATGGGTCAGGACAGCGTCAGCCTCATCTCCTCGTATGTCGAGTACATGAAGAACATGGAATCGGGAGTATCTGTCTAAAAAGGCACGTTGTCAGTCTGTGGTCACTGAGCACCACACTGTGGAACTCGGCGGTTATTACCGTTTGGGACTAGCATCCTTATTTATAAAGATGCAATCTCGTCTCACGCATTGATCTACAGTGTCAACTTTTCTGTAGGTTTAAGGTTTTATGTCATTATTATTTTAAATGTCATTATAATCAGAGGATTTTTTAAATGGGTCTTCAAAATTTCACTGCACTCCTGTGGCGTTGTCAGATCAGCCTGACACTGAGTCAAACATCTGCGCACGTGAAGCGTATATAGTGATAAGCCACAACATTAAAAGAATTGACAGGAGACAGGTGAAGTGAAAAACACTGAGAATCTTGTGAGAATGTCATCATCTGCTGGGAGACTTTGGGGACTAATTTAATGCCGATGTTACTCTAACTAGTACCACGAAACACTGCTGCAGATCAGGATCCTGTACTGTGAAGCAACTTCACTGTACCCAGGATATCTTTCCATTATCTGGCCTCTTGTATCCTACCGCTGGAAATCGGGCTAAGCCGTCACACGAAGGCAGTGGATAGGTCCACTTGTAGAAGAGTAAGAAAGGTAAAACTAAAATATTTTTTAAAACAACAACAAGAAGGTAATCACATAGGAGGAGATACGCATTAAAAGCACTGTGAATATGTGTGCTTTTTAAGCACTTTGGTCAATAGGACTGTAAAAGATAGTAATAAATTTAGTGTGCTTGAATGCAAACTAAGTCAACTAAGTAACTAAGATATTATATAAAATTAATGTTTAGATGTGTTTAAGACTGTATAGCTTTTAATCTTTCAGCCGCACCTCCAGTGGTGTTTAGAGGTCTCAGAAAGGTGTAGAATAAAAATAAAAACAGAATAAAAACAGAGGCTTAACCTACTTGCAATTTAAAAATAGGGTCAAGAAATACAAATAGGTTCCCTAATTTTAAATGTAGAATCATAAAATCTAAGCATGAATATTATTTCCTAATATTCATCAGGGAAAGACAAAGAAACATTTTTAAAACTTCCTAATATCTATGTACAGGGGTCCAAGAGATCTTCTAGGAATGGCATTTGAGTCACTGGTCAGTGGGTGTTGATTTTGTACCTGTTGATCTCTAATAGAGAATATAATTTGCTCTGGAGCAGGTTGGGTCTTCAGCTTGAGTTACCATGAACCACATTTATAATACTACAAACCCAGAGTTAAACCTGGAGTTTCTACAATTCCACTTTGTAGTACAGGCCTTTGTATGCTCCAACATGGCAAGGGCTTTCCCCAAAGAGCAGCAGTCTCCTGCAGCAGCATGACACACTCTGCAAAGGACAGGCTTCAGAGCCCAAAGTAGGAAAGGTGTTGACCTTAAAACCTCCCAGATCCAATCAGATTGAATCCACAAAAGCCTGACATCCCAACCCACAGGATTTGCTGCCAGTGTCCTGTGCCAAATGCCACAGGACAGCCCCATAGGGACCATGTCCATTACCAAAAGGTCAGAACTGAGTTGGTGGCACCAGCGAGACCAGCAAAATAGTTCTGATGTTTCAGTGTGGATAGTCATTGTAAGTATACAAATACCGAGGCATGTTTTTGTTGTGTGTGTCTGTGTTAATGACAAAAAACCTAAACCATATATGTAGCCTCCTTTATGTATGTAGGCTACATCATTTATACAATAAACCACCTTTTTGGTATTTATTAGCAGCTATTAATATTTAGGCTAAAACTATTGTTCCACTGTATTGAAGGAGTTGTAGTCATAAAGATTAATAATGCATATCTGCTCACAGATTTGTTATCATTTGAAATGCTTACTTTGTTATTTCAATTACCAAGATAATTTCAAGTTCATTATTATAGTTATGAATTGCATTTTTAGCGTACTTTATAGTTTTTACAAGGGCTGCAGTAATGACTACTTTGTATGAGTAGCTTTTCTTGTACTTATAATCAGTTTTTCTTAGTGAGCATTTTAAGAAATTAGATTTTTGCTGCCTTTCTTTGCATAATTCAGACTTAAGATTTTGTTTTTTTGTTGCCCACTGGGGAAAATAAAACAGAAACAACAAAGAAAACCATTTTATTTGCCTCAGAAATAAAATTTTGAATTAATAGGTAAAAAAAAAAAAAAAAAAAGGTAATCATGCCAGGCAGTTTTAACTTCAGGTCACAATTGCTGTTGTTGTCACAGTTAGACACAGAAACAAACCAAGTCACAGCACCTGTGAGTGCAGTTCATTGTACTCACAGTTTGAGTCTCATCTAAACAAGTGTAAGAGTAAGAATGACTAAATAGAGTGCACCTGTGTGTAATCTAATGTCAGTACAAATACAGCTGCCCTGTGACGGCCTCAGAGGTTGTCTAAGAGAATATTGGGAGCAACAACACCATGAAGTTCAAAGAACACACCAGACAGGTCAGGGATAAAGTTATTGAGAAATTTAAAGCAGGCTTAGGCTGCAAAAAGATTTCCCAAGCCTTGAACATCCCACGGAGCAATCATTCAGAAATGGAAGGAGTATGGCACAACTGTAAACCTACCAAGTCAAGGCCGTCCACCTAAACTCACAGGCCGAGCTGGACAAGTTGCAGAGATCTACAGCTCAGGTGGGGGAATCTATTAGTCGTGTACTGCACAAAGTTGGCCTTTATGGAAGAGCAGCAAGAAGAAAGCGTGGTCAGAGTTGATGGGAAGATGGATGGAGCCAAATACAGGGCAATATTGGAAGAAAACCTCTTGGAGTCTGCAAAAGACTTGAGACTGGGGTGGAGCTTCACCTTCCAGCAGGACAACGACCCTAAACATAAAGCCAGGGCAACAATGCAATGGTTTCAAACAAAACATATCCATGTGTTAGAATGGCCCAGTCAAAGTCCAGATCTAAATCCAATCGAGAATCTGTGGCAAGATCTGAAAACTGCTGTTCACAAACGCTGTCCATCTAATCTGACTGAGCTGGAGCTGTTTTACAAAGAAGAATTTTTGTTCCACTTCTCACGTGTACACCACTTTGTGTTGGTCTTTCACGTGGAATTCCAATAAAATTGATTCATGTTTGTGGCTCTAATGTGACAAAATGTGGAAAAGGTCAAGGGGGCCGAATACTTTTGCAAGCCTGTATGTATGTATGTATGTATGTATGTATGTATGTATGTATGTATGTATGTATGTATGACATTGTGTATTTGAGATGCTCTACAGTTCTATCAGGGCATTAAACTACTGAGATGTTCTCATAAATTACTGTTTTATGTCATTGGATATATTTTTATTTTTACTGTATTCAATGTTATCACTTTGATTCCATTTTTTTTATGTATTTCTTCGTTTATTTATTAACACCCGCGGAAGTTTGTGAATATGCAGTCATGTGTCACCCCATGTTTCAGTAGCTTGTAGAATCACCTTTAGCAGCAAAAACTGAAGTAATTGTTTCCTCTATGACTTTATCAGTGTCTTGTATTATTCTGGAGGAATTTTGGTCATCTGTTCTTTACATTGTTGCTTCAGTTCATCAAGGCTGGCGGGCATTAGTTTATATACAGCATTTCAATAAAGAAATCAATTCTGACTGTGGCACTGTAGATTTGCAGCTTTGCTTTGGATCCCTTTTCACCGCATGACCCAGTTTAGGCCAAACGAGCAGTTGGACAGATGGCTTCCTATTTGACTCTAGAATACTTGAGTATACAAAGGAGTTGATGGTCAGCTCAATGGCTGCAAAGCAAGCCCAAATCAACACCCCTGTACAATGACAATAACAAGCTATTCTACTGTATTCAGTTGGTTTGAGGTATTTGTGCTGATATGCTTTGTTTGGTTTTCTCCAAATGTGACCCTGTGCATTGTGACCAAACATCTCCACTCCGGACTTGTTTGTCCAAAGGACATTGTTCCAGAAGTTTTGTGGTTTGTTCAGATGCAAACCTAAGCTTTAGCGAGAAACAACTGTTCCAAACAAACCAGGCTTGTTCAGGTTTTTTCTTCTTCTACTGTCATAAACTTCAACTTTTAACATGCTTCAGTTTGCAGTTTCTCTGAGCGTTGCATGGTTTGTTCTTAGGTTGAATTTGTTGGAAAGCCCACTCCTGAGGAAATTGTAGCATTGTGTTTACACACACCTGAATGCCTCAGACCAGCAAACTGCCAAAACTTCTGGTTTTATAGATGTGCTCACACTTGCTGATGATTGGTTAATCCACTGCATTTGAATAGCAGCACCTGGCCAGTCTGGTTTTTGTTGTTGTGTCGTGGTAACAGTTCATCTGCTTGTACAGTAAAAATGTTTTGACAAGTGCTGTCTGGGTAATTTTTTCCAACAACAGATCTGTGTATTTTATTAGCAGTGACAATGGATGTGTTAACAAGAGCACTTACAGTTAGTCTTCTGAAAAGTTACGTTCCAGACGTAGCGCACCTTCATACTTTCAGTTTCAGTTTGAGTCTACAAGTCCTAGAGCTCTTCTGAAGTGTACTTGTGAAGGTCTTTTACTAAAAAGCAAACCTGACAATCTGCCATTTATCATCCTTGGGACATTAATCACTCTATTCTTTACGAGCACCACTTTCCAACTCATGTCAAAGAATTTACAGCCTTGTTAATCTCAGCTGCAGTAGGTAGAATAAGAAATGAAGTGAAATTCACCCCTTCTACCCGCTTTGCCCAAAATAATTCTGTAGGCAATGGTTCAGACAGTTTTGGCTCCATTACATCCAGGAGACATTATTGTCTTTGTATTGGATTTTTCTAACCCTCTCCACCCTGTGGGGTTTGCATTATCTCCACTGACTGGGTGAATATCTGTGGCGCTGATAGCGTCAGAGCCGAATTAGATTTGGCAGTCTTTAATGCTTGTATGAATACCAATTGCAACTAGTTCAACATTTGAATACTTCTTAATGTGATTCTTTGCACTCTGCTGACCCTGACAGATGGAGAGAGAGAGAGCAGGAAGCAGGAAAAAAGAGACTTAACCGAGTGGGTGAGCGAGGGAGTGAGAATAAAAGCGAAGGGATCATGCAGATTAGAGCCTAAATAAAAGCCAAATGAGGTCTTACTTGAGAAGATGTAGCCTAGATAGATGTAAATCACGTGAATAGATTAATCTATGTATGATTAAATGAAGGTAGATGAGAGCATGGGTGGAACAGTTTTGCTCTATAAAAGCCTCAATTTAGCAAATAATTTAATAAAACAGGGTGTTTAAATGTGCTTCTGTTGATGACTTAAAAGATTTACTCACACTTAATCAAGTATTAGAATCAAATTCTTTGCAAATGAAATTAAGTAAAAATGTTTGTTGTACAAAAACTGTTTGGTTTCTTCTTTATTATTTTTAGTTATTAGTTACTGTCACCAAATGCAAGATTTCTTGGATATTTGTTGTTGGTTTTGGCTTGAATATTTTCTCGTCTTACATTACTTGAATTTTCTTGAATTGATTGTATTATTCTGCCATACAGTGTTTGTATTAACTTTGGCTTGTGGTTTCCTGGGATAAAATCCAAACTCCGCATAATCCTTAATACAATGGGAAATAAAATAATGGATGACTCATATTTGTTCATTGTTTTAGCAATGTCATAATATTTAGCTCAGAATGGATTTTCAAATGTCATTATGTCCAAACAAAGACTATTATCACTAGTAAACTGAAAGAGCAAAATATCAGGTGAAAATCTGGTCCAAGGCATGCTGGGATAGTGTCCAGCACCCAGCCTGCTGTTACCCAGATTAAGAAAAAAAATCAAAAGTGAGCACATAAATGAATAAATTGTACTTTTAATCCAAGAAAGGCACCAATACTGAAAGCTACAGTACAGTGCAAAAGTTTTAAGCTTCAATTTTCTCCAAAACCACTGGCTGAAATGCAGCCGAAACCATGACAGCGCCGCCTCTATGCTTTACAGATGGCTGTAGACACTGCTATTCCTCTCTACTCGACTTTTTTGAACTAACAATTTCAAATTTGGATGAATCGCTCTATGTGACCTGTTGCCACTGATTTTCAGTATTTGGCATACCTCAGCATTTTGTCCCAGTAGATGTTATAATTCTTTATTTAAAAGGGACAGTGCAGTTTAACATAGTCCAAGTATAAAACGTGAAACTGATGTACTGCACAGAAGTTTATAGCTATTGCTAATTTCCAACTATTGTCCCTTGTTGGCCTTACATTCACAATACACAGAGTTAAAACATACATTTTCATGAAACCAAAATACACCATGAGTACTGCTACAATTAACAGACAATTTAAAAACAAACAAACAAACAAAAAGATTAATTAAAATGACTACAGCTCTGATTTCCCTTTAACCAACCTTTGACCTTCAATGTAAAGAAACTAATATCTATAATCAGTCAGATTTCAGTTGGAAGTGTGTTCCACAGATGGCGAGCCTTTATGGAAAACACAGATTGTCCAAATTTAGATCTGCGATATGATATTTTGCAGTTGCCGTTCACCATATTCCTAGTAATGCGATTACTATCTTGTCTTTGGATGTAGGTGTCAGGGTTCCTGGGTCGGTGACCCAGTGTTTTCAGTTTTGTTCACGTTCAGTTTATTTTGCCACTTCCATGTTTTCACTTCCTGCTTTTCCTGTGTCAGCTCGTCTCGTGTCATTAGCCAGATTATGTTCAGCTGTGTACTCACCGGTCTCTCATTATCATCCTCATCAGTCTGTGTATTTAAGCCCTCTGTTTCTACTCGTTCACTGTCGTGTCATTGATGTTATGTTGTCATTTCCGCCTGCGTTCAGCCAGCCAGCCAGCCAGCCAGCCAGCCTTCTACCTCTGTTCTGTTCATCCACGCCTTATAATAAACCTTCACCAGTCTTCACCTACCTGCGAGTCCTGCGTTTGGGTTCCTTCTTCCTCGCCTCCACACAACGCCTGACAGTAGGACTCTCTGGGATCAGCCTATTAATACAATTGTAGACTCATTTAAGAAAACACAAATGATTAATACTCTTAAAACTAAGTAAATTATATTTCTTTAAAATGTGACAATGATGCAGTCGAACAGATTTTTTTATCCATTATTTTCAAAGATTGATTATATAAGGATATCACATGCTGAATTGTAGATGGTGCTGCTTGAGTCCAACGTGTCATACAATATGAAAAATGAGAAAATATCATGAAATGCATGAATAACTGAGCTGTTGAAGTGGGTATGTGATGCCAAATTAACTTAAAGCAATTTAGATTAACCTTAACTGTCGTTGATGGATCAGCTGAAGGGCCAGATGCATTACTCAGGTCCTTTGTCAGATCTTTGCCTAATTTTTACCTCTTATGACACAACTTTGAGAGACTGTTCACCTTTCTGTACATACTTTAATGTTTTGGTCTAATACTTGTCCTTCACAGTTTCCTCAAACACACTGTACACCATGCAGAGGTATGCCACGTTTTTGTCTACATAGCTCCTTGGAAATCACTTTGTTGGAGCAAAGAACACTATTTTATGCCTGTCACACTGTTTTTATAGATCCAACTGAGAAAAGCAAAATAATGTGTTTTTTCTGACAGGCTGCTAGTAGCATAGGTCCTAAAGATACCATTTAAAATTACTTCTTGGTGACGTTGTCTGTTATGTGTAGACACAACGCAGGTTCATGCGTTCTTTTATGCTTGAGTGATTCATAGGTAAATGTTAAGTGACTTAATGAGCATAAAAAAATTTAAATAGAAAACATTGTTTTTTTTTAAATATTAGGTATAAAGCAGCCAACGCCCAAAGACAAATTTTGAAAGTCCTTCAGACAGCCTGGAAAATTGATTTGGCTCCTTGAAAGCAAAATATAAAGAAATGAAGGGTGGCTCTTGACTTTTGCAGTCTTGTCTTTCCCCTAATAAAGAATAAATTATATCATACTGTTCAAATGATTTGGGTCAGTAATATTGTACAAATATAGATTTCTGTTTACTTAGACTGAAATTATAGGAAAGCAGAATTTGGCCATGGTGTGCGCCCATTAACACTGAGCGCCTAAGGACATGTTACTGAAGGCAGGTTTATTTGCATGTACCATAACCAAAAATGATACACGCTCATATTTACAAAATCATCACGATTGTGTGATCATTACTTTCATTACCAGATAAAAGCTGCCTGTTGATAACACTGGTCTGATACTCAGCTAAAGAATTTCCACAAAAATCCACACACAGTACAGAAACATATGTCATTTCCATTTTTAACATGGAAATGTGTTTTTCCTTCAAATCTCTTTGTGAGAAGCAGCCATCGCTGTTATGCTGTGTATTCTCCACTAGAGTGTGCAATTTTCCTTCTCAGGATTGGGTTACAATCAGCACTTGAACTGGAGGGATGCTCTCGTTTAGTTGAGACATTTTGTTCTTGTTTCTGCTTCTAAAGATATAACACAATATGTAGTATAGGATCCTGTTTCCTTATACAGTGAGTTTTAAAGTATATCTCACTGCAAATAATCCTCCATTAATCCTCCCAGTATAAATCCCCTTTGAGTATGCTGGCCCTTTGAGTAAAAGGAGGTTAATCTGCATGCCTAAACTTGGAGAAGGAAAGTTAGGATGTGTTGAAATGTATATAAAAGCACTGCTAACAATGCAGAAATATAGCAGTCCTTTTTTTAATTGTAAATTTTCATTTTCATCTCTCCTGCTTTTTTTCGGGGGGGTTTGTCTGAGGGGTTTGTCGATCTGGACTGAATCCAAACAAGTGAGGTGTTCAAGCCATGTAAACACACTGTTAGCACAAAGAGATAATTTCTCGTCACAGACTGCTAGGCAGTTGCAGCAGTTGACACACTAGATACGTTTGCAATTACTCAGTAGTGCCAAAAGCAGTAGCTGTCTAATGAGCTAAGAGAGGTTGTAAGTCACAGGCCAATGAGATGTGATGGCTTGAGCAGATTTGTATCCATCATGTAGACAATCTCCCCCCTGGGCATCCTCCGTCTCAGCCATAAATGAGGGTCATTTGTTAACAGGCGGTGTGCTTCAAATGCCAGCGGAGATTGTCTCAGAATCCAGAGCACTTTAGATTAGGTTGATGCATGTACATATTCTACTGAGCTCTTTGTGTCTTAAAAAGGGTAATGATGTGCTAAGTGCTATGAAGACTTTATGAGTTTCCTGCAAACTGGGTATATTCGTCTTCTTTAGGAAATCACCCAATTTCAGTTGCTGGTAATTGCATTTATCTTTCCCTTATATACAGAAATGTTATTAAATTAGTTTAACTGGATTTAAACTGCACTAAGGTGCAATATTGCTAACAGCACTGCAGCTTAACATTTAAAAAGACAGATAGTCCCTATGAAGGGTTTGGCAGCTCTCTGGTCCTGTGTACACATGTGTATATAATAAAGTTGTGTCCTTTTTCAGATAAAAGTGTAATCCAGTTGCCTTGAATGGTGTTTTCTATATTCTTCTTCTTTGGCTTATTTAAACATGCAGCAAATAGGCTGCAAGGTGAACATCGTTTTTAAAAAGCTGGGGCAATATTCACTCTCCTAGTCCTTTTCAGTTGACCCTGAAATAAATATCTCATTCAGCCAGTTAATGCTCAGCTATATCCAGTTAAAAGTGACCCTACAATTAAATTCAACTTGGTGGCTGAAAAACCAAAACAGTTAGAAAGACAATGGAAAAAATATAAAAGGCAACAGAAAGGAGGACAGAAGCAGAAGATTTTATCTGAACTCCTTTCAGAAATACATTAGTTCCTTTGTTAATACATGATAGATTGGCGGCTTTGCGAACTTTATAGAAATCTTAGGCATTTTGTTTAAACCTTCTAAGGTCTTCAACTTGTTGAGCTTGCTATTCAAACTTTAGTTACTAAACAGGTTCAGAGTGCTGCAGTTTTGACGTATTCAACATAAAACTTCAAACATCAAATGTGAATGTTCATGACTGCTCTAAAAAGGGGAATGCTGCTGTTTTCACCACTCACAAGGTTGCTGAAGTGTGCTTGACAAAGACGCATTTAATAAAATAAAAAAAAAGGTATTTTGTAAAATAAAAAAACTAAAGAAAAGCATTAAATGTGGAATTTAGCCTTGCCCAGATATTTATCCTTCCTAAAGCTCGATGAAAAGACCTTGAGTCAAGTAGGAGTGCATTTCTAGTGCTTGCCTTCTGTATTTAAAAAAATCTCATTTTATTACCCGTTTGATTAGCCGAGTTTTCAGGTTGTACTCTCGTTGTATTAATCCATCATGGACAGCAGATGTCCCCGCTGCCCTATCTGGTTCTCTCATCACTAGCTGCAGTTGAATGGAAATGGTTTATAATCTTATTTTTTTTAAACATTTTACCATAAAAAAGGTTCACAGGGCTGAAGGTTTCCCAACAAATGACTTTGACCTACAGCTCAGTGTGAACCACTAATCACAGCCTGTATTGATTTATTTGATTTGCCCATTTTCACAAGATCTACTTTGAGGGTCTTCATCATTTCTAGGTTTCAAAGTGAAAATATAAAGAAGACCATTTGTCACCGGGGGCACGTTAGGGCAGCAGCAGTTTCAGAGTGGAGCAATATTGATTGAATTTCTGTTTCTTCCATGATCTTAGTTTTCAGAGTGTTTTCTTTTTTTCTCTCTCTCACTGAACAATTCAGCCAAAAACGAGGGGGCACGTAGTGCTTTTTTACCCCACACAACAATAAAGTAATATATTGGAATAAATCACACAAAATCAACATCCATCCTGCTTCCTTCCCCTTGTCTCCTTAGCAACACAATCCCCTTTGCAAGTAAGATGAGATGCACCTTTTTCAAGCTTGCCTAGAGGCTGTGGAGGGAGTGTATTATTATTTTTATGTCAGTGTCAGTAAATGCACATGTGTAAGATAACTATCAGAGTGAATATTACTTGTTGTGCTAAATCAAAAAGGATGTACCATGGCAACATTGTGCCCTTTGAATGAATGACAATCCAGTTATTTCCAGCATACGGACAAACCTGAAGCATTTTAAAGGCTCATAAGTTTAAGTAATGCCAGCAATGTGGACATCAATGTGAGTCTGTTACTTAGCCGGGTTAACTCCATAAGCTGATGAGCTCGAGAAGGCACATAAATGTACCTATCTCAGCAGATAAATAACATATGACGGCGGTCTAATCCCATGAATTAAGAAAAATGAATAAGCAAAGCTGCAAATATCCTCGATTCTCTCAACACAAATGCTAGACCTATACATCTACACAAAGCTAACTGTTTACATGGCAGCTGTGTTACTTTAGTATTCTTCTGTACAGAAAAAAGACATGGTCTTCCCTAACTAGGCATCTTCAAATCCTGGAGCCATTCCCCTGATGCTCGCTGCACTGCCTTTTGAACTTCAAGTATTGGCAACACATAACAAACTCAAATCTGACTTCCTGAAGCTTTCCAAGTGTTCGACTGCAGTTAGGACAAAGTGGTTACACTTGCTAAGCTACATCTGCTGGATGGATTGTGGCAGAACAGACGAGCTGGTATTCAGCAAACTGGCAAAGGGACAAGGTCACGAGGACGCCCCAAAAGGTTTGACCAATAATGGTATAAATAGTAGCAGATCACAGTACTTCAGTCTGGTTAAAGGTCCATGGAAACATTACTTCTTGGCTCCCTTTATCTAAAACCTAAATAAGCCCTTTGCTGATTAGTTTATGGCTTCACTGACCTTTTTAGTACAACATTATACTACTTTTGTAAATGATGGTCTCAGTTAAAGTGAAAAAGGGTACAGATGAATATACCTTTGATATGTTTTGGTTTCAAAACATCAGGATAGCAGTGGTGGACGTCCTGGTAGCTACGTACATACACAGTCTTTAGGTCCGCTTTTGGTCCTGACTGCAGTGGATTGCTATGAACATTTGTACAGGCACTTATGGCCCAGCACAATATCAGTTCCTAATCAGCAGATTTTCCCTGCATAGTGCCAATAGGAAAATTGTCTGGACATCTGTCAAATGGCTTACCATGAAATCGCCTCAGGGGAAATGTCCAGGACCTACAGTAGTACCATCACAATGTCAAATCCAAAACGGAAGTGTTAAGCATACAGCCACTGCTAAAATATAATTTACCACATGGCCACAGTGCCCAAGTAGCTTCACCCCTACAGTTTTGCTAACATGACAGTTTTGATGAATCCTCCTCTATGGTGACAATAAAAAGGCTAGTTTGACACAATATCTGAAATATTCCCATCTCCAAATCTTTCAGTAATACATAGATAGCTTGAAAGAAACAAAAAAAAAAACAAAAACAACAAACATTAGAAACAAAAGCTTAATATACTGGCAACAAATTATGTTCACATCTTCACAAATAATTTATATATTAGTGTGGTATCTCTGTAGAACAGTTAATGTGAAAGCCCACCTGGAAACCTATCTTATTAAATCAGGTCTGCTATGTTCAGTCTTATCTTGGAAACGTTTGGAAAACTTACCAAAAATGTTAAAAATGTTCCCCCTAAGGAGGACACTTTCATTATTAAGGGATAATTAATAAGGCTTTTAATTTTACATGCCTTTTGCCACAATATTTAAACTGGGTACCCAATATTTTGTACTGTGGGATCTCCTAAAGCAGCTCTGCTCCAATGAGCAATGGACATAGTCTTGTTTGGGGGGGGTTACCACCCACTGAGATTGTTATCAGTTTTTAGTGGGATGCCTTGTCTTGCTGGTGAGGTTGCTGCTGTTGTCTTGGTGATCTGGCACGTCCCAGAATATCGTTCACACGAAATCAGCAGAACATTACATTTTAAGGAGATACGCAGTGTTTTTCCCACTTGTTAGTGTTTTAATGTTATCTTATTGGCTAAACAGAGCAACGAAAAATACAGCTTGTATTACATATATATGTATGTATTATGTATGATGTCAAATTTGAATTTTAAATGACTAAACAATAAACGATTTTATTTTTGTGACTCAAAAATCTAGTCAAAATACCGAAGACTCGGCACAACTGGAAGATTTACTTGCGTATTTAGTGAATCTAAAGGTTGCATTTTATTCTATAGCCATATAAACTAAAGGAGTTTATCAGAATCTGTCTTCCCGGCTGTTTTCTCCTAATTTACTTTGTTTGACCGGCTCTGATGTCTGTATGGGGGAGAGTGCACTGTAGCCCGCTCCCCCCCCTCCCGTCTCTAAGCATGGTACGGTCCTCGCTCTAGAAGTGCCTCCAATTCTCCGTCTGAAGGGCTAATTTATTTCCAGTCAGAAAGTATCGCAGCACGCTGAAGTCTTACGCCCTCTGCCTCTCAAGTATCTGAAAGAGCGCAAAGCTGGACCGGTACATAATGACCATGTACAAGGGGAAGCGTCGCAATCATCGATGTAAGTTTACACAGATCGTTCGGGCTTCGTGATACACCGAGGACATTTTCTTTATGCTGATGTCGCTCTGTGCTTGGCATAAAAATACAAGTTGCAAATACTAAGCCGTGACTCGCGCATGCCAAGATGCAACCCGATGGCTTTAAAGCGAGCGCAGGGCCTTTTTTTAAGTAGTTGAAATATGCGTGAAATGTAATCGTACATAGAAAATTTCAGATTTGTCAGCGAGCAATTATCGGCTCTGTAATATTGCATTCTGTTGTTGATCCTGTGATGATGAAGTGTTAAATCAAGTCACCTGCTGAGCCCTGGCTGCTTCTTTCAAAACCATCTTTGCACCTGCTCTGCTGCTCTGTCTGTTGAAATACAGCCTATTAATTCTGCTGAAGTTTGCTCACACTGCCAAGAAATGTGTTATCAAGGATATGAGCTTCGGCGGTTCTTTTCACATACAGTTATAATTATATACCAGTGAGTTATTGCAGTTGCAACAAACACCATTTGTGTTCCAGAGTGCACAAATTCATGTGAATTTTGTCTTGCTGGTGTTTTGCATATTAACACGCAGATTTCTGTTGTGCGCACGCAGTATGATCTCCGTTCATTTCTGCATCCGTGAGGTGAGAAAAGAAAATATTTGAGCTCATTCACAGTATGATGTCTAAACTCACTGAGTAATTTTGCTTCGGAATCAAGCTCTACTTATGGGCAAACAATTTACAAATGGAAAACTGTCTGGGTAATTAGGGGTTTGTCTTCTCTTCTCTTAGTCTTTTTTTTATTTCAAGCAACAATGTCATTCATTATCCAGTGTGAGTTTTTTAATTACCTCAATTTGCTGCTTTTCTGTATCTCATGTGACAGTAGAGTGAATATCCGTGGGTCTCTGTGGGTCAGGGGAAAAGAAACATCCTGATTAGAGGATTAGACTGAATGGTTATCTGAGGAAATAATCAGCAGATTAAATAATAATTAGCGGCTGTTATTATGCTGTAACAGAATAATAGAGTTGGTATTATACATCCTGAAGCGAGGCTCTCCGAGCTGTGTGCGCACTCATACTCTGCCACAGAGCAACGCTGCCTCAGTCAAGAAACTGGAAAGATGACTTAACAAGTAATTAAGTACAAGGTGGCAAACCAGTGGTTCACTAATTACCAGTTGGCACTTCTTGACACAAGTGCACACAGTCAGTTATACCGTGATCTCCCCCCCCCCTTCCTTGTCTCCTAGACATCTGTGGAGTGCGATAAAGGTTTTAAAGTGCTGCTTTGTGGCTGGTGTGCACTGTATAGAAAGACCACGTTATGCTCTTTTTTTTTTCCCTCTTCAACAGAGAAAATGGAAATGTATATTGTGCAGTGGCTGGAAATAGATCTCGCTGTATAACTTTCGTGTTAGCTTGCGTGTAGACAGTGTGGGAGGGAAGCCAAATTTGGACACAGAGCACAAAGGCGTAAGTGTCAAGAGACAGAACACGCAAAGAAATCCAGGTGCACAAAGAGCAGGAGACAGTTAAGAAAAAAAAGACAGCGAGTCTATACGTGGGCTCATATTGTTGAAGAGCTTGTTTAAGGGCTCCGGACTGTATCTGCCAGCTATTAGGCCAGGGAGTCCGTGAGAGACTGCCAGCGGCTGTGGACTTACAGGATGGATTTTTTTTTTTTTTTTGTGCTGCTATATTTGAGTTTAGTCTTTGGAAAAGTCAGACAGAAGAAAAAGATGTTCTTATATGAGAAAAATGAGTTTTCTCAGGGAAAGGTAGTCCAGTATCCTTCCTTTTTTTGTTCAGTACCTGCAGCCTTATCAGACCTTTCTGCAGAAATGGGAACTCCAAAAACTGCAAATTCACACGCTCAGTGTGCTGAGCCGTGATCACTTGCAAGCACTAGTGGCTGAGAGAGATGATCAAAAAAATATACTGGAGGGATGCTTTAACTTATTGATGCAGATGTGACTGTAAAAAGGATGTCGTGCATTTTTGTTATGATTTTTTTCTTCTAAAAAGCAACATATACCACAGATTCAGCAACAATGCAAGAGCGACTGGCACATAGTTGTGAAGAAGTTGTGCAGATTTTGGAATGTGTTAGCTTGAAATTATAGCAGGTTATTATTCATTTATTGGCGTCAGCAGCTTTAATTTTGAAAATATAAAAGCTTTAAAAACAGGGATTTGTGTATTGATCATTTTATTAAAAAGACATCGTCCCTTTCTTTATCAAAAAGGGATCTCTGTGTCTGCGGTGTTGCCTATTGTGATTAATTTGATTAGGAAAAGAAAGCATCTCAGGCACTTTTTGGTGAGTGTGGGCAACAGCAGGAGTATTTGAGTTGGAGTCCATAAATATTTAAGGTCTTGCAGGCCAGGAATCTTCGGAGATCAAATGGGGTTCGAGCTCTCTAAACCTCGGGGATTTGTTTTCTGTGCGCTTGTATGTATTAAACATTTATTTTTGTACTACACGCTCCATAAAGGTAGTGGGAAACTTTGATATGTGATACATGGAAATGAATATTGATAAATACAAAAGCAAACTTCTTCTAGACTTTCCTCTCCTCCTTTTTTTTTATGTCTGGACTTGAGATGTTCTTGTGTTTGTTGCGATTTTTGAACATGACTCAAGGCTGAAGCGTACGACCAAGAAATGTGTTTTCATGCGCTCCAGATGTTACTCTGTTCCTTTATGCGTGTGCCGTGCTGCTGATGCTGGGGAGGAGGAGGAGGAGGAGGGGGGACGAGTGAGGCAGGCTGTTACATCTTCTGTCAGATGTCCTCCATGTATCTCAAACCATGTGTCAAGGATAGCAGTTTTTTTTTTCTACTTGTGCGTGTCAAGAGTTTGTGTGTGAGAGAGTCTTTTTTTTCCTGCCTTCCAGACTAGACTTCTTTTCAGTTTATCTCCATTTTACCCAGAATTTCAGTTTGCGTGTCCATGGGAAGGAATACAAATCATGCACAACACAATCCTTGGTGGGGCTGTTAAGCGTCCGCTGCTCTGCTTCTCTTGAATAAATCACAAGCAATTACAGAATATAATCCGTTCCAGATACTTTATTTGCTGCCTTGGATGCAAGTTTAAAAATTCACCAGCTGTGCCTCCACACCTTTCTTTATATATAGGAACCGCATCACACGGCGCTGTGCTGGAGATGTGATTTTATCTGTCAGAAAGGACCTAATGAGTCTCCTCTGTGGCTGATGAAATAATGTGACAGAGATGTCAAAAGATGTCACCCCCCACCACACACACACACAAACACACATCCCCCAACCCCCCACCCCCGAGCCCTCGTCTCTCTCACCAGCAGCACCACGCCTGTTTAGTGGAGGAAAGGCTGTTCGGACTGTTGCCAGGAAAAGCACCAATCAGTGTCACACAAAGACAAGCACGAGACATTTGCAAGAGTGCTGATGTACAGAGAAAACACCAACATTCACAAGAAAATCCTACTAATTATTGTCTATTCCTAATAGGCTCTGGAGGGAGGGGGGGGGGGGGTGATGCCAAATGCCTCTATTTTTCTTAGTGTGAAGAAAACGACTTAGAAAAACACACTTTGATGAATGGTGTTTAATGAAGGGGCACTGTTTGTTTTCATTACTTTGTGTTATAAAGCACTGCAAAAAAATTTAAGCCACCCCTCATTTCTTTATATTTTGCCTCCGAGGGGACTGTTTGTAACTTTTTAAAGTGGTGTTTAACAGTAATTCTTCAGGCTTTCGGAAGGTCTTCCAGAGTTTAGTCCCATCCTTGCACCTGACCTTTTTCAGATGAATGTTTTCTTTATTTGTTAAGCCACTTAACACTGATCTATTAAGGATTCTGGCATAAGAAAAAGACTCTTGGCTCAAGGGGTGAACCAGTGTCGTGTCCACAAGTAACACCAAATTAGCAAAGATGCAGTTTTAAAGTGTAACTTTAGGCCTTATTATTATTATTGCACCAACATTTAATTTCCTGAGAGTTATTAGTAGAAAACCTGGCATCGTGTGAAGTGTGTCCTTCAAAAAAACTTGAGGAAACAAGTAAAGGATGAAGGAAGAAGTGGCAGATGAACAACATCTAAAAGTCATGTTCTTAAGAAACAGGGGAAAAAATCCAGCAAAGACCTGACACAGGACCTCTGACATCCATCTGATCCTTCAGTTGATCCATGTACCGTTCACTGAAGCCTCATCAGAAATGCTGGCTGTCAAGAAGCCACTCTTAACAAAAGGAAACAGGGAGAAAAAGGTGAGGTGCGCCAAAGTGCATACGAAAATCAGTGGCAGCAGGTCTTAGAGAGCGATGAATCTCAATTTGCAATATTTGGTTTAAATCACCGAATCTGTATGTATGAAGAAGGACGTACGGTGAGTGTCTACAGCTACCTGTAAACCATGGTGGAGACTTCGTCATGGTTTGGAGCTACATTTCACAAAGTGATGTTGGGAATCCTGTCAAGATTAATGGAATTATGAACGCAAAAAAGTACCTTCAGATTTTTGATCCACCGTGCAATACAATCTGGAAAACATCTCATGGAGAACAGCTTCATTCTTCTGAATGTCAATGTTCCCAAACACACTGTTAATGCAGCACATGGAAAAAAAATAAAAGAAACAATAAAACATCAACAGTGTTGAAGCAGTGTGGGATTATCATTGAGACAAAACAGAACAAAGGGCAGCAAATATCCAAAGAAAAGCTTTTTATAGCCCTCAAGAAGCTTGGAGAGCTATCCATGAAGACTACTCATTTTTTTTCTATATCTCATTTTCCTGTAAAATTGTAACAAATGAGGGATGGCCAAAGACTTTTGCACAGTGCTGTACATATACTGTTACAATAGTGGATGTTTATTCAAAACATGGGCAAAGTTTCAATCAATGAGATCAGTAAATGTGCCGGTAACACCAAATGAAAATAGCCTCTTAAACGTCTTTGCAAGGGCAACCAATCACAATAACTAGCAATTAGCTGAAAGGCTGCACCAAGGTCCAGCATAACAAAAGATTTTGAATCATGCAAAGCTACAGTAATAGATGTCACCGAATAATATGCAGCTAGAAATTAGTGTCTCCCTGTTCAGGTCTATTGCATGCTACCTGCACAACGCATGTGCAAGTGCCTTTTTACCTTAAAGGTTTATAGTGGTCTTTACATTCTTTTGGCTCTCATCCACCCACTCGTGCTAGCACAAGAGCTGTTCAGCTGATGTATTGTAGTGAAACCCAGCAAGCAGAAGAAGAATAAAAGAGCCAGAAAAAATGATGGAGGAGAAAGTGTGCACAGTAGGTCCCATTTAATACTGGATCAAATGTACAGTGACAGCTATGACTCCAGCCTGTATGTACCAGTGTGACGAATGGCGAAATTAATGTCTGTCAAGTGTCATTGCAAATGCTCTGAAGTAATTAGAGGACTCTCGCTCTGTCATCCATCGGCAGGGAGCGCTTGTAGTACCTATGCAGGGATGAGCAACATGGGTTTTGAAAATTACATCATATTTTCACGCCTGTAGGCCAGCAATGAGCCTGTCAAACTTCCCCAAATCAGTAATTCACTTTATTTCTTGGTTAAAAATGAAATATGAATGTCGTACTGGGAATTTGAAAGCAGCACCTCAAAGATTTCTGTTCTAGATTTAACACTAAAGAGCTAAAAGTCCCTATTTTTAGTCGCAGGGAAAGTCAGTGGCGATGTCCCGATTATTAACAGCTGCCGTGAATGTTTCTCAAAAGAAATACTTGTTCTGCTGTGAATATCAGCTTGGTGTTTGTTTTCATGCCTCGCTTTTCATCTCTAAGCTCCCTCGTTGTGCCATGTTCATGTATCCAGCAGCCTGGATCGTCCGCTTTTTGAAGTGTATCATTGTTGACTTGCATGAGACAGCTCACTAGGTTTACAGGTCACACAGAGGGATGTGATCTCAAACCAATGCCATGCCTTTATCTGTTCTGCGGGTGCCTCAAGGGGCTGGGGATTATGAGCTGATCTCCTCGGACTTTGGTCCATGCAGCAGCAGACACGGGCGGCGAGGCGGTGAAGCAGGCTGGAAGTCACACATGAGAGTTTACAGGAGAACAGACGACTGCATTTGTAATGGGATGTCCACAAAAATCCTCTAATCAGTCATGATCAAATGAGCGTTTTGTGAATGGCAGCATGTATTATAAAAGGTAGAGGATGGAATGATTCCTGTTTGGATCTGTACTCACAAAATTCAAAGAAATGTAATCTGACCTATATAATATACCTATATAACGATATATATCGGATGACGATATAAAAACGTCTATCGTTTCATTTTACACTATCGTTTGTTTCGTGGTGTCGCAAAATAAACTGTTTACGGCAATATTTTTTCATCGTTTTGATGGTCACTGTAGTGGCTATATTAATTTCTTAAAGTTCTCTCTTTCTCTTATATTTATTATAACCACACTACGGACGGACAAGCGCCTGTTTTTATGCGTTTTGGTTAGCAACAATGACGGTAACACCATCACGTGTTCCACATAAACCTTTCACAATAAAGCTCAAGATCCTGTTGAGACTTTTCAAAATAAACTGAATGAGAAGTAAAAAAAAGTAAAAAAAAAAACGTAAAAAAGAGCCGCCAGGTGCTAAAAAATAAACCTTAGACTCAAACGTTAGAACAGGCTTTTCCCCGCAGCACGCCGTGTAATAAATACCCACAAAGAAAACGGCGGCCGTTAAAACCTATGTCTAAAAATGTATAGTTTCATGCATCTGTTAAAACACTCAACTTCAGGTACATGAGGCGCAGCTTGAAACACTTCCCGCAAATCGAGCTGCCCGTGATTCACAGAATTTACAGAAAATGTTACATTTTTGTGATTTATATCGTTATCGGGACGACAAAATTCTTATATCGGGATATGAGATTTTGGTCATATCGCACAGCCCTAATCTGACCCTATTAGCAACAAAATAAGGGAGTGATTTTATGACTTGCTGGGTCATAAAATGAAGTAGAAACCTGGACAAAATTTTCACATTTTTTCTAATGAATTTCTAACAGTTTAATAATTTCTTACTTAAGTGTGGCTAAACAGAGGCGTCACTAGAAATTTAATAACCAGCTCTGATAGCAATAGATTCTCGATACCTAATGTGATGCTACAATTAAAAATAAAGAAAGAAAGAAATTAGGACATAAACTGAAATGTTTTAGCCCACTAATGCTACTACTAGATATAACATTATTACATTATGTGAAGAAGCCATTCTTAAGGAAGCGAAACAGGGAGAAAAGGCTGAGGTATAGTTATTTTATTTTAATTTGTTAGTCATTTTTATTTTTTACATTACATTATTACATTAAGTTACATTACGTTAGCTTAAGCATTTATAGAGTTATTCACTGCAAACATTTTAGCCCGTGGTGCAGATTTGATTTGACGATAGCAATAGTCTTCCATACCCAATTCTTTCTGCCGTTCTTATCGACGAGTCGGGGCGCAGCTATCGCGGCAGTGACACTATTCGCCATCTTCCATGTATAGTTTTTTCTTGAGCTTGTAGGCATTCTTCTTAAGCATGTAAGGATAGATGAGCACGTGCATAGGCATGTGCTGCCCCCATCAATCAATTCTGGAAAACTGCAGCCTTGGTGCATGCACTGTCAGAGGTACTGATGGCACTAAAGAAAAAATTTAGTGAGTAACATTTTCTGAATTTTAGATTCAAAAGCAAAATTAAGCTCTGGTTACCTCTCTGGGGCTAAATATGTACAATGAAGCCATTTATCAGGCAAGCAATCCACTTTAAACTTTAATGCAGTATGAATTTTAGCTTCTTTAGAGAATAAAATTTGTCTACTGGGAGAAAGACGGATTTCATCACTTTGCCCCTGTGATGAAGCTAGTGTCACATTAAAAGTTGTGAAGGAGCAATGGAAACTCAATTTCGCACTTTCCAATTCTTGCCATACATTTAAAAATTGCAAATTGAGATCCAGTCAGCAAGTTTTAACCCATGCTTGAAGGGGGGCAACTAATGAAACTTAAATCCTCTTTTGGTATGTGTGAATTACTATATTTAAATGACACGTGATAATTTATAAGAGTACAGTTTGCCAAATGCCAAATTCAAACAGAAAAATGTAGAGTCACATCACCTCACCTTGAACCTGGCTTCATGGTTCTCCTGAAGAGCCCTGCTCAGTGTTTGATCTTCAAAGGTTCCTAGAACAGCACCTTTGATATGCAGATTGTCCCTCAGTCTCCTCTCTACTCTTTTTTCCATGTAATTAGACAACACTACTGCCTGCTGCGTCTTTCGTTCTGCTGAGAGGTGTCTGTAAACATGTTTTTTTTTTATTTTTTTTTATTTGCAGTTCTTAAAATCTTCCCTGCCTAGAAAAAAAGGTAAAGGGTTATTTCCGTTTGAGGGGACAGCAGCATCTTGTGACCTTGATTGATGGATCCACGGGCAGCACAGAAAAATAAGAATGCAGCTAATATGTGAGAGCTACAGTAAGATAAAGATATATGAGGTCTGTGTCTGAAAGGAGCTGCTAGACCTTTGTGAAAATCAAAGACTGTCAGGGCACATTGTTCATCCACTGCAGTGACAAATTTGACTGTAATTCACTCTGAAATTTTCTGGAAATCTTGTACCTGTAATGTGGCCTGTGTCAGTTCTTTTGTCTTTGCTCGTCTGAAAAACGTCCTTGGAGTATTTGTAGATTTATTATGCCTGCAACTGACAGGACCTCACCTACTGGTTACGGAGACACAGATTTGGTACTTAGTACAGCACTTTTATATCTCAGCCCTCCTGCCTTCCTTTCCTTTGAGTTGGACTCACTGAATAGTGAAGTTGGACCAAAGACAGCTAGATGTAATCTGCTGGAAACATGAATTTCCCACATACCCACCTATTCCTTTTGCTCGTCCATCACCTGCTAAATTCAGCTCCCTCATTTTTGCCATTGTCTTTGTTTCTGTCTCTCCTGCCGAGACACAATTTGCATGATTAGTTACTTTGTTCAATTAATTGAGTCATTGGGGAGATAGGCGCCAGAGTTTCTTAATCCGTGAGAAGATGATCGGCAGCTCCTTCCGTGTCCTGCTCTCTCTTTTTTTTTTTTTCTCTCTCGCCTCTGCCTTTAATTTTTATCTCATCAAATAGACAGTTGCCGTTGCAAGAAGAGGAAAGTGAAATAAAATAACTCACGAATGAGGGGGAAAAAAAGGCCAGATGTGATGTAGAACCATCAGCCCTGGCATGTGGGGAATTTTATCATCAGTTTTTTTGGGGGAAAGTCCACATTTCTCATTTCTTGTAGGTCCTTGCTGATATGCGCGCATTGTATTCAGCCTGTGTTACACATCTGCGCTGTAACTCAAAGGGGACAGCAAAGGTTTTTTTGGTAATGAGAAGGAAAAAAGGCTTTTTTGTCCCTCAATGGCAGCAGGATGCTGGGTCAGAGAGAGCTCTACAATTTTCGCAAAACTGATTTGATCCTTGCAACAGAGCATAGTGACAAAGCACAATGATTTATATTTCGTGGCTTCTGCATAATCCTACAGATTTATGTTATGGGCTTCGGTTTCTGTTTACTTCAACTTGGAGAAGTCACATTACTTCCATTAGTTTGCCATAGTCTTCATCTCTAAATGCTACACTCTCTCTCTTATTCACTATAATTTAATGCAAGTATTAGTTGTGCTGTTGTCACCAAATTGGCATCAGACATGAAGACTTTGAGCAAATTGCAGCCAGTTTTTACACCCATTAAATGTAGTTCTAAGACAATATTTGCAGAACTTGAAGATTTTTAAAAAACACAATGTTCAAAGACTGAACATTTGCTTCAGACTCATATCTACTTTTTGGTGCTAATTGGAAAGTGATAGCATGCAGTGTGACTGAGATGGTAACTGAGCATGTAATCATTGTCATTGTGAGCCTGGCATTACCATTTAGCTCGAACATTAATCCCAAAATGCAACAGCACTGCTGTAATCTCTTAGTTTTCTTTCTTTGCTTTTGTTTGCAAAGCTCTTTTTTGGGCATTTTTAATAGAATGCTACTTGGGAGATGCATTTCATTTCCTCTGTTCTTCACTCTTCACACTTTGCTTGTACCAGCCATTGCTCAGGTAGAATTTAATGACAAATGAAGCCTTGGAGCATCGTTAATGCAGAAAGCCGATTTAATTTTGAATGCCCGATTTACAGCTGTAGTGACAGTATCTGAAGGTTCTTATGGGTAATGGCGCCAGTTGTTAGGCCAAAAATACGGGCTCTTTATCAAGATGCTCTCTTGAAATTATATCTTGTCAAAAAAACAAAATAATAAGCAGCTTTACTTGAACAGCTACTAAATAGGATGTTTGCGAATCTCTGAATCTCTGCCTGTTTATTTTCAGTCTTTGTATAGAAGCCCACACATGTAATGACTGCTTCATCAATTGTTGTTTTCTCAATTATAGCTTCTGTGCCGCACCACAGCAGGCGTCCAAACAGGTCATTTGCAGCTACGGAAACCGACAAAATCAGCTGTGTTTTGGTTGCTGGGTTTTCTCTTAGTGCTGAAAGGACATTTTGCCCAAGCACAAGGTAGTTTGACATGCAAATTACCACTTTGTTGCTGTGTTTGTGTGTGCGCGCTTTAAAAGGCATGACTCACTTCAAGTGCATTTTGGTCAAAGGAGCTTGTGCCATATTTCTGCTCTCATTAAGGCTGTAAGCTTAATGAGTAGCTGGGATGCAGGTTTATCTTAATTAGCACTGATCACACTGATGGATGTGACTAATCATATATTTAGACAATAGTATTTACCCCCCTTTTTTTAAAGAAAAACCTGTACCAAATGAGCTGTTGAAGGCTGGAGGGCTGAATCGTCACCATACCGATAGCACACAGAGACGGCTGATGAGAGCAGTACATCGCAAAAGGCAGTTTTCAGGAATCTGCCAATCTTCCAGCACTCTTCCCACAGTAATACAGAAAGGTTCTTTGCCTCACTAAGACACACTCTTGTCTCTGCCTCTCCAAGACCTTGTGTTGACCCCTGCTACCCATGCCTGTTAGCTCTCCTCTTCCTGAAGCCTGAGGCTATTAGCTGGTTTTCTCCTCGAAGAAGAAACGGTACACTGTCTCATTTTTTACGACGCAACAGAAAGCTAGAGAGGCAGAAAGATTAAAGTCTGATTTGCTGGCTTCAACAGGACGAGCAGATTTTCGTCTGTTCCAGTAGTACATTAATATTCTTCTCCTTATGTTTTTTGGGTCTTGTCAGTTTTCGCAGGAGTGCTTTCTCATTCCCAGTCATTCCTGTACAATATGCTGCCATATGGCTTAGTTTATAGCTGTGATTTATTCAGCGCCTTGACTTCCATTGCTCTGCGCTTATTCATCCCTTGCTAATGAAAGAAGGGGAAGAAATAAGACTTGTGAAGCTTTCGTTGGCGGCACAGGTGTCAAATAGAAAGGGCCCCACAGGTGATGCTCAGCACTGAAATGTCTCATAATGAGCTTCCTCGCAGTGCGCAGAGACACAGGAAGAAATATGGGCTGTGAGAGAAAGTGACGGATGGCGAGGTGGGTTAGATATCATCTTGTGCGAGTTCGTGTGGAAGGAAAGGGAAGGTGATAGAGGGAGGGAAAGCGAGGGGGATGGGAACAGACGAAGAGACACATTGAGTGATAGGGTGAGACCGAGGGCGGAACAGGAGGCATGAGCAAGAGTAGTCTGAGGGAGACAGAGATGTAAGGCAGCAAATGAGACCAATAAAACACATGGGCATGTTCCTTCAGGGAGTCACGGATCCTTGTTTTCTTGACAGAGGAACACAAGTCTGTCTTCGGCGATTACTTATGCTTCGTGCCTCTGTCTTTCCATTGCAGTTTACACCCAGAGCCCTGTTTTCCCCCCAATTCCTAGTCAGTAAAATTGTAGCATTAAATTGTTATTCATACCTGGGTTATGCTTGTTTTAGTATCTACAGACAGACAGGCACGCGCCGTCTCTTAGAGATAGAGAATTGGAGGCTAGCTTAAATATATCTACAATTAATTTCAGCACTGAAAGACTGAAATTGCATTATGTGTACATTTGCACAGCTGCAAGGTCAGACCCTTTTTTTTAAATTGTTGCGCAGGCTGAGCAGACCTTCTTTTTAAGTCTTTCAGCACCACGGAGAGCTCCACCTCCAACCATGGATGACCAAGCTGCAGACTGAGCAAGTGAGCAACCCGAAACTAAGGAAAAGAGAAGAACAGAAAAAAGCACTGAGCATCTCATTCCTACTAAAATGACTTTTTAGTCCTACACAAACTCAAAGTGTTCTGCTAAAAGTGGATGATCTTGGCTCATGGATTGCAATCAGTTCCCTTCAAGTCCACTTCCCACATACAGAAGTGACGATGCAAACATGAAAATATGTCATTTTGCCTGCTTATAGGATCCCAACCGAAGCTTGAAACAGTTTTTACAGCATTCTTACAAGATGTCAAAACAAATGTTGTCCTTAAAGCAAGACCACATTATTATATTTGAATAATCAATATCTTTTGACAAACATTTTTATAATCAAGATCTTTAAAAAAAAATTAGTGCAACTGGGCAACTGTGGCTAACAAGCAAGTTGTCAAACAAACGGAACGTCAAAGGTTTGTCATGTCTCCGATTTCCAGATCACTACAGAAATGTGCACACTAAGCTTAATTTTTTAGGAAATACATCAATAAAAATGTCTGGCATTTTTTCCATGTCTTCCTCCCCTCACCCTAACTGGTCACAGTGTCTGCCCCTCCCTGAGCCTGGTTCTGCTGGAGGTTTCTTCCTGTTAAAAGGGAGCTTTTCCTTCCTACTGTTATCAAAGTGCTTGCTCATAGAAGTTCATATTATTGTTGGGATTTTCTCTGTCCTTCAGTGCACAGATTTGTTATATAATTTATAATTCAGCCTCTAAATTATTGCATTATTTATCAGTTTACACATAAAGAATTTCTCTTTACTTACCTAGTACTGATACTGCAAATAAAAACCCCAAAGTGGAAACTCATTGCAATAAACCCAAATACCATTGTTATCACAGACATCCATGTGAGAAAACCTGTGATCAGTGAAATGCATTTGAGTGCACCAGTAATTTTTTTTATTTGCCCCACTGCATAACCGCAGTTATAAAATGAGCTGTGAATTGTCCACGAATGAAGGAATTGGCAGAGAAATTGAAGAATTGTTTTAATTCGTAAAGATTAAATTACAAAGAACACATGATGATTAAACTAAATAACTAAAAGTCGATTAAAACACAGCTGCAGCAGTACAAGGGCCTACAAATAACCTTTGAACTACTAATCAGGCGTCATCCTAGAATCTAGATGTGAAACACAGACAGGCAAGAGGAAACTTGGCACAAGGGTTATCAGTGAGAATCAGAGTTACTGTGACAGTTTGAAAAGCAGAAAGGACATTGCATAACATCAACCATACTGGACAGCATCCAAGAAAAAAAAATCCCTGGCTTGCTCTTTGGCACAAAACTATAAGATTAAACTTCAATTAAAGATTAAAGCCTGATAAATATTCAGAATCTCTGCTTTAGTCAGATCGGACTAAGATGAATTTCTGAGTCTCAGATGAGGTAGAACATGTTTGACGTAAATCTGGCCAAGGACTACTGCAGTGAATTCATAACCCTGATAGGCACAGAGGTGGGAGTGTGACCAGACGGAGAACCATAAGGACAGAAGGTGTTTCTGAGATGGCATTTCCACATTGCACCATGAATGCCTGTGGATGTACCAAAGGTCTGGCTAACAAAATGACTTGGCAGAAGACGAATGCTCTAGCATAATAACCATCCAAAAACACAATGCCAAAACTACACCAGAGTTCACAATGAAGAAAAAAAGTGTGGAAAAAAGGGGGAAAAAAAGAATTATGACCTACCAAGAATGTTGCTTTACTTGAACCCAATGAAACACATTTAAGGTATTTATAGTAGAAAAATACAACCTTCCAAGAAAAAGGAGCTGAAATTGTCTGAAATGTACAAGGTTGAGTTTATTGTCAAAAAACAAATGTGAACATTTCAAGTATTTGAAAAAATGAAACATATAAATTCTGGCAGGAGAAGTATGGATCTTTGATGAATTGCAGTGTTTAACACTGATATAATAATTCTGAGCCATTAACTGTTAACTCTACATATGAACAAATGCTTCAATATTAATGACATTACTGTAAGTCGATAACATATCCCTAAGACGAAGAACAGATGGGATGTATGAAGATTTAGTTGGTTGCTATTTTCTTGAAAGAAGGTCCTGAACTTGATGAGATCCTAAAGAACATGGTTCTCTCACCGATACAGGTAGGTTTAATCCTGGGAGAGTCATTGTCAGAATAACCGATTGTTGTGTTAATGAAACACCTGAATAGATGTACAAGTGTTTATATCTATTCCCAAACATGTCTTCAAATGCCATGTTTTGGTTCCACAAACAGATCATATTAAAAAGATGTTAAATTCACTAAAAAATGTATTACATTCCAAAAGGTTGATTATAACAATGGTATGTATCCATGAAAAGAGCCTTAAAATGTTGAATCAAAGAGTGTGCAGTTTTTGTGTTAGTTAACAGCTGAAGTTCTACCCTACTGAAAATGTGGTTTTGATTGCTCCACTGGACTCTGCTTGAACCACACATGTACTGACAGCTTCAGTCGAAATAGGCTAAGGCTCTTTTAGCCTCCAGCAGTGGCGATACCTGTCAGGGACTGAACAGCATGGATTTGACTGTACTGCATATAAACCATACTGAATCAAAAATAATGGCTCACAAAAACAGAGCTGTCAGAGATTTTTTTTTTTTTTTTATCACTTCAGGTTTTAGATGCCAATTATATTTAGTTGGGCTGTTGGGGGCTAATTAAAGGTTTGGACCTGATCTCTTTGTAAGTCAACCTTTCAGGTTGATGAGCAAAAGTGTAATTATCTCCAAAGGTTACCATCATGGTCAATCCTTGCATACTCTGTCAAGTATGCACACTCACACACACACTCACACTCATTTGGTCATGCAGCTTTCTGTAAAAAGTCTGTGTTTTAGCATGTCTAAGTAGGCAGCATACAAACAGACCAGGCTTTAATCCTATTTCTCATGAGAGCAGCCTCTGGGAGAAGGAGGCAAGAGTTTGCCAGCAGCTTATTTTCACCCCAGTGCAATTCCACTCCTGGGGATTGGGGTGCTTCCACTTGTTTGGTGTTGGGAAGAAGGGGGGCAGAGCAGATGCATAAATTATTTAGGCAAATGTGTGTTGCTGGAGGGGACAAAGTGATAGTGAGAACACGGCCGCATGCAAAAAACAACAATTTGTCAGAAAGTGCCTTTAAAGTGATCTATGTACCTACAAGGCACTTAGCCAAGGCTCTTCACAATGGGGTGTGGGTTTATCCTCTCAAGGGCGTTTGCTGATTGGTGCATTGTTCTCAGTCGTAAACTTGTTGTGTCCTGCCAGTTAGGAAATGGCCTTTCTAATGCGTTGCTACTGCTGAGCATGCTGATGCTCATGAACAGTTGTGTGATATCAAGGACAATATTTAAAAAAGCACTTGATGGGATTTTTTGTTCCGCCTTTGGTTAGACTATGGAAATTTTTTTTCACTTTTCGCCTCAAGTGATCTATTTGCTTCACCCTCCTTTATGTTTTTTTTATTCATTTTTAGAAGAATAATAACCTCAAAGTGGGATGAGATTCTGGAAAGCTACTTTTTATACTAGACCTCACATGAAAGTGTTACGTTAAGGTGTTGTAGCCTCCCTCACCTCAGAAATATCACCTCATATCTGCATCCATAAAGTTCCTGGACTGTTTTCCTCATCTTTCCGGTGTTTTACTTTGACCAACTGGCTCGTCTCCCAGAAGCCACTCAGACTTCACAAAATATGAGGACCTTGCAGCACCCTTGGCAATGCACAGATAGTGATATGGAAATGTCTGCATCACTGACTGGCTGGATCACAAAACCTCTACGCCTGATAGTAAAAAGAATTTTTTACGGAAAGCACGAACAGCCGGCTATAAATCAAAGCCCTCCTAACTTTCTGCTTTTGTTTTAGTTCTTCTTTTAATGTTTACTTATTTTTATTGTTTGTATGTTTTCAAGGATTTTCTTGTGCCTTGCAACGACAATTTTGTTTTGTAATCTTTCCAGTGCACGGCAGCAAGGTCTCCAGTCTTGCCTTTAGAAAATTGGCTCTCGCAGTGCACCTCGAATTTAGTGAGTCTACTCGACGGTACTGCAGCTTTTTTTAAATGTCGCATGAAAAGTTCAGTTTTGCAGCGGAAACAGCACAAAGCTTCCAAAGAGCTTAAATTGATTTTTTAAATCTCTGTATTATGAAGTACTTTTATGCTCCCTTGAGCTCAGCCATGGCTTTGAACTGTGTGCCACCATCACAAGCCGTTGCTCGATGTGAGGATGTTTGAAGAAAGGAAGTTATTTCACTTTCATGGGCACAGTTTTTGGCTTTTAAATTAGGTTACACCGCAGCGTAGGAAACACCGACACTGAATGAATTTCTGTGATATCCCGTATACTGCATGATAATATTCAGAAGCGAATATTGATTTATTCATACAGAGAGTAAGATAACCTCCTTTTCAACAGTTATGAGCAGATAGCAAAACAGTATCTGACACAGTATAATTAAGTTGCCAGCAAGTATAAGCACAAAATTAAAGGTTTTCATATAAGATAGTATCCCACCGAATACAGATACAGACATAATGGAGTAGTTGCTTTCTTAGGAGAGAAAGAAATCACACTTCTACCATTTGTGCTGTAATCTGGCCTTATGTCCTGTATGTTTTCATAGCTGGGCTTGCCACATAGAGACAGACTACAATTAAGTCTGGCCCACACCTGAGGGGAAGCAATACACAGCATTTCACTGACTTTGTGTTGTATGAAGGTGCCTGTTCATCTTTTCTGTCTGCAAGCAACAAACTGAAAAGTGCCTGAGATTTGCAGTGTAGTGGAATGCACTACCAAGAGGGTAAACAATCCAGAACTAAGTTTTTATGAACTGCTGAAACCACACAAACTTTTCTGGAGATTGGCGTATGGGGGGGGGGAAATGTGGACTCCTGTCAGTCAGTATTCTTACTTGTGCTGCAAGCTATTGTCAAGTCAAATACACCAATGCAAGTTTTAAGCCATTATATTGTTGTAAGTTAGGCTAAAGCATCTTATCTGTATCATATTGTGATTTTGATAAAGTCAGAAAGCTGTGAGCCACGCAGTTATTTTTTGCTGTTGCTTTAGCTATAGCACAAAGCACAAAGCTCACTTTAGCACATAGCTAACTAGACATGTAGTGCTAAAGTAATCCCCTGATAGAATAAAACCTAATGTTTGTAGGTATTTTTTGTGCAGCTGTATTTCAGTTCGCATTGTTTTCAAAGTATGACATGTTACAACAGACCAGAGTGAACACAATAGCAAAAATGAAATCATGAGATTCTTTTGAGGTTTACAGGACATGTGCTCGCTAACCATGTGGCGTTAACTTGTTTGCCATTTTGAACGCGTGACAATCATGTTGGCAATTTCGGCCTAGACACTGGTTCATTACACTATGTCAACCATTAATTAAATGTTTGTTCCCCCACCGGTTGGTGAGTAGTTGCTGGAGGTTAATGGCAGTTGCTGGGAAATCAGTTGCAAAAGCACCATCCATACAGGCCATAGAGAGAAGTCAGCCACCACCTAGCAACCATCAGTCACTAGGAGAAAAATGTGCATATTTCCTAACTAGTTGGCAAAAACGTCCTTGGATTTGCTTTAACTTTCCAAGTTTTATTGCGAGTCGGTTAGTAGTGATTGAGTATTTGCAGTGTGTGCACAATGTCATGCAAGAAATGTGTATAGTTAAGTTCTGTACAATCGGTCGAGACCCCAAATAACAGAGCTTTAAAACATTTTTATTTGCTGTTGTTAATTAATTTGTTTGGTCGTGTTTCATTTAAGCTCAGTGTGAGAGTCTCTGCTGTTGTTTTGTTGTGTGTCCTCTGCTGCAGAGGAAGAGGACGAGGCAGCCCACACACAGCGTGTTCTGACCTAAAATGCCTGCAAAGAAAATTTGGACCACACATCGCCAGACAAAGAAACAGATGGATAGTTGTTTTTGTTTTTTTTTAAGAAAAATACTTAAAAATAAAATAAAAATAAAATAAAAATACTTAAATTACACAGTTACAATAGGTGTTCTGTATGTTATTTTAATCCACAGTAAAAACGCCCCTTTATGACTGATGACTGAAGACTTTCGCTTTGTCTTTTTACAGACATAAACATGGCCGGGGAGCCCAAGCCATACAGGCCCAAAGCGGGCTCCAAACGGCCGCTCTCAGCTGTCTACAGGTAAGATTTGCCCTTCTTCCAGCATGCTCCTCCACTGGAAAAGTTTCTTATCATTAATATTAATCATCTTTCACATCCTGCTGCTCCAGCTGATGTAAATGTGCAGTAATATTAAAAATATGAGGATCCCTATTATGTTCGCTTTTTTCCCCCTCGTTCTAATTGAGTTTTAAAACGTCGACTGAAGTTTTTTCAGCACAAGTCTGTAAATCTCGAAGGAGAAACTGTTGTGTAAGCTTCATTAAGCATGACCCTGATTCTCTGCCCCGCACACATCTCCTGGTCACAAACAGATCAAAGCTGCGCTTGTTTACTGCAGTCTAATGTGATAGAGGTTTAGGCATGTTTTTTCTGGGAAAGTGTCACTGGGACGCTTTCATTGGCAAAGCTTATACCTTACACTTTTGTGAATTGTTGGTTAGTTTGTTTTGGGGTTTTTTTGGTTTTTTTTTACAGTATTATTACACTAATTTTATTAGTCTTTGCATTGTTTTATCATAGAACCTCATTTGCAATTTATATCTGCAGTAGAAATGAGTCGGGTGTAATATGGTAATTATGGAGCAGGATCCGGAGAAGCAAAAACCAACACTACACTGTTCTAAATCGAAATAGTAATGCATTAATCATTAATACATTAAAATTCCTGCGAGAATAGCAGCATTTCAAAACAACTCCTTTTCATCGCTGCTTCTCTTTATTTTATTGCTCTCCCTGAATTCTAAATCAGTTGTCATCCTGAGCGTGCCACATCGATTTTCAGCTCTAGGGTCTAAAAAACTTTTTTTCTTTTTGACTCTGACTGTATTGGCTCTCTCAAACTTTTTGTTGATCTTTTCTCGATCTGTGGTCTTTGCATGCCAGCGTAGCTTAGGCTTACTGCTTAACCTGTGATGGGCTGTAGGCGTCAACTAGAGCATGTCCGTTCGACTCGGAACAGTTTGTGTTTTATCTGCTTACTTTTGACAGGCTTGAAATGGCTCCTCTTATCATAATCCATCGCATTCTCTCTTTCTCTGTCTTTCTCTGTGCCTTCCTCCCCTTCTGTCTTTCTAATAGTGGTTATGAATTTGATTACGAGTACTACAGGGATGATTTCTACAGCAGGTAGGTACCATTCTTTTTTTTTTTTTTTTTTACCAATATGTGATCAGATATAACATTTCAGAACATTATACATCACATTAAAATTTCTATAGACTCAGTTTAATTGTAACATCTGTCAAGCTTTGCATTCTCACATTAGAAAGTAAAATCTGTGACAGTAGCAGGATTACCTTCTGAAACTGTAAATTCCCCACCTTATTTAATCAGCTATAGCTAGCTAGCAGTCCTGTGACTATTTTGATGTTGGTCTTTAGCTGTGCACATGTTGGCTACACCACGAAAACTGCATTGCTCTGTTACATTGTAGAGGTATTTACATTTTCAGTTTGAAATGCATTCATTGGTCACTTTTAGGTACACCTGTTTAACTACTTATCAAAGCAACTTTCTGACCTGGGTTCAAGCTATGCTTTTCTTTCACCCTAAATACTGTATTATCGAATAAAGGCTAAAACTTCCAAAAATAAATCTTAAAAAAATTGTATGGTTGTTGGTGCCAGATGGGCTGGTGCATGTAATCCCTGTAGATATGCTGATCTCCTGGGATTTTCCCAAACAACCGACCCTAGGGTTTACGGAGAAGGGCCAGAAAAAGAGAAAATATCCAGTGAACAGAAATTCTCTGAAAATGCTTTGTTGTAAAAAGCAACAAAGCTTCAGGCTCACTGGAAGGCAACGTTAACTCAAATAAACCCTATTTACAACCAAGATATGCAGAAGAGCATCTCTGAATGTACAGCACATTGAACCTAGATGCAGGTGCACTACAGCAGCAGAAGACCACACTGGGTGCCACTCCTAAGATCAGGAAACTGAGGATACGGTTCTAACACACCCGCAAAAACTGGGTTGTAGAAGATTGGAAAGTTGTTGCCTGGTCTGATGTCTTGATTTCTGCTGCAACATTTGAATGGTAGGGTTAGAATCTGGCATGAACAATGTTCAACCCATGAGTCCATCCTGCCTTTCTCGTCATACTTTAGGCCTGAGCATCACTTAAATGCCACAGCCTACTTGAGTATTGTTTATGACCATATAAATGTGTAGAATTCAAAGCTTTGCACAACTTGTTTTTCTGTGATAATAATTACTATTCACATCTCTTCTGGGTCTTAGCAAATGGGTAGTAAAACAGACTTTGAGACACTTGTCCTGCCTATTAAATTCTATTCACGTTCCCAGACAGGTACACTGAAATAGTCGACTTGTCGTGCAGACTGAACAGATCAACATGCTGATGAAGAAACACTTGTTTTGTCTCACATTTATCCACCAATGATCAGAGTGCTTATCTGCAGAGACAGTTTCTATTTTCTAAATGTCAAACTTCACATTGAGAGCTGTGACAATCTGGTGTCACCAGGAACAGTCAAAGCTGACACTTTTATTTGACATTAAGCACCCTCTCAATTTCATCCTCTTATATATGTGAAGGGATTATTTCCATGCATGCAACACACCCTTTAGTGGAACAGAAATGGGGATCTCAGGAAAATTGAACTGGAACATCTGTCTTTTGTTTTACCTGTGCTGTTTGAGAGAAGGAACTCGAGTAATCCATAGCAAATCTGCCTTCTGATTCAATACTGGAAATAGCGAGAGGGCTTTGGAAAGAAGCAGTGGTGAAATAAATCAAATAACCCTTTAGATGAACATTTGCTGACTGCTATAGGGCCTATGGAAAATGCGTAAGAAGTCAAGTGTAATATTATAGGTTTTTCTTCTCTTGAGGCTTTTTGACTACCATGGCAGAGTGGCCCCCCCACCCAGAGCTGTGATCCCGCTGAAACGCTCCAGGGTGCTCGCTCCCTCCTCCCGCCGTGGGAAGACCTCCTTCCCCATCAAAACATCCTCCTCTTCCTCGTCTTCATCCTCCAGACCTCCCACATCATCCTCCGCCGGAGTGAAATGTACGTAACAAAGGTGCTTTATTGCTCGTCTTGTGTTTACACTGGACCCGTCAGATTTTACTTTATTTTTTATTATTATTTTTTTTTACAGAGCACAGCCTAATTACGCTAATGGTATTCTGTCCCTTCTGAATCTGACGGCTTAATGCACATCTCAAAACCACGGCTCAGAGAATAAAGAGCAGTGGCATAATTCAGCTGTGCTCCTTGCGAAGCGCCTCTATAAACAGCTATTTAATTTCACTCTAGCAGCTCAGAGCGAGCCACGCTGCAATGTAGAGCAAAACGCAAATATAATCCCAGCTTTCCAAGCAGTACCCATTCAGCAAACAGTGCTATTCCTGTCACCCAGCATCCATCTGGATCCCGTTTGGTGCTCTGATTAACTGGTGATGCACTATAACGTCCTAAATGTAATTAAAGTGAGATTGGGGCCATCTCTGTGGAGCTGTGGTCAGCTGTGTTTCTCTAAACGTTTGTCTCTATCCGCAGCCTGTGTAATTGGTTACAGTGTTTGTTTCATTGTTGCCTGTCTAGCCAGTGTTATCAGCGAGAGCAGCTTGGTAAGGCCTGTCAGGAGGACCCAGCTGCAGTTGGTATTACAGAGAAGAGCAAAAAAAGAGCATCTCCCATCCTCTTTTTGGACGGAGTCAATGAATTCTCTTCTCTGTCTAAGCAGTGGTGCTGTATGTTTGGGAGACTAATTTGCCCCTGCCAGGACCATGAAAAATCACTGTTTGTATTGATTGTGGCCCAGATAGATTGGACAGAAAAATAAGGTTAGGCTGTCCAGGCAAAAGGGTGGGCTAGTGTGGGCAGCTTGAACCACTTGGGCTACACAAGCAGTAATTTACTCGGGGTGGGTTGGGGTGGGAGACAGTCATCAGATGACTGGATCATGAGGATACATGTGTTTTAGCGAGGTTTTTTTCACACTTTTTTTTCACTAATTCCATAACAGAAATCGCAATCTCAAGTGAAAAGTTTAGCTTTAAAATATTTTGTATTTCATACTTTAATAACTATTTAATTATTGGTATTTTTCTAGTATTTATTAAAAAAAAATTAATCCATTTAATTTTTTTGTTATTTTTCGTATTGAAAATGGTATTGATTATTTTTCTGGGTAGTGGTATCGAGTTTATTTATGTATAATAATAATAATCCTAGTTTGTGCAAATAAATCTAAATGAAATTTGCAAATCCTGATAATAAAAAAACATGTAGCAGCCTGGTAGCTTTTAAAATAGTAACTGAAAAAAATAGTAAGCTTCATATTTCAATCAAGTATACCAAAGATCAAGAGAGTGGTGAATACCATGATTTTGACTTTTCTACTTTTTGGATTTGAAGTCCATAGCTGGGGAAGCTCAAATCAAGCCCTTTATTTGTATAAATCCATGTTCACCACCAGTGTTGGTCAAGTTACTTGAAAAAAGTAATCAGTAACTAATTACTGATTACCTCCCCAAAAAAGTAATCCCGTTACTTTACTGATTACTTATTTTCAAAAGTAATTAATTACTTAGTTACTTTTTAAAAACACGATTTACAACCTGAATAGGTAATAAAGCGATAGATCTTTCAGCCCAATTCTGCTTTTTCTGCATAATCTATCATACAAAATGTAATCAAATGGAAAAGTCCCTTTTTAAAACTTGTTTTATTAGTTTTAATCTTTTAACTTTATGCATCAAGCAAAAATTTAATTATATGCAACATTCACTGACTGGAAGAAATTTGTTTAATATTTAAACCTTTTTTCTGCACATTCCAGCACATAATTTTTGTTTTGTGTGTTTACACTCACTCTTTCAAATAGATGCAGGTAAAACACAGCAGAAAATAAATAAAATCAAAGACTAGCGGTCCTTTTGCTCTATTTTCACCTGTAAAGCAGGACTAGGGTAGGCGGAGGTTTACCCTGGTGCAGTTGTGCTGCGGCGGTCAGTGGAAGAATCCACGAGTTTCTCTGTGAATTACCCATTACGTCGTAGCGCACTCAGTGCTTGCTTAGAAGTTTGGGGGGGGGGGGTTTTTCGCTGTAAAAAGAAGTTTTCTTCCCACGCACAACGGACGCTAATGTTTTTGTCACTTTTTATGGAATCAAAGTTAAAGTAAGGTCAGTACTTCCACGCTTTAAACGCTGCACGCTCATACTCTCTCCCACACTCGATATATTATCCACTGTTGATCTGCAGACAGCTGTTGTCACAAACGTCGCACTTGCTGACGTCACTGTCATGAGACATTCTCGCAAAAAAATCACGGTTTTAGTAACGCAGTAACACAGCGTTCCTACGGGAAAGTAACGGTAATCTAATTACCATTTTTGCAATAGTAATCCCTTACTTTACTCGTTACTTGAAAAAAGTAATCGGATTACAGTAATGCGTTACAAGTAACGCGTTACTGCCCATCTCTGTTCACCACTGCCACAAGGTTCAGCAAAACAGTGTTGGACTGTTGGATGAGTGAAAATGACCACAAAAGGCACGGCGCTGCCCTGAAAACCTTGCGATTGCTTTTGTGATTGACAGATTTCCACGGTCACCCGTAGTTTGCACAGAAGATGCCAACTTCTCTACAAACACTAGCTAATTACCCTGTTAGCAAAGTGAAATTTAAAACGGAAAGTGTTCAACTTCACAGTAAAAGTTGTGCCTTTCGTTTGCAACCAACACCTTTCAAACTACAGATAACCATGAGAATCTGCTAGTGACCAAAACAATCTTACAATTTTACCTATTGACAGTCAGCAACCTTCAGAAACTACTCACCTGGTCTATAGACCTGTATGACTGAGGCTTAAGAGGATAAGGCATGAGGTGAGATAAATATTAAAGCATCTGGATTTAAATTCTGTGTATATGCTCTTCAATTTTACAGTTAAAGGATGTAAAGAATCACTTATAGCTGTCTCACAGTAGGCTGTGTGGCTGGCAGAAGTACGACCCAAACTCGACGGGGTATACTAAAAGGTGGTTTTATTAAACTAAAACAAAGTACGAAATACAAGAATACCAAAACTAGGAAAATCAAACATTTGTTTCAGTGAGGGACACAACCACAAGAGACGACACAACAAAGAACAAAAGGAGACTCCGACAATGTATACGCACCAGGTAATTAGAGAGATGGGAAACACCGGGGAACACAGATGAATGGAATCAGACTAACGAGACGAGGGGAAGCAAAACTTAACACAAGAGACAAGAGATGAAGGACTATCAAAATAAAACAGGAAGTAACAAACACTCAGACCAGGACTAAGACATGGGTGTCACTAACCGATTCGTACCGGAAACCCGATCGGTACCCCGCATGCGCGAAAGGTTTCTACTTCCGGTCGTAGCGTTTTACGATAGTTATGGGTCAGAGTATCTGTTAAGATGTTAAGAATAACAAGTATATCTTAAAATGTTTGCAATAATGAAGCATTTCAGTACAATGTAGACAAAAATTAAAAATAAAAAGATAGTTACGGATCAGGACTCCCCGATCCTTACTGCGCATGTGTAAAGTCTGACCGTACAAATCGGGTCTACCCGATCCGTACCGCGCATGTGTAGATGTTTTCTTCTTCTTCTGTTCGTTTAATGGCAGTGTACTCCCCAGTGTACGAGGATACCGCCACCTGCTGACCGAGCGAATAAACCCTATTATAAACTGAATTAGCGTCATTACAAACGTGTGTTAAATTTGATTTAGCGATAGTCGAGTGTGTTTATGCTTGTCTGTGTGGAGAGGATTGACTGGAATAGTGATGATGATGTCCGCTATCACTGTCAATTGTCAGTAAACACTTCATCTGGCTGATGAATCTACACGTGAGATATTACAAAGTCTGCATTATTAACTCTGTAATTAGGCGCCATTCTTCTTATTTTAAGGCGCTGTTGCTCAATCGGGGGACACTCTCTGTTGAGGAGAAAAGCATGAATTTCTTTGTATACGGATTATCCATTGTTTAAATGTCCCGGGCAGTCGAAAAGGAGGCAGAGCTGTTGAGAAATGCTAGGAGCTAACTGGGCGCTAACCGTATCATTCAAATATATTGAATGTCGCAATATTGGCAAAGAGAGGAAGTGACGTAAGATTTGCGCATGCGGGGTACCGATCGGGTTTCCGGTACGGATCGGGTAGTGACAATGGGAACTTGACACAGTGACAGGAGATAAACATGGAGACATTAAACACTGACTGAGGAGACAGAAAGGAAACACAAATGATGCTAACTAAAGGTTACACACCCTGATGAGGAATACAGACTGGAAACAAACAATCAGAATGAACGTAATCAGACAAGAAACATTGAACAATAAATCTAGATAACAAAACTCAGATGCACCACAGATAAAAAAAACTCAATAGCAATGATACAAAAACCAAATGTTACAAAAATAACCTTGTTGTTAAGTGTTTGGAGTGTACTGATCAAAGCAGGCCAGTACAGCAACAATGTAATCAATACAAAAACTTCAGCAATCCTGTTCACTACAAGTCACATTATCATTGCATTACATTGCGAGAGCACATTGCAGATTTTCCTAACATCCCATAGACACATGAACCAAATAATCTAACATTTTAAACTATATTCCTGCTGTTTCATTTTTTATCACAATGCGTTTTGCACAAACAAATCCCCAAGAAACTGGAGCTGCTGTCACTGGAGGAAATCGTGTAATCACTATAATAAACCTTATGTTGTCATGTAGCGTGTGTTGTCTGCGTTAAGAAGATATTTATAATATTTAATAGGCACAGACATTTGAAGGATTAAGGCTTGATTGGCTGTGCTGGCGACAACTTGAATGAATGAAGCCTTTGGATTCTGCACTGTGTTCATCTTCCACTCTCAGCCCTCTCTTCTAAAGCCACTCTTTCTTTCACTGAATCCAGCTCCTCCAATGGGAATAATTTCAGGTTTTCCTACCCTTTTATAATAACACACTAAAAATCTTTGGGTTTCAGACTGTCATTCTGCCTGAGCAAGACATTTCAGAATGTCACCGCGGTTTCTAGTATCAGGGTTTTTAATTAATTCTTCTTTGTGTTCTATTTTGCATGTAAAACTAAGGTTAAAAAAAACAGCTAGTCTAAGAGTGACAGTGGGAACTTACACTGCCGAGCACAGCCAAAATTGTGACACTTTCAAACTGAACACTTTGGGTGAGGATTTAACTGGATACCATCCTAAATAATTAAACAAACCAAGCACCAAGTCCATGTGGGAATGTACACTAGTGAGTCAAAGGAGCTTGCAAAGAAAAGCGTCTGGACTTCTTTAAGTTACTTGAAGACGTTTCACCTCTAGTGAAACACTACACTAGTGAGCTTACTTCAGTTTTACTGAATACTTACAAATATGTGGTTAAAAAGAGGTACATGTGTTCCAGAAAAATCACTGTTTTCCAGTATTAAAAGTAACGGATTATGTCCTAAAACCCAGTAAATGACATCAGCATCACCAGCCCTAAAACTCTTTGTCCAGTTTAATCTTCATAGACCAGTGATTCAAGAGAGTCTCACTATCCCCAAGATAAAACGTCTGCCGTTCATCATGAGGTCCTAAAATTAGACCCATTACTCATTCCCTAAATCTTTCCTGATGCTTATTAAATAACAATGGCTTTTTTCCCCAGCCTTTTCCTTTAACTCCAGCTATCTAAAGATGCTGCGCTGATGATACAATGTTGGATTAGGACGGGCATGTTTTCTCTCTGCAGCTTATGCGCCTGATAGCACAAAAGGAAAAAAGGCCTGGAGGCCGCGATAAATTAGAAACTGTTCCACATTTTCTTATCATCAAAGGACGACGAGGAAGCTGCCCAGAGTGAGCTCAGATAACGTTGGAATAGGGAAGTGGGTGGTATATGTGTGTCTAGTCATCGATGTTGGTTTGCACAAATGGAAGGAGGTAAAGCCGAGAAGGAGATAGAGATACCTCAGTTTGTGCCCTGTAGAGATATGATTGCGTATCTACTGTTCCCCCTTTTTTTACCTTCAGAAAGATCAATTTTCTGCTCTTTCACAGATTTTAGGTTGCTTTACAAAACAAGATGAGAATAGGTGTTGGGATTTCCTGACACATTACTTATTTAATGCTTCCAATGTGTTACCATGGGCTCTCACTCTTTTTCATGGACACATTAATCATACCGCTTCGATTCAAAGAAAGCACACATTGACAAATATTGTGTAGTGTGAATTGGATCCTACTGGAGGGAGAGTTGTAGTGTTTGTTTTTCAGCACGAATTCTGGTGACAGATTAAAAAGTCTTTTTTGGGGGGAATCTAGTTTACCACGAGGTAAAATGTCAGGATTTTGTATTTTTTGTTATTATCACGCACTGACATCTTCTCTAAGTGTAGGTGTTTATGTTTTATGCATTAGTTCAGATCGTTCAAAGTAGCTCGTAGACTGGATGGGCTTCGCGTTGTGATGGCATGTGGGCGTAAATGTACATCACAGGAGCCAACTTAAAGAGCCACATGCAGACAATGATAACCAGACAAGCTACTTTTTGATTTAGCGTGCCTCTCCTGTCTCTGGTTTTTCCAGCTGAAGCTTTACAGGAATTCGTGGGTGTGTTTACAGAGCGCTCATCCGTCCTCTTTCCAGCCCTGACAGAATCTGATAGGTGTCAAAAAGAATTTTATGTTTTCTTCTCAACTTCTGGTGTCTGTTTTTTTTCCCCACCCTCCTCTCAAAAGATGACACATTTCAGCTTCAGAGGGGTAAGGAATGAGATTATCTTATTACTGTTTGGTCTAAATTCTTTAATCTGCTCAGTTCAAGCTGCTGAGGAGTACACCCTCATTTCAGCAGCCGTGAGACGGACCAGATTGAATTGGTTATGACGTTGAGTTTTTATTTATTTATTTTTATTCGGCAGTTGTTATTTCCATATGACATATCAAGGTTGAGACTCAAACTTTGACATGATAGAGTTACACTTCATTTACTCCAACGTCAGCTGTGTATTGTGGAGCGAACGCTTAGACCCCGGGCGAAGCAGGTAGGGGAGAGCAATTATTTATAAGGCAGTAAACAGAAGCTGTGGGAGGGAAAATTGTGCCGCCTGTTTCTCATGCGCCTCTATAAGTGAAGCAACGATCACGCAACTGTGAGTGTGTGAAATGCAAAAGTGGCTTTGAAACACACTGATATCGTTTGAAGGCTTTTTTGTTTGTTTACCTTACGAGCAGAAGTATTCATTTTAGCCTACTTAATCATTCAAAAGTACAGTTTCGTGTTATGACACAGGCCTCTGACTGTTTATGAAATAATGTGAAGTTGTGCGCATGCATAAACTAAACTTGTATGGATTCAACTGTGAATAAGTTGCAGTTTTACTAATGAATCTGTAGTAAGATAAAATACATGAATGCAATTATTCTAGTGTTCCAACTTTGGGATCATTTTACACAACTCTAAGCTACATTTTTACTGGGAAGGTAAAATCTTTTTCTTTTCATCTATTCTCTATTCCTCTGTTGGAAGCTGTTAATGCTTAATGTGAATGAGGTGCAAAGTCTCAGTTGATTGGGTTGAGTTAGATTTGTTGAATTTATAAGAACTGTCGATTTTCAGTACTTTCCTGGAAAGAGAGACAGAGAATTTAATTAAATGTGTTTAATATTCTTGACACGCGTAGCTGCTAATGGATGTCTAAGAGTTGTTGTAGAAACAGTGCGATGCGTCTCAGCTCGTGGCCTTCATCGGGGTCGTTGATGGCTCCTTTTTTGTCTCCGAATTTTTCTCACTCTTTGAAAAGCAATTAGTCTATCTGTTATAGACATGCAGTCAGCTCCTTAAATGTTTGGGCAATTACTTGATTTTTGTGATTTCACGTCTGTTACACCACCAGAGTGGATTGAAACTCAAAGAGTCAAGAAATGCAAACTTTTAGCTTCAATTCAAAGGGTTTAATAAAAGTATTACATTAACTTTTTTCTCAGGCTCAAAAGTAATTTGACAGTAGACTGACAAGCGGTTTTATTGCCAGGTGAGGTCTGTTCCCTTGTCGTTCAGCAATAAAAATAGGCTGATAAACAACCTAGAGTTTATACAAAGTGTTGAATTTGCTTTTGGTAGCTGTTCACTGGAGCTCTCAATATGAGGTACAAAGGGTTGTCAGTCAAAGTGAAGGAGGCCATCATCAGGCTAACAAACACAAACCAATCACAGTGACAGCAAAAACTTTAGCAGTGGCCAAAAGCACTAGCCAGCTCATCAACACCAAAGCTCCTCAAGTACAAGAATGGAAATGTGTCTTTGATTGCCATGAGGGGTCCAATCCTTGTGTGAGAAAATTACTTCGCTTGATCCTCAGTAATTATTTTCCTTAAGAGTTTATGGTATCAATATGTCTGGGGATGTGTATTGATAAGATTTTCACGATTCCGATTCCATTTTCGATTCTGTTTAAAGATTAGATTCTTTATCGATTCTCTTATCGATTCTTTTTTTAAATTAAAAGGAGAACACTAAGGTCGAATAGCTTAGAGCTTTGTTTTATATCTTCTCTTTGAACAAGATAGAAATTTAGGAGTAACATGGCCTTACAAACCCAGCAGTGAGATCTTAAGAGATCCACAGCTTCTTCAATGGGGTGTCACAGGGGTCCACAGGGAAAAAAAATTGTAAATGTAAAACAATAAAATAAATATTCTTCTGTAGCAATAACAAAGTATAACATAAATTATTCTGTAGCAATTACACAAGAATATCCAGTAATGTCCCTGCCTACAATTAAACACATTCAATTACCGAAAATCGGGACATCTGCTGTGGCAAATGGGTGCAAGGCTTTTACCACAAACTTAGTCACTGCTCGGTGACATTCGTCTATCCTGGCCTGAAAGGAGACGCTACCAGTAGACTGCAGCCAGAACTGCCAGCATCTGAGCCAGACTGTGTCTGTCTCTCTCATCATGGTCACCTAAATGCAGAGTAATAGCAGGTTTTGTAATAAGGCAGATCGCACTAACATGATATGCACTGTTAGTTGATTATTTACCTGCCACATTAACGGGAGAGGACGTGCAAACGTTACTGCTGCTGCTGGGTTGAGATTCACGAGTCCGGAGCGGAATTAAAAACACGACATTCATTTAAGGTCATCGCGTGTTTTGTGAGCAAATGCTTTTGCATATTCGTAGTGTTTCCTCCCTTAAATGAAATATCTACTTTGCAAGTATTGCACGTTGCCCTGTTGTCATCCGGTCTCGTAAAGTATAACCAAACTTTTGAGCGTTTGAGCCGCTTAGGCGCCATGTTTCCTGCCAGGTAAATGACGCTCCGCAGCGTGGTGACGTCATTCGGGGCGACTGGAATCGATAAGGGAATCGTTTGCAAAAATGGCAAACAATTCCAAGGAATTGAAACAGTGGGAACCGGTTCTCAACAAGAACCGGATTTGGGGATTGGGGAGACGTGGATAAAACACAGAGAGGAACATGGGAACAGGTGAGGGAGATAAAACACACAGACATGACTAAGAGAAACAGAGAGACACAAAGAGAAAGAGGGACACAGAGAGAGTGAGACGTGGAGAGAGGGGGAGCGACACAAGGGGGTACAGACAAAAAACTGAGGACAAGATAGAGAAGGAAAAGCTGAAGGAAACTCATCAACTTAAAATAAACCTGAATCACCAGGGATAAACAACATAATCAGAAACTCATAAGCACAAGAAAACTAAACCAGGAAACATAACCCACTATTCATGATCAAAACAATAATAAAAAAACAGGAATCACAAGCCCAGAACATAAAACACTGGGTCAAAGACCAAATACCGTGACTACCACAGTCAAAAGACATGCTAATTGGATGGATGGATGGATGGACGGATGGATCTATTTCTTTGTGACAAGACTTCTAGTTGTCATGGCTGCAAAACAGCCTGGTTGGTACTGGTAGTGTCCATCTTTCATTTACAGTCTATGCTAACAGCATAGATACAAATACAGCCCATTTGGCTGCTTCATGCTGTGAACACTTAAGCCATTTCAAACAGCAGGAAATGATGAATTTTCAATATCACTAACCAAATGTACAATATGCACTCAGCCAAGCAGGTACTGCCCTAAGGTGCACGCCATCTCCATGCTCAATAACGTGATCTAATATCTGCTGAGCGATCGCACACAGTTTGTTCAGATATTGGCACTGCTGAGTAAAACTCGAGCAGCGCTGCACAGCATGGTGGGCGTAAGCCGTGCACTAATCTTCAAATTGAAAGCAGCAGGTCCATAGTCTTAACAGGGTAGCTTTCAGTTGGCCAGATTGAGATGTTCTTCCCTGAGGAAAGTGTGAGTCAGATGATGTTATGACATCCAAAACTCGAGACTAAGAGTATTAATATGATGGAGGCAGGCAACCTGTGTATCATTACAATGAGTATGCAAATTAAATCATTTTTGTATTTCTGTGCCTCAGTAGTGAAAACGGACCAACTTCAGACCATTAAACGAGAGCTCACTCAGATCAAGATGAAGATTGACTCTTTGCTGGGACGCCTGGAGAAGATTGAGAAGCAGCAGAGAGCTGAAACCGGTGAGAAGCAGACGGCAGAATCTGAGCTAGACGGGAACAAAAGGGAAAAGGGACACCACCCACTAAGGGAGGGAAATTAAGAGCATAGACTGGTCATAAGTCTTAGTGACATTGTGGGAGATAAGAGCAGCAGAGCTCTCTGTCATAACCGCAGACAGGCGTCAACACCATGCTGACTCAGTGTATATGAGAGGTCTTCACCAGTGCCCTTCACTACAGGACAGCCTCAGAGTGCAGCCCAGTGTGAAGGTCATTTAAATTACATGCCATAAAGTGCATGTTGCACATTTGTCACCATGTGTGGCTTTTTTTCAACTTCTCTCTTATACTTCCACGGCACTTGAAGACCGAGTAAATCAACCCGGCTCCCGGCTGTGTTCTAGGCAAACTGCTGTGGAGCTTGTTAGCAGTGAGAATGAAAAATTAATGCGGATAAATGAAAAACCGGAGGCAATTTACTACAAAATGTACCCATCTTTTTTGCTATAAAATAGCCTTAATTTTTTATTACAGATCATCTTTTGTCTGTCTCACTTGTTCTGTTTTTGAATAGAAGTTCAGACTGCCTCAATTAAGGTTTTAAAAGATTTTATAATGAATTCAAAAAGCAACAGGTAGCCAGTCTTAAAACGGATATCAAGAAGTCACGGCTCGCCAGGTGTTTAATCTTTGAAGTTCTTTTTCTTAAGGTGACAAAAAACTGGCTGCAGTCAGAGACAACACACGGATGTTGATTTCTCTGTGCTCTCCGGGAATAAAGTTCTGCAGTTAACATCAAGATTAAAAGTCATAAAGCATAATAAACTGTGACATGAGGAGAATATTGGGGCTGTGGTCTTAAAACATTTGTGTAAAACGTTTTAAACTAGGCTACACAGACATTTTGGCTATTCAGTATAAAGCAGCGTACATAAATAAAGCTACTTCGGATTGATCCCTTATTCATAAAGGGCCGCTTACTCACAGCAGGGCAGCTCTACATGTTGGATCTGGCAAACTCTTTGCACTGGATGTGCTTCCCGACTTAATCCTGATCTGTGTCTCCTCCCAGGATCAAACCAGGGATCTCTGATTTGTTCAGGAAAAGTGTTAACCACTACACTGAAGAGCCATTATGATTTTTTAACATAAAAATAAATCAAAATAAGATATAAAATGTGTTTTCACAGATACATCTTGAAAAAAAAATACAATTTGTGTAATAAATAATCCTAATGTTAAGTGGCCTGGATAATTTAATGCAGACATGTGACACTGTAACCTAAATATGCACATATAGCGGAGCTTTAAATGAACTGGCTTCATAAATAAAGAAAAGATGAAAATGGAGGCAAATAGTAGGAAGCCTAAGCTATATGCAAATCCAGGGGTTGACACATCTGTTGGTAGCTAGCTAGCAAAAGTGGATTTTGTATATTTGAGCTTGTTTTAAATAACACAAACTATACAAAATTTAAATCTAAATCCTTTTCCATCTAAATGCAAATCAGGTGTGCTGTCTCAGTGCAGTTACATCCCTTAAATTTAATATGATCTCTTTAAGAAGCTATTTATGGAGTACCAACACCTTGTCTGGACCCTTGCACAATAAAAACATGTTACCAGCAGTGCCTTTCAGCATGTAGAGTACTAAACAGATTAATTGTAACATCACCCAGTTTAAGGGGAATCCCACAGTTGTTCTAAATTAACAGTTTCTGTAATTACCAAAACTCATTTTTTTGTGTCTCTGTAATCATTAATCCACGTGTATATGCGAGATCTTTACTCAAAATGATATTTTTAATGTTAAAATTATATTATTATTTTTAGATTCATTAATTTTTTCCAATATAGTAAAAAAAAAATAGTAAAGCACTTGTAAAGCTTTTGTTTGTTTGTTTTTAAGTTTTGAAATGATTTACATTCCTGAGCAGATATAATTTGAGTGGTTTAACGTTACTCTTGATTCATTTCTGACTTCTCAGAGAAGTCCAGTGTTCAAATAGAAATGTGAATTCAATTTGCTGTTAAAAATGATAAAAGTGATATAATTTTTTAACAGTTTTTGAAAAATTTGTTGTCAAAACGTATGTGCATTCCTGCTTTTTTTTTTTTTTTATGTAACAGGAGGTCTTGTAAATTTGCTAAGAACTGTACACACGTGTGTTAATTGGGGAAAAAAAGTGAAACATGTCACGCTTGTAAAAGAATAAACACAGTAAAATGCTAGAATTTTGATCCTAATTTGATGCTTTGCTACTTCAAATAAAAAAAGTAGTGTTAGTCACCCGGTTGCTTGCTGAGGACAAACTACTTCACTCCAGTTGAGTGTAAGGAGAACCATGGCCTGTTTCTGCACAACTGGGAAAACAGCAAAAAAGCAGCCTACTACTATTATTATCAAAGAAAAATACAGGCCCTGCTTACACTCTCACTTCATTCACTGTGGCCTCCTTTCTCTCTCTCAGAGGCTCAGAGAAAATATGAGGACAACTGTGACTCCCTGCATGAGGAGTCTGTGTCAGAGACGGCAGAAAACTCTGGAGAGGAGGCCGGCGAGGGGGCGCTGGACGTAGAGGCGGGCGAGATGACCGATGGAGGCGAGGATGACTATGACGAGGAGGGTAGCCACCATCTGGTAAGAGAAACGGTTGACAGGCCTGACAGGGGGGAAGAAAGCAAGGCACTTTGGGAGATCTCAAGTGGGCAGACAGTCTTCGCCTTCTGAAAGTTAATTTTCCAGAATTATTCATGGCCACAGATCTAAGAGAGCGGTTGCTTCACATGAGTGAATGGTGAGGGCGTCCGGACTGACAGTTTCTCCCTGTCGACCCTGGCTGAAACAGTGGAAGTAAGCCTCTTCTCAGGCCCACACACAGGCACAGGCTCACACACATACACATGCTTGCAGGCTATAATTAAAGCAGTGGGTTCAATACACATAGGAGAGCTTTTAAGACAGACTTGACATGAAGTGGTGTGGGTCCAACCGTGAAGTGAAGGTTCAGTTTGGAGGTTTTCTTTCACAAGGTCAGTAGAAGCAGCCAACAAAAGATGATCCCTCAAAGAGATTCAATTATTAGGATTATTTAAAAATAATAATAATTTAGTGGAAAATGTCAAATTCTCAGCTGGGTTCATATAAAAACATGAATTTATTTGACTAAAGAGAACTTATTATTTTTATCAGTTTTGTATAATTATATATTACACTATGTGTTATACTATATAGATGTACATAGATTTCTGCTTGTTAACACAGTAAAACAGCCAATAATCAGTGCATTTAGGCATGTAGAAATAGTCAAGACCACCTGCTGAAGTAAAGACCGAAAGTCAAAATTGGGAAAGAAAGGTGATTAGAGGTGGGCAGATCAGTTCAAATACCAATAGTACTAACACCAGCATTGGTATCAGTAATGGATCAATCCTTTGTTTCTATCCTCGTAGTTCAGTATGTAGCCCATTTAAACAACAGAAGCTGTCCCAAAGTCCATTAGAGACATTTTAGGTCTCAAAAAATCATTTCAAAATAGGTGAAAAGCAGAAAAGTGTGTTTTGTTGTCTATATTCTCTAATGTACAGTGTACATTGTTGTATTAATTATTATAGAAAGCAAAAATCACAGTGATTTGGAGGTCATTCAAATGTGTGATTTTCAGACTGATGACGATTAATCTCAGAAGTCATCGCACACTGTTCTCCTCTACATAAACTGCCTTTATAAGTTTAAAGTGTCAATATCGATGTTGGTATCAGCAGTTCACTAAAAGTGATGTTAGTGAGTCTGAATGTGATATGGTTGTTGTTGCCAGACTTTTGAGTATTGTACACTGTTTATCTACTGGGATTTTCCCACACAACCATCACTAGGGTTTACAGAGAATGATCTGAAAAATAGAAAATATCAGCAGAGTGTCAGTTCTCTAGGTGAAAATAGCAAGACTGCTTCAAGCTGATAGGAAGCCGACAGTAACAGATAACCACTTTGAAAACCAAGGTATGAAGAAGAGCATCTCTGAATGTACAACAAATCGAACCTAGACGTAGACATATGTAGTCTGTTGAGCAAAATAATTTTCACCTTCATTTTAATGCACTGCTTAAATACTTGACATTAGCCAGTGACGGCGTAATTTAGTTATCAGCCTAACAGAAGGATTACTTAATGAAACAATACAGTACATCTTTTGTGTAGTTACAGCAATCTTTTCATTAAAATATCATAAAAACACCATAACTGGTCAAAACCCCTAGAACCAGTGAGGAAGGTGGTGGAAAGTAAGGAAGGCATTTATATGTTTATGTTTCAAACTACCAACAATTCAAAAAGATTACTATTTCCAATCAAGGAAAATCTAAAACTGAAATTAATCAGTCTTTCCGCTGACGCGATAGTTCCCACAATGCTTATATTGATTGTATTCACTCAGCCAGTTGATCTCAGTCAGCTGTGGCTTAGACGCACATTTATTACGCCAGTGATTTCAGCTGAAAAATAGACTGCTGTTAAGTAAAAGAGACTGATGTATGGTGAAGGTCCCGGGGAACAAAACCAAAATGCATGTTGGCTTCACCTATTCAAAACATCCTCAATACTTCAACGTTTTAAATAGGTTTTCCATTTCACAATCGTCAAGTTCAAGTAGTGGCATGGAAACAGTTGATACTGGTTTTATCTGTATTTCACTGGCCTTGTTTTCTTTATTATGCTTTATTTATTAGCCATTACCCAGCAGGTGAACATGGCCATGCTATCCTAGATGAAAGCTCCGTGTCCTCACTAATGGAAGAGATTATTTTTCAGAGGCATGGTGGAAGAGATTTATTTGTTTCCTGAAGGTCACATTGATCACACTTTGTGATAATGTGCTACAAAGACTGTTCTGCGGGTTGGCATGGCTGCTCTTGTTGAGCGTATATCACCAGTGACCTTTAGAAAAGATTAAATACAACCTCTGTTTTCAGTTAAAAAGGCTGTATCATGTCTGTGATGTTAACCTCCTCTATGTGCTCTCCTTTACAGATAGAAAACCACGTATCGGATATTGACAACTGAGATCAGGTAAGAGCTTTAGATTTGTATTTGATCTAAGCATCCATTATAGCGGCTGTGAAGTCGTAATAAAAGACTGCAAAAGGTTCTGGGGGGGTCTTGCAGCCTGCCCTCATTAAAGACCTTACATCCAGTCCTCATTAGAAACCGTAGCTGCTGAACTGTGTCCTGAGCTTCTCTAAACATTCGTTAATCATCTCCTAAGTCATAAGCTCCGTGACATTTGGAAGACCAGCTTCACTGAAGGGCATCTAATACCGAATTCGACAGACGGAGCAATAATGACATTCCAATGGGCCAGAACTGCCCATAAACAACATTCATCTAATTGAATTTTGTGAAAGGCCTCACCATTCATATCCCCTAAGGTAAAGAGTTCCCTGCTTCTCGCCTCTCAGGGTGTGGGTAACGATGCAGCCACATCATCAGTTGGCTTGGTGCTGGCTAGCTCTTCACAGCATGCGTGCGGGGCAGTGTTTACGAGTAGCTCAGTGTAGACGTAGCACTGAGTTAAACTCTGTTAGTCTTCTGTTGGTGTTGGATGACTTAAGGCAAACTCACTTCATTAGAGGCTGCAGAGCTCTGTTGGTTTTTGTACCCAATTTTGATTTATTCGTTGTAAAATTATATCATTTTGTACGTAGCATAAGCCTACATTTGAATTCCGCTTTTCGATTTAATCTTTAGAGTAATCCCAGCTACCGCTACCAAGGGCTGCAGCTGAAAGAATATAAACTATAACGGTCTTATGAACATTTAAATATTAATTTAGTGGAATAATAGATGGTGTGATTCGTCCATGTCTTAATGACAGAGCACTGATACCCTGTTACTCTAACATAGCTGGGGTTTTTGACAGAGGACCTGTCCATGTTTCTGATGGTCACATGCTGCCAGAGCTTCAGCTTTCATGTAAACTAGCTCATAGCTAGATTGTTAAACCTCCGGTTGAGCTGATAGCCACTTTTGTGTGACCGCTTAGCATGATTGCTGATGTTAGGGTAGATGAAACCAGATAACAGAGGGACATGCCGCATACGCTGGACTTGCTGTGTAGCACAGTGCTGTTTGTGATTCTGTTGTTATTTTAGTCTCACCGGTGTTTTTCTTCTCGCTTGTTGTCTTCACCTGCCATTGACTCTTTTTACCTTATTCACTTATATCTGCCATTGTTTAATTAGTTCCCACTGTGTTCATAGCCCGCCTCCTCTTTGAGATACCGGTTGTTATGCTGCATGTCTTCCTGGTTTTCTAACTTTTTACTAGTGCTGTCAGCATTAATCTCGTTAAGATGACGTTAACGCCATAACCGCATTAACGCAGCAAATCTCCGTTAGCAAGCTAGTGCGGATCGCCCCGTGCGTGTGGCTGCACGGAGCTAATGCATTAATGAGCTAACCGCGCTAACGTGTTGACGGCGTGCAGCGGTTATGGCGTCAACGTCATTTTAACAAGATTAATGCTGACAGCACTACTTTTTACCTTTCCGGACTTTGTGCTTACATGAGCTTATATCATTTGCCAATAAAGGCCCCTTGATTCCTCTCATTGCCATTTATGACAAGACTAGCTATTTCCCTCTGTTCTCCATCTTTATGCTCAATGAAGCTAATCATTTGTGTGCTTTTGCATTTTTTTTTTGTTTGATTTCTAGTGGGATTTTGTACAAAATGAGCATATGCTATGTGGTTGCTATGTAGCTACAGTTTCTTAATGTACAGGCAAAAATGTTCAGTTTAGGCAACAGCTTATTCCCCCCTCCACCTCTTATGAAACCACGTTACACTTGAGTTTTCCATTTTCTTTCTGCCTTTTTGAAATTCCATCAGTGGCCAATTCACCGAACCCCCTCACAGCACATACATTTAAAAACCTGAAAATCCCACTCGAGGATCGAGAGAATATATGAATGTGTAGCTTGCAGGCCCACCAAGGATTGAAAATCACAGTGAGAAGAACCTCAATAAGTCATGTCCAGAAGGATTAGCGAGGCAGCTCCAGCTACCAGGAAATATTTCTGCACTTCCCGAGATATTTCTGAGGCCATTCAGAATGGACAAGCCTTAAAATTCAGCTTAATCCTCATCAGATTTACAGCATTATAAGCATTCACCATGTTTGAGGAGGAGACGCAGTTCTGTAATGTATTTTCATAAGTTTTCTTCTTTATCTCTTCAGGGTGAGGAAGCAGACGCTCCTGGTCGGTGGTATTAGAATTCATCATCACCTTCAAGAGACAGGAAATGATCTGTAAGGGATCAAGACACCCATTCAGGACTGTAAGTTGTGTATGAGAGACGCCGAATCACATTTAGATGCCTGACTGTGCAGCTCAAACAAAATGTGATGTGATGATCTCTAAAGAAAATATATTCAAGACCCATTTTAATTCAGTGGCCCGAGTTTACTTCATGTGCAACTTATATTTCATTGGAAGAACTCGCACTCTTATCCTGAAACTGAAAAAAATCAAACCGAAGTCAAAGGAATAAAAGGATTTATTTGGATTTCTAAATGAAATTATGTTCAAAGATGGAAATGTTTTTGATCTATTGTTATTGCTCTTCTGAAATGTCCTTGTGCTGTAATTTCTGTTTTTCAAAGAATTTTTGTTTATGCTGAAATATCAAATGAATAAATGACAGAACAATCTGTGACCGTGGTAGGAAATTCAGCAAAAGAATGAAACATCGCTGCCGTCTGCTTCGGATTTGACTCATACATAAGCCAATAGCTGTGAGCATAACTTTATCCAGCTTTATCCATTTATCACACAAATGCCCTGTGGGGCTGTTCCATCATATATTCCAACTCCTGCCAAGTTTCAGAAGCAGAAAGGGCTTCCTGTGGTAGAGAGCCAACACTGGCACAGGCCTCCTGCCAGGGAGCAGTGCCCTAACGTCTCAGTGCACTCCTCCCCGCTCAGCTTGTGCATCCCAACATGGACTGCTGCTGTTCAGGAGCCAGCGCCTTTCTCCTTCACCCTCTCCTTCTGCATCCTGCATTGATTCCATTTTATCTAGTTGAGCCAGCAAAGTAAGGTTTTTTGAAATGGTGGAACTTGTTATGATTTTAAATTAAACATTGGCAGGCTTTGATACTATCTCAGGATGAGATCTTTGATTCAGAACCCCGAAATTTCTGGAATAATCGAACTTGAAATAAAGCGTAGTGCTTTATTAAAGCAACTTCACTAGGCACTGAGATCATTTGACCGTTCACTCGGTGCAGCTTACGAACAGTAAAAAAGAAAACATTGGAATTTCTTCAGCTGTTTATGTGGATTGCGTAACAATCTACATATAGTTTCAGCTTTAGCTGAGCAATTATAATTTACCTGATTATACATAAATTGTTGCAAATTGAATTACGTCGCAAGTGAATGGATGTCAGCGCGTTCAACGTGTTCGTTATTCAAATCAAATTTACTCTGGTATTTTTCCGCCATTCATATTTAACCACCGCAGTGTTAATTCAAACAATAAGAAGCTGATGCTGTTCCAAGCCTGCTGAGAGGAGGTTGTTGTTGGGACCCAGGTGTCTCGGCTCATCGCTGTGTAGCATTGATGAAGATGCATATCGGCTAAAATTCTGTTTACGCCTTCATTACAGTAAAAACTGTCAGTGTTTTAGTGTTTGACTGAAAAGTTTCACCATTTGTGTTCTTGCATTTGAGTCGATTGCCTGTGTCTGAAGGGGAAATCACGAGACAGAGAATATTACACATATTAATTTTACCATTAATATCCTCGTAAATGTCGTGTTTTAAATGGATGATTGTCGTTATTCTATGAACATTACATTGACAGCAGTACTGAATATTCTAACTGGCCTCAGAGTATATAGGACCACTGTGATACATTCATTATTTTCATGGGGAAAGAAAACAACTCCCACACCTCTGTTTGGTTTCATAAATCATACCTGGACTCCAGGTTTCAAAATACTGTAGTTTAAATTATAAAAATATAAAAGCCTTAAACTGGAATTTGGATACCGACAAGTTCTTGCTACGCATCGCAACACAAACAACAGAATGATGGGATAACACAATCTTTCCATTCTTCTTCCACATGTTGTATTGTTGGCATCCCTATTTTTTTTCTCATTAAGGTTTAGTTTTCATCTTATAAAAACTTTGTGGGACATTTTGCATGCTGGGAGGATATCCGATCCACAGGAGCTTTTATTTTGCAGTTTTTTTGCTAGCAGACACAATTAACAGTCCTTGGTGAGTCCACTGAATTAAAAATACATTTTTTTGTGAGTTCATGAAAACTTTGTTTTTTTAGAATTACAGGACGGCATGGGCAGTGAACTGCCAGAACCTCTCCTGTAATTTTATACATTTATAATGTAGTTTCACTGGTCCAGCCCAATTCAAGTGTATGTGGCCCGCAATGTAAAATACGTTTAAAAACCCAGAATTAAACCGTCTGATTGGTGCTGAACCTCTGAATTATCAAAGGTATTAATAAGAACTTCCCTATTCTTAGATATGTTTATGATATAGTTAATGTTAGTAAGAAGGAAACAGGCCAGTTTCAGCCCCCTGTATTTATATTAAATGGTATGTTATATACATATTTGAGATTGTTGAAGTTCTTATTAGTAGTTGAACTATAATAACTAACAATGCCATGTAGCTAGTTAGCACCATCTTGCTCCATCAGCTGATTGATGGAACAAAGTAATCAGCTGGTATGTATTCTTTTAAAGCTATTAGCATAGTTTAAAGGTTCCCTAATGAAGAAGGATTATTGTTTGGAGTAACGCTACTAAAAAGGTGCATCCTGGATACATAAGAAGGCTATATAAGACATTTTTAATTATGTGATTCAGTCTTGATGAAAGTTTCACAGGTTGTTTCACTCAAAATACCAAATTAGAAACTGGTTATAAATCATTCATATTGTTAATAATACAAAAGACTTTCTCAATAAATTCCTGATAAAGCTGAAACCCTGTTTTTAAGTTGGTGTTCCTTGAATTGTTAAAGGTTTGATCCACCCTGGTGTAACCAAGATAAAATATAAATTCATCACTCAGCATTCTTTTGAAAAACAGTGTCGTAATTGATCTAAAAAATACACTCATCTGTGGTGTTTTTTAAATTGTTTTTTGACTGTGGAGAAAATAATTGTTCTCAAAAACTATGAATACCAGTTAATGTGTTGGTTGTATTCGAATCGATTCTAATTGTTCAGTGATTTGAAAAGCATAAACAAAAATTATTGTAGCTTGAAAGTACCAAACCAAGGCTGTCAAAATTCCATGCCACCAAGAGTAGGTAAGCAAATATTTCTTTGTGATTTGGTTGAATAAACTCCCTTCAGCAGAAGATTTCGAAAATGGAAAGTCACTTTGCACAATATTATAAATACACTACTCAGTCCTGGCAGGGCTACTTGGGGAAAAACATGCATAAAATCAAAAAAAGATTATCCTGAAGCTCATTCAAAATAAGCATCTGGTGAATGATGATAATGTGTAATATTTAGCACTATTTTTGTATCCCGAACATGTTTAAAGGAAATGGCTTTGCAACATGTTTATTGTTTTTGGTTTGTTTGTTTTGGGGGAGGGGTTTTTGTCTGGGTTCTTTTTTTGCTGGTAGCCTGTTTTTTGATGGACAGTATGGTGACGTGTCAAATATTCTGCAAAAACACAGAAAAAAACCCTCATTGCTTTTAACTGTCGTAATTTATCTGGGTCACTTTAGAACACTTTTGGCTCAACTCGATTTTCTTTCCGCTGTAAATAGCCCTTACCATGTTTATTTCAAAAAGGCTAGATGAATTTTAAAAGTTAAAAATAATAAAAAATAATACACTGACAGTTTGTTGGAGTACTTGCAGGTTTAAACCAGAATCGTGGGACTTGTAGAGATGTGTAACTGATAACTGTTGTATAGAAATGTACATTTTTTTGTAAAAATATTTTTATCAAAAGGCATGTTTACTGTAACTTTGTATTTTCAGTTCATGTATAAAACGTTATATTATAACTGTTGTATGAATAGAAACTTCATTGTCATTGTAGATAAAAATTTGTGTTATCAAACAATAAAAAAAACTGTTTGTGTCATTTAACTAGTCAAATGTTTCAATGAGCACCTGTTTCCTTTTACAAATAAATATGAACTTAAGGACAAAGAAAGCTTTTGCGTTTATTGTAAACAGATGTGATAATTACTTGCAGATGGTTTACAGATGTCTGTAAATATTTGGTGCATCATTAAGATTTGTCTCTTTCGTATTCCTTCTCTGCGTTCATTACCATGTCCTTCTCCATTTCAGACTTCTCATTTAATCGTGATTTGTGGTTGATTATGCAGCGTATGTGCCGCACTTGTCACCACAATGACATTTTAACAAGTCATACAGCGCACTGTTTGAATGCATGTCAAATTAATGTCAGTCAACAGAAAACTGGACACTATTATGGCAGTTTGTCATCATGTATTTCACTAATGGCACCGGTCTTGCTGGCTGCCAGTTGAAATTACTCTGTGCCTTCAACTGGGAGCTTTTTACAAATGCAATTTAACTGTGGCTCCATATTCCTCGCTGGCAGGTCATTTGAATTCTGGTGCAGAGGGTTTAAAAACAGGTGACGATAAGAGTGTAAGACCCGTGTCAAATTAATTTCCGATCTAAAATTTTAGTTCAGAATTAAATATAAACTTGATTCACATCTAAACTGAACTATGTTTTGGATTCCCTAACTCTAGAGATGTCTCACAGGCAGGATTCCAAAATGCCAAATGCATTTGCATTAGTATAGAACTGGTAAAAATGAATGGTGATGAAGCATGTACTACAGGCATGTGAACGAAAGTGTTTTTTTTATAGGACTCTTTGCAGGAAGACTGTGGCCCTACTGACGCAGTTTTCCTGAGCCTGCATAGACTGGCATTCAAGCAAATTCACCCCAAAGTCAGGACATGCAATACACAGAGAAAATGCAAAAAATCCATGAACTGCATCTTCTACTCAACAAACCTCAGTTAGCACGTTAAATGGCACAATTAGAAAAAGACTGAACAAGTATGGCTTGTTTGAAAGGGTTGCAAGGAGAAAACATCTTTTCTCTACAAAGAACGGCACAGCTTACATTAAGTTTGCAAAGCTGCATCTGAACAAACCACAAGACTTAGGGAACAAGGCAGATGAGACCAAAGTTGAGATGTTTTGACACAATGTGGAAGAAAATATCAGGTAAAAACTAAATCAAATATATCAGCACAATTGCCAACTCTGAAGCACGATAGTGGAGTAGTGATGGTTTTGGCTTGTTTTACAGCCACAGGACTAGAGCATCAAGACAACCATCAACTCCTCCATATACCAAAAATATTCTAGAGTCAAATCTGAGGCTCTCTGTCTGGCAGAAAAAGCTTGGCCCAAGTTGGTCAATGAGCACAGAAGCAAATCTGCAACAGAATGACTAAACATGAAAAGAATTACAAGATGTTGTAATGGCCGAGTCAAACTTGGCCGAGCTCAGTGAACTGAAACAATGTTATAAAGGCGAGTGGGGCAAAATTCTTTCAGTGACTAAAACAGAAAATGATTACTTCAAGTTATTGCTGCTAAATGTGGTTCAGCGAGGTACCAAAGGGTCCTGAGGAACCTCTTTTTTTCCACATAACTGTATATGGGTGTGAAAAAAAAAAAAACACCTACTCATAGCTGAATAAAAACCATACATATGTTACATATTGATGCTTGCTGATTTTGATACTTAGACATGGATGGGTAACTAAAATGGGGAGTTTGTTTTTTTAGTTTTTTTAAAAGAACTAAAAAGTTATCTGACATTTGGGAAATGATGGAGATGTATTCAGGATCTGTAAAGTAAACGATGAATTTATGAGATAGGGAATATATGTCTTTGTTTAGGAAAATGTTTTTAGCTCAGAGTTCAGGGAAACAGAAAAAAGTGTTTCTAGGGGTGCTGAAAAATCCCATCCAATCTCAAGGACACTTCAGCTGGGCATACGAGACTTAAACTTGTGTCCTGCGGTCGAGCAGCAGTCTCCAAACTCATTACACTTGCCCTCACTCAGATTAATAAACAGTCCAGTTCTTGGGGTTCACTTGGGAACATACAACGTGATTCCAAGGCTGATTATGACCCTGATTTGGCCTTGTTTTTAACAAGAGTCAACACTGTGTGACTGCAGAACTCAGCAGGGCAAAACAGAAAACTGGCTGACATTATCACATTGCTCATCCTCCAACTGTGAAAAGTCATACCCGGAATACACTTTCTTATTTTTTCTTATTTTTCTTTTGGAGGAAACAGCAGCGTCTACTAAAATCTATAGGTTCCGCAAGACAACCTTTTCACAGTTGAATAAGGTTTTTAGTCCATATGGAGTTTCTTCTTTGATTGTGCCTACTCCCCCAAATCATTTTTTCCCATCCCTTGTGTTGCTCAAATCAAACCAGCAACAGTCATGCTGCATTCATCACCTCACAAGGGGCGTCTCTCTAAAAATAAGCCTTGCAATTAGTAAAAAATCAACATCTGCTGCAATAAAAGCAAATTCTTCCATAAGGGAGCAATGTGAGATAAAAGATGTTAAGAATCAACCAGCTTGAGCTCTGCAGGGTTGTTGTGTCTGATTAAAGCTCCCTTCCTTGTTAGTCTACAACACTAATGTCCTTGAAAGGTTCGGGTATGTCACTTCCACTCTGGCGAGGTAGCTGGGCAGCAACAGATGGCTGATTTAAAGCCCTCCATTTATCCACAGTAAAAGGTAATGCAGTAAGGTTAATGAGGGCCAGCTTCAACGCCACACACAATTACCCCGCTGTACCAAGTCTACAGCACCAGCGGTTGGCATGAATACACACAGCTGTTTCTGTTTAACCTATATATGAGAAAACTTTTCACCCCAGCTTAATGCACTAGAGTTTATTCATTTATACACAAACGACAGCAGTGTCTGCCGTGGAGAGAAAGGCGATATTCAGCTATGATAGTGAGCCTTGGGATAAAACTGACTACACAGTTTTAATTCCAGTGGAGCTGTTAAGCTTCTGCAATATTGAATTTTTTATTTTCACAGCTGGGGAAATAAAAAATAGATTAAAATTAATGGTGGTGGTGTTGCTGCTGCTGCTGGAGAGTTGCCTGTTAGGCATCTCTGGAAATGTGTGTGTGTGTGGTACGTGCATATATATTTTTAAGTTAAACAAATCTGTTACCGAGTCCGGTTTAACCGTCAGCTCACGTGTATTCATAGCTGCCGACAGATTAATTTCACTTGTTCAAACTGGTCGCTCGCTGTTTGGGAAGAAAGCAGCTGACCAGCTCACTTCAGTATAAAATTCAATCTTTAAATTATCTCAGCCGCCAAAGTGATTACTGCACTGGAAGAAGGGCCTGTTTAGAAGCAGCACTTCACTGATAACTCGTGCTCCATCCTAATTATATATTTTCATTTGTCTAAATGTGTTTTCTCAGTTAGTGTACTGTAAATGTACAGCACAGAAGAAGCCAATACTGTATTGCATTTCAAAAGTTGGAGAGCATTTGCTTTATTGCAAATATCCATTTTCTCAGCTCACTGCACAAATCTCAATTAACATTTATATTATGTTAGCTTAGAGGGGGGAATGACGAGCATATTTTCACTTTTTGATTCAGAAAACATTTAAATTAATCTGCGTGCGTTGCCAATAATGTGTCAGGCTGCAAAGGCAGAATGAAGAGTCCCAGTTTTAATCTCTGCAGGGGCTTTAATGAAATCAGTAAAAGTTATGACAGCAGTGACAGATGAGGTGTTGCAAAGTCATTAGGTTCAGTTAGAGGGTAGAAAGATAACCAGGCCAGCCTGAGCGGGGGATTAATGTCTGCCATTTTGACAGTGTACACAATTAACCCTTTTCTCCTAGCTGATTCATCAAAGCCAGATCATTTTTTTAATGGTTGCCAAGCAATTCTACTTCCCTTATGTGTGAACAGGCATTTACCACATGTAGATGTAGCACCGCTGTCAAGATTAGAAGCATTTCAGGGCTACACTATATCTTTCCAAACTGTTTTATTACCATTGCAATTTTAAGCCTATTGGATGAAATTACATTGATTCAATAACAAAGAACACCAATCATTCCTCCCAGCCCTGAACGGAAAAGTCATCAAGTTCTTTAGATGAAATCAATCACGGAGTAATTTAAGACAGAAAACATGACAAGGTGATGCATTGTCAGAGAATATTGCAGAGCAAGTTGAATTGTAATGGTCAGGGTAAGACAGCCGTGTTAGAGAATACACTTCATGTCTAGGCTGGAGTTGCAGTTTCAGCAGGCACAATTGTTGCATGAGAACAGGAAGTCAAAGATGAAATAAAAAGCTCATTTGAATCAACACAGATATAACAATTTATGTAAAAATGCTTTGTAGATTTGTGATTTACTTCAGTGATATAGACAACATATATCATTCATATTTGAACTTTATTTCTGTTAGATCACATTTTATGAATAAACTGCAATTTGTTTTTTGTCATTAAAATCATATGACATGGATGGAAAATCTTTTTTTACCTTGAACAAATAGAAATTAAAGTTTTTCACCATAAATGATGTTTATTTCTTTGAACTGTCTTCCTTGGCAAGAAGACCTTTCAATTTGACCATTGCTGGCATCAATATGTATTTCTCTCCAATATGCAGCTGAGATAGAGTGTGAGGAAACTATGGAATGGTTCTTGCAAGATGGAGGGTAAAACATGTGGTAATGTAACAGGTGCAGGTGCTTGAAATGTAATAATGCTGCAGATTTCTGCAGGAATAGCAGGAGCAGAAAGACAAAACACGTGCACACATGTGCAAACCAACACACACACACACACTAACAACAGGCCAAGGTAGAACAGGGTAGAGTGAATGTAAACAGTACTACAATTTCCACACTTATTACCCCGAGTGGACCCAAACACCACACGTGTAATGTAAATATGTAGGAGAGTGGGTGGCTACGGTGTGCATTCATTGAAAATGTGTTTTTGTCACGTTCTTCACAGAAAGTGAGCCAAGGCCGATGAATCTGATGGTGAAAAACTGACTAAATGAGTCATATAGATTCATTTTCAATTTTCACTAAAATACAAGGCTTAAGAACTTTGATAAAATAAACTTAATAAACTTTAATCACAGTGAAACTTTAGATGCACCTACTCACCATTAACTAAGAGCTAATAAATATGAATGTATGTTAATTGCAGCTACTTGGCTGAGTGGTTTTCCCTTAAAAGTCTTGTAATTACTGCTTTTTGACAGTGAGTAGGAAAGCCATCTGTGAATTTTAACCTAATATGTTTTGCACAACATGGGGCCTCATGGCATGGTAGTACCACAAGAATGGGAACTATTTAACTTTCTTCCAGAAGCTAATTCATCAGGTAACACACTCATGTTGGACAAAAAGGCCTGGCTTGCAGTCTCCACTGTGATACATCCCAAAGGTGTTCTTTCAGGTTCAGGTCAGGACTCTGTGCAGGCGAGTCAAGTTCTTCCACACCAAACTCATCCATGTCTTTATGGACTTTGCTTTGTGCACTGTTGCACAGTCATGTTGGAACAAGAAGAAGCAAACCCTGCAATCACAAAATTGGAAGCAAATAATTAAGAGTTACTGTCACTTGAAGTAAGGGGGCAAGTCCAACTCCTGAAAAACAATCACACTTTGCACTTGGCACAAAGCAGTCAGACAAGTACCATCCTTCAGGCAACTCCCAAACCCAGACTCCTCTATGGGATTCCCAGATGAAGAAGCATGATTCATCACTCTAGAGAACACATCTGTGCTACTGCTCTATAGTCCACTGGCAGTATGCTTTAGACCAGGCAACTCCAGGCCTCAAGTGCTGGTGTCCTGCAGGTTTTAGATGTGTCCTTGATCCAACACAGCTGGTTCAAATGGCTAAATTACCTCCTCAACATGTCTTGAAGGAGTCCAGAGGCCTGATAATGAACTAATTGTTTGATTAAGGTGTGTTCATCCAGGGTGATATCTAAAACCTGCAGGACCCCAGCACTCAAGGCCTGTAGTTGCCTACCCCTGCTTTAGACCATTGCCCTTGGTGATGTAGGCCTTTGATGCAGGTGCTTGGCCATGGACACTCATCCCATGAAGCTCCTTTACACAACTGCCTTGACCTAATCTGAAGGCCACATAAAGTTTGGACATCATTCTTTTACAAATGTTTGCAGAAGCTGTCTGCATGCCTAGGTGCTTGATTTTATACACCTGTGGTCATGGAAGTGACTGGAACACCAGAATTCAACGATATAGACGAGTATGTGAGTATTTGAAGTCTCACAACATGCAGTAAAAGCAAATCTTTGTGAAAGTGGAAATAGGACTTAATCATCACAACACTGGTATGATCCGGAACATAATCAAGCCTGCATGGAAGATAATTAATGGACATAACTATAATAGTTATTGACAAAACCTTATTCAAGAAAGGAGAAATATTTATTTAGGAATATAAAACAGGAGACTTGAGGTAGAAGTCAGTATAAGTCATTCACATAGTTTGTAGATATATGTGCTAAAAGGGTTATATCTAAGGAGATTGTTGAGAAGAGTTTTGATGTTGATTTGATGTTAATTGTGCACCTTTACTATTTTTGAGGCTGCAGGCTTGAAGTTTATACCCTGTGAGCTTAAAAGGTGCCCCAAGGTATTATTCTGTAAACAAACAAAAGTTGTGTTTACGCTCTGTGTTCCTCGCTAAAATGCATTTATTTTCTCATTAAAATTTATAAGCCAAGTTATTTTAATATTTAAGATGTTTGTATTGTATCTCTTTCTGTTTACTTAGTGGCAGGCCTCTCTTTCACTGCTGTTGATGGTGCTATCACCGCTAAATGTAGACCAACAGAAGGGCATAAAAAATTAGCAACTGATGTGAATTGCACACAATATCACTGGGAGCAGAGGGGCTGCAAACGCAAGTAGGTCATCTTTAGGTTATAAAGACTGTCTGGCCTACATTGCACCTGTATGAGAGACCCTTTTAACAAAACATCCCTATTAAACTTTCTCAAACTGCTAACTACTCGAGTATGTACTGTTATGAATCGCATATCTATCTTTGTGGCTTTTGTCATTTCTTTTTCTTTCTTATCATATTTGTGTTGGTTGGTTTTGTTGTTATGATTTTTTTCTGTCTAAGACACCTGTTACACAACTGGCCACAGAAGAGCAGAAGAGCCACAGAAGAGCAGTTGGCAACTGCCTGATAACCACCCGTTGCTAGGGAAAAATAGGAAAAAATGAAAGCTGGCAATGATGTGTCAATGTGAAGTCAGTGAAATCATGCAGTTCCTGAGATTGTTGAGTGATCCTTGGTTCCACCAGTCACCAGGGAAATGTATATATTTCTGCCCCGGTTGACAAGTGGTTGCAGGAGTTTGCTTGCTGTTGTGTTTAATGTGATGACTGTACTCAGTCTAATAAAGCTTTCAGCAATTTTGGGCACACATGTTATTTTCAGCTCTCTCTTTCTCTCTACCACAACAGACTAATGCAGCACCCGCATCAAAGCAGCCACAGCCCCAGTCCATCTGTCAATCTCCCGCTCCCTTCTCCTCTCACTCATAAAAAAGACCCCAAGATAGTTAAACTCTTGCGGCATGAGGTCATCCCTAACCCAGAGTAGGCACCCCACCCTTTTCTGGTCTGGGTAGTGACAAAAAGAATGAGATTGCAGATGCAATCGGTGGAAATTAGCTTTTTCTGAAGAGTTCAGCCATCAAAGAGACGCTCAGAGTAGCACTGTTAGTCTTCCACATCGAAAGGAGCCAGTGAACTGGTTCGGGCATCTCCATCTCAAAAACCCTCCAATGTGGCTGAATTACAACAATTCTGCAAAGGGGCCAGAATTCCTCCACTGTGCCGTAAAAGACTCATTACAAGTTATTGCTAACACTTGATGGGAGTTGTTGCTGTTAGGTTTAGGGGCCATTAATAATAAACACTTTCATTTTGAAACTGCAGTTTGTGTCTAATATTTAAATTTGTTTGATGATCTGAAACATTTATGTGTGACAAACATACAAAAAATAGGAAATCGAGAAGTGGCAAACACTTTACTCTATATTTTGTTTGTTTTTTAAAACATCACTGTTCCCACATCAACTGTTTGTACCCACTCATATCTGTGTAAAGTTAGTGTTTTTGCATGCATTTATGCGTTCAGCCAACACAGAAAAATATCTTCTTTGTTTATGACCTTTTGCTTGAGGTATAGTAAGAGTGTAAAAAGCAGTGAAAATATGGGCTTTAAAAGCAAACAGAATTAGCTGAAAGACTCTAAAAGGGGAACTGCAGGCTCAGGTATTACCCCATGTGACTTTGCCATTATAAACATCGCTATATGCATTTAGTCAGTGTAAATACCATTTATACATCTAAACAAAGAATGGCAACATTAATTTTGTTACTCTATGTTTCTATGTTTTAAGTAGTTGATGCCAGTATGTAAATTCAATGCAGAATACTAAATAAGTAAAACAAGCGATAAAAAGTGAAAAAATGGCAACCAGCCAGTGTACAGAGTGGAAAAAAGGCTAAAACACATCTCTCAATGCAGTGAACATATCTGACTGCTGGAAACAAGAAGGGAGTAATCCTCATTACCTATGCAGCTGTGTGGGCTGAGTTATCCCTTCGGTTCTGCACTAATTGCTCTGAATCAATAAAACTGTTTAATCCAAAGGAAAGGTTCCCTGTCACATTCAGGGAACGATGACCTTGGGAGCCCTTTGCGTCTGAGTGATGAGACACACGTGTTTTTTCCTCCTTTTTTTATTCTATAGGAATCACTGACTTGAGAGAGACAGGGGTGAGACAGGAAGACAGACAGGAGATAAAGAGGGAGGATACATTTTAAGTGATCTCCTTCGAAGCAGCATGCTTTTGTTACATGCCTCAAGGTGTCACTTCATAATTGAATCCACCCTTTTGTTCTGTGGCGAGGCCGAGGAGGCTCGAGGACAGCCTGAGGAGGAAGACGTGAACACCTCAAACGCCTGCAGGCCATGGTTTTCTCCCCACTGATAACTCTGTATATGAGCAATATCACCCCCAGATAACTCTCCACGGAGACAGGCTCCTAATGGAAACAAGTTAATATGCATCTCAATGGGAAAATTATAACATAGTAGAGAGAATTGTCACATTATAATTATGAGCAGTGAATGGGTAGAAAAGGAACCCTTCAGGTTTCGTGACTGAATCCGCTCCTGCTCCAATTACATTCTCGAGAGGCTGCTGTCCATTCATGCACAACCACAAATTATTGTCATTTTAGTCCCAACTGCTATAATTACAATTCACATTGTGACGAAACTTTAAAATAGGATGAGACAGGCAATGATGGTGTTTCCAAAGAGAGCGAGAAATGTGGACTGAACACATAATTATTTGTTTGTATATAGAAGGGAAAATCAATACCAGTGTTAAAGAACTGCATTAAAATTCTTACTTAGGGAAGAAAGCACAACTGTTTCCAGTAAAATGTATGTAAAGTATTAGAAGTGATAGGGGGGAAACGAGAAACCCGAGTCATCTGAGAGCATTAATGAGTTCTGGGAACAAGGATCTGTATTAGTTGCTGTTTCTTTATATGAAACATTGGCTACTTTTAACTCTTTTGGGCTGAGAGAAAGAAAAAACGTAGAATTGAACATGCTGTTATCGGCTTGGCCAGCTGTATGGAGGCAATGCTGTATGCAGGATTTACACCCATCTCTCAAGCTCTTTATTCATTTACGACAACTGTTACAATTTCTGCCTGAATTATGTCCTTCAGGAGAAACCTGATAGCTTGAGAGAGCTGAAAATTTCTGATCCTCGAAAACAACCATTACATGCTGTCCCTCTGTGTATCAACCAGTTTTACATTATGGCACAACATCGTGGACAAAAATGATACTATTGATAAGCTGGATGAGGCTATATCCCTCGTGAAGCCAGCTACTGATTTGACCAATGAGACGCTGATAGGCCTGCTGGACGCCACCATGCCGAGTTATCGATTAGCATACACCTATTAGCTTAGCTTGTCATTGGAATGATAATAGCTAATTATATTAAGTAAAAAAGTAAAGGGTGCTCTTCTTGTTTTGTGTTCTACTGGCACATTAAAGCCAATACGCTACCACCAGCTGTGCCTTATGTTTCTATGGAAACTCATTTGCTCTCTTTTCATTCTCCTTCCTGGGGTTTTCTTTTAATATTGTAGGGTCTATATAAAGTTGGAAGTCCATGAGATGAACCTGAAGAAGATGGAAAATAATAAATGTAAACTAAAAAAAATGAGATCACAAAGAAGGTTTGTTTCAGATGGAAAAAGAGTGTGATTTTATAAAAATGCAAAATGAATTTTTTTTTCAAGTAAGCTCAAAAAATAACATTAAATACACTACTTGAGTAAATGTATTCAGTTACTTTCCAGGCTTAACTTTTGCATTGCTTTTGGTGAAAATGAGCAAATCTGGATTCAGTAAAGGCAACAAAAGAAAACAGAAGAAACATACTCTATGTATTAAAATCCTTGTCATTTTCTTGGCACATTATATATGCCACATACAAAAACCTCAGATCAAAAATTCAGTCTTGACTTTGCTTTCAAGGTTATCCGTACTCAAACAGATGAATGATTCACTTCTTTAGTGTACAGGTCGTGAATATTCGTCATATTTTACCCGACTTCTTCAGAATAAAAAGGGGATAAGAAAATGAATTTTCCTTGATCCAGTCCAGCCTCATTCCAAGGCCAAATTGGCTATTGATCTCCGTCTCTTTGTCTATTAAGGGAAAGCCTTGCATGCCAAAATTGGTCACCACCGTGACGGCTGCCCATATCTCAGTGCTGATTGATTCTGTGCAGGCTGTGGCTGGCCGAGCCAAACCAAGGTTGATGGGAGAGGGGATGAGGTTGATGGGAGAGGGGATGAGGATGATTGTCTGCGGTTACTGTCAGCCTGGCACTCAGTGCACATGATCAGTAGAGCGGGAATCCACACAGACCAATCCTTTTGCCTAGTTTCCTTGGCCCAGCGTTCCCCACACCCTCTGTGTTTCTGCCATCAGTTTAAAGGAAATGGATACAGAGAGGAAGGTTATTCCATTCATTCTTTTGGGGGGACTTGATGCAATCAATAGTGCCAGAGTGGAATGATGGCGCAGTGACTAAGGCAGTGCAAGGACTTAGGCTGTGGTATTGTATAAGGAGGCAGAAGAAAAGAAAATCCCCCACTGTGAGTCAGTAAGAGACCAACAGTCACTATGATTGCTCTTTTCTTTGAAAACTCTTCATCTGTGCCTTGTGGCTTTCACTGGTTTGAATAAGAGGTGATTGATTTCAAAATCCCTCTGAACTTAAAGCTATTTCACACAAGACCTGCATTTTTATCTGAGTTCTGACATGCAGGTGTCTTCCAGGACCCTGTATCGCACTGCTTTTTGGATTTGGTGATCGGTAACTGCAAAGCACGCCCACCAAGGAAGCTGGGTGTGCCAAGAGATATAATGGGATTAAAACATTTTACCCAGATAAGGTTTTTGCCCTGCAGTTAAGCAAATTTTTTGAGTTACTTCAATCTAAGCACTAATGAGAAGAAAAATAATCTCATCTCATGCGACTGATGACTTACTAAATTCTCAAATATAAAACCATCAAATGAAATTAGCTCATGTTTCTACGATATGCCTAATGATGTTGAATAACAACATCAGATCTCAATTTAACTTAAAATGTGATATGGTTTTTGTTTTATGTTTTTGGTTAATGCAACATGACTCGATTATTAAGTCTGTTATGGAAAATCCATTTGGGAATGTGACTAACCAGGCACATTGTTTCAAGTAAAATCCTGAGATGCTTTTTATTTTATTTCTACAGTCTCTTACATCATTTTAGAGCAATTTTTGTCTGCTCTTCTTTACTTCAATGACTTTAATGACTTGAGTTCATTGAGGTTTGAATGTACTCATTTACCCACAGCTCTCTTAAGATTTTGCAAAAGCTTTTCAACGTGGTTAAAGTCTAGACTTTGAAAAAGGCTCACTTATCCATTCTGCTGTATATTTTCTAGAGATCATTGTCCTATTTAATAACCCAGTTTCAGACAAGCTTTGGCTGTGACAGATCGTATTACTTCAGACTCTAGAAAACTTCGGTATACAGAGGAGTTCATGACTGACTCATTGACTACAAGGTGCCCAGGTCCTCTGGCTCTAAAATAAACCCAAATCATAACCCCCCCACCACCGTGCTTGACAGTTGGTATGAATGTACCTTCACTGACATTAACATTTGACATTAACATATGATAAATGGGGCCTTTAAATGTTACATTTTTGATTAAAACAGTAGAATGATGGATTTGAAATGGTTTGGAAATTACCTTATGAAGAGCAATGAGCACCAAGAGTTCTTTGTCGAAGACTTCTGCAGTCTTTCCTCATCAGCATTGCGTTAACAAACACCTGAATGCCCCAGACCTACAAACTGTCAAAACTTCTGCTTTTATAGAGGTTTTATTAGCAGCACCTGGCAGGTGCCTTCCATTTAAATTCTTTTTAAGCATTAAGGATGTACTTAGTTGTTTACATTCTGCTTCTGCATTTTGACTTATCTTTGGTTAAATAATGACACAATGTGATGTCACATGTTACTGTTCATCTTACATTTAAAGGCTATATGCTTTTGTATTATGTTTTGATACTTTAAACCCCAATGATACAAATCGCATTAGGAAACATAATTGATAATAATAAATATAAAATATTAGCTGAGTTACAAGATTCTAAAAGTAATTAATTACTTGAAAAGTAACTATTGCGTTACTTTAAAAAAAATGTTTAACCCTCTGGGGTTCAGGGTATAATTGGCCATTTTTGACTACTTTTGATTTGTCCTCTGCATTTTGCCTTTAAAAACTATTTATTTGCCTTGCTTGGTATCATTCTTTTCAGCACAACCTCACGTGTTTGAATTTACAGTTATGTTTTCATTTTGACATACTGTATTAACGCAATTGATCTAAAATCAGCCAAAAAAACATAAAATCCTTGCAGAAAAAGTTATATTTTTTACTTTTTCAACCACAAACTTGTTTATTGAATCATATTTCATAACTTTGTTTGCACATTGTTTTGTGTGACTTCTCCTTTCCAGGAGATAAACCAGAGTTGCATTTTAAATGGTGATCTTGATTGACTACAACTGACAGTTTAAAAAAAAAAAAAGCCCAAAATTGTCATGACATTCATGGCCATGATGAGTGTATGTAAACTTCTCACCACAACTATGCATGTGGTGTGCAGATAGTATGCAGCATGCTTGTCTCTGCTGCTGGAAACAATGCAGGTGAGAGTGAAATGGAAATTAAAGTGGGTCTATTATGTTCAATTAAATCACCATATGTTTGTACTACTACCACTGTGGTAGCTTTGCATGATTCATTTGTTCAATAATAATCCTTCTTTTTCTTATACTGGGACTCAGTGCAGCTCTTTGGTTAAGCTATTTCTGCTCTTCTCCCTTTAAGAAACCCCCCATTTACACCCAACTTCTAATATGCTGCTACTGGGTTTCCTGACCATATTAAGGATACCTTTGCATATTCTTACATATTTAGAAGACAGAATTAGTTTAATTCTTTACTTTCCATTTTTTATTGGGTTGTCCAAAAGTGTTTTCAAAAGAAAACTTCACTGTCAAATTATAGGTGTAGCCTTACTAACGAGTAATACTACTTCATTGACTGGCTACCCTCCTAGTAAATTCTTGCACTATTTTATTAAATTTATAAAGAACGTTAGTCATGAAATATCATTAAATGACTTAACTGTCATGGAAAACCAGCGAACCACATAATGTTTGGGGGTTTAGGTTTAGCAGTAGTTCAGAGAAAATTAATTCTGTCATTTGGTGATGGCGTGCCTGTCAAGGCAAATGGTCTGTTTCTGAAATGTCAAATGAAACACTGCAACCTTTTGAAAGGTTAGGCATAACAAGGGAAGCCCTACTGTACAACCCCCCAAATGTCTGACAAACAGTTTGGTTCCAACACAAGATTAACCTCCCTGCAGACTGAAGGGCATATAATAAAGACATCAAAATGGGTGCAGATCATAAACCGAGTCAGATGAGTCTTAATCACAACTACAATATTAATGCCTGCTCCTAGGTATCAATAAATCACGGGTAACAGTGATGGTGGCTGCTGAATTTAAATGATATCTCTGTGCATAATTTGATTTTCCCAAACAGCTGCTCAGGGTAATGTGGAGGACTTTGTGGGAAGGTGATGGAGTGAGCTCTGGAGAATCCAGCAGCGGAGGAGAAGGCATCCATGAGATGGCCTACAGCTTTATGAGAATGACTAGAATACTGGTCTGATTTAATAACTTTTTTGAATTAGGGGATGTGGTATAATCAATTTGGGCTCCATGTGAGATGGCTTCTTTTGTTTTGATGGAAAAGGGGAGCTTTAAATGAGATGAGATTAAGACTGTGTAGCTGGAATTACTGAGTACTGCAGGTCAAATCCTCACATTACCCTCCCCATCTCACGAAAACAAACACACCTGCAGTCGCTTTGCAGTGTCACGGGGCATAATGAGGTTTGTTTTCAACTTCCATCTCTGCAGTGCCGTGTTTGCAAAACACCTAGTGGAAAAAATCAATTGATGAGGTTGGTTCTAAAGTGAGATGATCTCTCATTAAAAAACAAATCATGGATTTCTCCAAAATGAAGGTGGGCTTAGGCTTATTTTGTATATATATATATATATATATATATATATATATATATTATATGACAGCGGCTTTAAAGCTACACTGAACACTAAACATTGGGGTGGATAAATTCTGTATTGCTAATGGAAAATGAGTCACTCATAACCAGTTAACACTGAGGTGATAGTGACAACGGCTGAAGCTGTTGTGGTTATAAGAAGGACAGCCAGAGGGGATGCTGTTTTGCTTTCCAATTAGTGGTCCAAAAGTACAAACCAAAAAGTACAGATCACATATCAGCTTTATGTAAGAAAAAGACAATGAACATTTAAAAAACAAAAAACAAAAAAAAACATGGCTACGACATTCAGAGACAGTGCTTTACAAATTTAATAGACCACCAATCCTAAAATGTAAACAATCTGTTTGAAACCATAAATATTATTTTTGCTTTTTATTAGGCAAATAACAAACTGAATTTTAAACATTTTTATCCCCAAATTTGAGCTAACACACCGAACTTCTCTGAGAAGCCAGAAATTCATCAAGAATAGTTTCCAACCGGTAAACTACATTTTCTGTTCGGTTTCTGTTATAGTAAATAACTATAATTTGCCATCTTAATAACAAAAAATAATAATTCAATTTACTTTTTTTCTTTTGTGTTTTGTAAAACAATTTTTAAAGTTTTAGCGTAAGCTTTTATGTCCTCTGTCCTATTGTCCCTTTCACTTAAAATATTAATTTTAAGCATGATGGGTGATTAGTTCAGTAGGATGAAATGTAGTGCTATGAAAAGGATTTTTTTGAGTGTGATCCCACCTTATGATATAACTCAAATTTACAAGTTTTGTATTTTTCTCTCCAATATCCACGCATCACTTTCTATAACAGAGTGATTCAGCTCTGCTAGCACAAGGACAGATATAGGAAAGCTTTCATAACACATGCAGTGATTCTTTGCAACACAATGGAGCCGCTTGGCAGAGTCTCATAAGCTCTTTAATTTGAAAAATTCTGCTTTGTTGATTTCGAAATATTCAGTTTTACTTGCTGTATATCATTATCGTCATTGCTGTAACAAAAGCTTATCCTATCTTCAATGGTAAACTACCTCCCTGATGTAGGTGTACTGCAAAGCAAGTTCAATATATCAGGTGTTCCTTGAATCAGCTGGCTTAAAGACAGTCAGAGATAACAGATGTTACTTGTCAAAGTATCCCTGAACCCCTAGTTGACCCTGATCCATCCATTGGGGTGTGAGTGTGTGAATCACATGTATGAATGTGTATGTGAATGAGGCTTAGAAAAGCACTTTAAGTGGTCAAATCAAGTAGAAAAGCACGATTTAGATACAATTTATTCTAAAATGAGCTCTGAATCTTTCAACTTAAGTATTAATTAACATGGTGATCTAGCCAAATAAATGGAAAGCCACCATTGTGACACTTTATTTAAGGAAAGCACAGCTCTAGAACTTTCTGCATGCACAATCATCCAGGTATAGAAAGCTTAAATTGGACTAGTGACAAAACATTTCTCCCACATCTTGGACATTGGCACAAGATATTTTTTCAAACATGGCTTGAATGAATGTCACAGCAATGGTCATTCATTGTCCAAATGTTTGTTGGCTAGTTAAAAGCTGTTATCACCTAAATCTGCAGTCTCTGTATACAGTAGTGTTCTTGAATCTTAAAGCTCATTTTTGTTTGTTTGTTTGGTTTGTTTGTGGGGGTTTGTAGACAATGCTAACATGCTAAACACATATTTAAAGCATCAGTCTGTTTCTGGTTTATCAAATAGCTGAGTGAAATGTACATTTCACTGTCTGCAAAGCACCAAATGTTGCCAGACAGATGGCAGACAGTGAAGTTTGAGCTTTCTCAAATCAAATGCTAAAATCAAATACCGAAAACTGGAGTTATCTTCATTGAGTGGAAGAAAACACTACACCAAATAAATGGTCATGTTCTTTTGTTTGTGTCAGATGTTTGGAAAAAAAAATAGAGAAAAAAAATACCATGACAATTTTATAAGTGTTTATGTTTTTTTCAATACACAGTTTAAAAAAAACCCCATAAACACTGCTTTTTGCCAATTATATTTCTATTATATTTGGAGTACTTTAAATTTATTTTGTCATTTCTTCAAAAAAAATAATTATCCTATAACAGCTCTGGGCGCTTAGTTTGAGATACACAAAATCTTAATTATGTTTTTTCTTCTTTGCATGAAGAATTGATTATCTGCCTTCATTAAAGATCAAATTTAACTGTATCACCTCACTCGATCCAGTTGGAGATAAACAGATCAATAACAGGCAGTCGACTCTGGATAATTTTCAGCAGCCTCAACATATTTAGTGTGCTTCACTAACATACCCACAGCCATGTTTTAGTTTCTTTTAGAATTGAGTTTCTTTATGAAGCACTCTTTACTTTACAAGCTGTGGTTGTAACTATTGCTGCTAATACCACACTGCTATAAAAAACAAACAAATAAAACAGTTTTGCCGCCTCTACAAAAAGGCATAATTTCTGAAAATAATTTTACGCCTTGGATCTTTTATTTTTTGACGATATCATCTTGAAAACCTCTTTTTTTTTCCGCTGGGAAATGTAGCTATTTAAAACACATTTTTGCTTTAAGAACTAATGATTTCATTGTTTTTCAGTCTTTTCATTGTGTGTGAAAAATGGCTTCTAAATGTCCTGTTCATGAAGATATTACGCCGCACTCAACTTTATTCCAAATCCAATCTCGTGATTCAACATATCGATAAGTTGTGTGTGCTGCTGCGGAAAGATGCAACAAAGCAAATCACATTGCATACAAACATGTCTGCAAGATCATTAATAGCACTGCAGATGCGCCAAATTGAAAATGGAATACAGATGGGTTTTCGCACAGTTCATTACTTAGATTGCCTTCTGAGAGCAGAATTGTGGAAATACAGTCTGCGTGCATTGATGAAACTTGTACTGTACGGCCAAAAGAAACTACCTTCTGCTGTGGCTCTGAGGACCACAGATGGGGCTGAGAGGCAGTGTAATGTAGAGGTTCTTTTTCTTATTGTTGCATGTTCATAGATTAATTTACATGGTTAAAGAAATGAGTTATGTTTGCTGTGATTCTATGTTAGATATCCCACTGATCCGTGGAGTGTTGATCAGTAACTACTGTATATAGCATTTATACCGAAAATCAAAAATGCATTACAGTATGCATTATGCAATGATTTCAACGTCAGCATTTGTGCATTTCAGAGTTTGAAAAATACAAATAATTAATATATTACATAACATATTATTCTTGAGCTGCTTGTTTTATTTGGAAAGGATTTTGCCCCACATACCCCTCCTGATGCAACTCTCCCATTTATCTAGCACTGGGACCAGAACCAGGAGTACACAAGCATGCTTCAACACTGCAGGGTTGGGTTGACCCCAAAAGATCTGCTCTGAGCTAACAGCGGTGATGGACAGGTTAAGAGATGAAGTCAGGCAGAGGTCTATGATATTTGCAGACAACACCAATTTGTAGTCAGCGTAGTGGCCAGGCGGAAGAGAGCCTGGAGAGGTGGAGGTATGGTCTGGAGAGAAAAGGAATGAAAGTTAGCAAAAGTAACACAGAATACATCTGTCCGAATCACAGGGAGATAAAACTGAAGATGCAAGAATTGAAGTAAAGGTAGCGAATAAGAGGAGCTGTAGATACTGATGATTTTCACTGGTACTGACCAGAATGGCCGTGATTAGAATTAAGTACATCTGAGGAAACAGCTCACATGTGAAGAGGAGGTATAGTGGGTATATCGCAAAGGATGCTGAAAACGTTCATGGATTTAATGAAGGAGGACATGCAGAGGGTTGGTGTGGCAGAGGAAATTGCTAGAAAAAGGTTCAGATAAATGCAGGTATGACACCAATACTGAACAGAGAGTGCCACATAACGGAAATAGTCTAAAATACGGAAAGAAATCATAGAGTAAAGCTTTTAGTATCAAGAGCTTCTCACAAAACTACCAATTTTTATAATTAGTGCAAACTTCCATTTACAGAATAAAGAGAAAATTAATTTATCACAGCCAGTTTAAATTTCTTGGATAATGTTGAAAATTAGGTTGACACTTCAGTCTCTTCAGTGGGGCTCTAAGTTTTGTATCATCCTTTGCAGGGAGAAGGTAAAGTCAAGCACCTTAACGCTTTCACACTGCATGTAACAAATTATCTTCTGTTACCTAATGATCAGTGTCCATTTACAAATGAGTGCAACTTACACTAACTAAGCACATTTGTTTTTGAAAACTGAACTGCTCGTTCAGAACTGAACTGTTGAACATCAGCTTTAAGAAGATTCACATTTCTTCTGAGTGAGAAGCTGCCATTCATAAAAGCAAACATTAGTTATTTCACTGCGGCACAGTTTATCCAGACGTTTCCTTTTTATCAAAATGTAAGTCACAGGAATCATCGCGTTACAGCTCTGACCCTGAATTGAAGTAAGAGCATTGAGGGCTTTAGCTTTTTTTTTTTTTTTTAATTCAAAATTTAGTGCAATTCATGCTTTGTAATGAGTTGTTATTCTCCAGTGCTGTGATAAATGGCTCAAAAAAAAACTTGAATACCTGGTCAGCATTGAAACCAGCCTAGTGGTTGCTTGTCGTTGTTGTTTTGCAAAGTGTTAAAGGGGTTAATTTCAAGGGATAAATCTGTATCTGCAATAAAGAGCAGGGACTCTTGCTCCAAAGACATCAGTTTTCAAGCTTTACACAGCATTTTTGGCCCCGCTCTTTAATGAGTATTCAGAGGAAGTCCTTGAGGGTTTTCTTGTGCAGCGGAGGGATGATTACTGGCCAATATGAGCACTGAGCGCAAGGAGGAAAAGAGCAGAGTCCAAAGAAAATAAAACAGCAGCTGAGAAGATCTGATTATGATGATGCATCTCATCAATTAGGTCTGCTGTTTTCTGTGTTTTAATATCTCTAACATTTATATGCTTCACCTGGAAGATCAACCTCAAGTCTATAGTCAGTGATTGATGAGTAAAGTTTGCAGTAAATAATAGTTACACTTAGCTGAGCTGTGCATCAACTTTGAATGTTGCGCCTCCAGCGTGTTATGGGATGACATTTTCTCCTTTCCCTTCTTAAAGGATGGCCCAATGTATCTGCTAAAGGAATGAAAAGGAACCCACTAGAGTGTATTTCCTCAGCATTTAAAGATTTACTCATTTCACTCAGTGAGGAACTTCCTTCAATAGCAAAATGTCTCTCTGGTTCTCCTACAGCCAAAACCATTACTTTACATTATGAGCTTGTTAAATGGATAAAAGGGTCTTCTGATGTAAAATGAAGCACTGTGCTTCAACCAAAGAGTGAGTGCACTTTACAGAATAAATATTTATCTGCCTTTACTGCTGTAGAATACTTCCTTTGACTGGCACTCTGGTTTGAGTCATAAATAAAGCCATAATGTCATAAAACTGCGCTCGGTGAGTACAAACCTAACTTTGGAGGAAAAGTCTTATTAAAGTGCATTTGGAGACAAAGTCACCAAACTTTTATATGAATGCTTTTATCAACTCTGTGTGCCATCTTGTGCCCCAGTGACCACTGAGTAGGTTATGGCTTTCTCCCAATTTACTTAAGCTGGGGAATGTTTTTAGCCCAGAATGGCTGCCATAAGGGATGCCAAGAACTAAGACTTACTTCCAAAAGGACCTCATTAATAAGGTGTTGTTTAAGTTGTTGTTTTGGTTTTTGGTTTTTCATTCATACCAACACTGATTTAGAACCACAGATTCTATATATGTTTTAGACTGTGAGAGGAAAACAGAGTACATGAAGAGAACATGCAAACCTTACACTGAAAGGCCACAGTCAGCATGTGGATTCAAGCCCAGAACCGTCTTGCACCACCATGCTTGCTTTCTTTGTCCATTTAAAGCTAATGGCTGGATGTATGGTGTACATTTAGCTAATCAGTAATGCAATGTTTTAGATTAATTTGAGATGCTATTTTATTATCTTATTTGGCTTAAGTGGGGGCATTTCTGATGTTCAATTTCCTTGATACTTAAAAGTGTAAATTATCAATATCACATATCAATTTATCTGATTGAGTTAATTGGCCACCACCATCGCTAAGCAGCATAACAAAGACATTACATTCATGGAAATAAATTGTACGCTGTGTGGCCAAATGGTTGTGCCATTTGGACGTGTTTCCCATCTTTGTTGTGATTAGTGTTGGGGTCGATACTTAAAAAAAAAAAAGTCATTATTACACACATTACACAGAACACTTTCCTTAAAGTATTGTAGCTGTTTATTTAATTATGACCAGAAAAAAGTAATTTATTATACTACTTGTTACATTACTTTCGCATTTCTCCGTAAAATGACCTGAAAATGTATTGTCTCATAATTAGCATCTAAGGATAAAAAAAACAGATTACAGTCCCACACACTAACACAAGTCCCTATCCTAATGAAGACACAGATATGAGTTTTCTCTTAGTTTTTAAGTAAGAACACAATGCTGACAAAGATGAAAACCAGCGCAAAGAGACTTTAAAGTGATCGTTGCAGTGAGTTTACTGTAGAAACATGAACAGGTAGAAATGGAGGCTCCAACCTAACTTTTCATCGGTTTGTTACTATTCACTCAGCTCTAACGTCACTCTGGAATCTTAGCTAGCTTAATGTTAGCATGCACCATAGCAAAGTTAGCATGCTGTTTGTGCAGCTGCTTTCGAAGAGCCAAAGTTGTGATGGCAGGAACTGAACTACTGGAAACCAGGTAACTATAAGTACCAGTTCTTAATTCCCATCCTATGTGCAACACTCCGTACATTCTTCAGAGTCTTGGAAGTGAGGAGGAAAAAATATATACAAATAATTCAGACATGGTAAAAATTATGTAAATGTTTTAATTCAAAAAAGACTTTTAGGTTCAAGTTGTTTTACATTATCATTGATAACCTCGGGGAAAATATTACCACTGTGTATGTCAGCAGTAAACAAACAACTGGAATCATGTTAGTTTTCAAAAGAAGTTGAAAGTTTACATCGTACTTTTGTGTAGGAGCTCTGTAACGGTCAGTGGAAATTATCAAGCTAGTCTTATATGGTGGAAACCATTTACAATACATACACTATTTGATCACAGCAGGAAATTGTTTCCAACAAAATAACCTTGAATAATACACTCTGCACAGCACCTGCTGAGCACCAAATAATGGATATCGCTCTCAAGAGCTCGTCGAGGAGAAGAACACAGAGTTTAAAAGGATAGATGAAGCTACTTTCAGCTGCTCCTTTGTCCCGAGGAGTCATCAGCAGCAGAGCGTCCTGCACATTTGACTTGGCAGTTTTACATCAGATGGCCTCTTGCATCCAAGAGGGATTTGTGAATCTTACTGAAACTAAACCAGCTACCTTTGGCTTCCCAAGTAAACGTGTAAACCACTACACTTTGAGGCACACACATACTTTAAAAGGATGAAATTAAATATTTAATTTCCATATATCGACAGACTGGCGAACATATTTGAATCATCATAAAGATGAATGCAACAATACCTGTGCGCTCAGGGTTGTTGCATTTTTGTGTATAAATATGACACTTTATTGCTTTATATTCTATGTTCAACCTAAATGTTTATCTCCTATTTTCATCGTTCAATACCTCTATTCTTCTTCTCTCTGCTGACAACCAGTATTGATCTTTAGACTTTCTCCACCTGTGCCTCCCATTTTGTCTTGCAGTGTTTACCACTGTGTGCCTTCGCTTTCCTCCATTTTGGTCCTCTCGGTGCACAGCCGTGTTCCTAAAATCCATTTCTTCACAACACCTCTGGGCTACTCACCTCCCTGGGGTGAGGTGAGCCCTGCTGTCATCATCCTCTCTCTACTTGTAATGCGGCTGAAAACTTCCCTCTCTTATCGGCAGGGTCTGAAGAGGCCTAAACACCAGGCAGAAAGATGGGATTTTAAATCGCACTCATTGAGGCATTCATCCAACACAGATTTACCACTCGGTGTACAAGTGTCTGCCTTCGTCTGGCAGCCCTGTAAAACAGTGGTAGCAACATATGTGCTAAAAATCATGCCAGTTACAAGCCTAAAGCCTTTAAGACAGGAGATTCCTATTTATAACATTTATTTTGGTGACAACTTGGTCTCAAAGCAGCCAAGTAATCCATTTTCAGGTATTGCCTGTCAGTCAAATGGTGTGTGCAATGCTTTGCAAACTTCCCTCAGTTTTTCTGTCACTCAACGATTTTTTAGGTTGCTATGACTGCTCGTGCTTCTCTTCCATTTATTCCATATAAACAATGCTTCTGCTTCTGATAACATAAAAAGAAATTCTTTCTGTGAGCCAGGAGGGTGTTTTTTTTCCCCTTTTTAAACAGAAAAGATCTCTCCAGCAGTAAATATAAAGGCTTTCATGTAGTGCCTCTAGCAGACAAGCTCTGTCCATAGATTTATTAATCAAAAATATGATAGATTTTTATCTCAAGAACAATGTTTAGCACTATTCCCAAATGAGATTAGTTTACAATGGCATTTTTCATTTAGTGCAAAATTAGAGTTTGGGGGTTTGTTATACATGTAATGCAGTTTCTTCACATTGGCTGTTTACTTATCTTTTGGGGAAATTGTTATTCTTGTGGAAAGCAAGGATTTTTTTTTACAGCTAAATAATTTCAATCACGCAGTTCACTGCTGTGGCTTATTAAAGATAAAGATATTTTTATTTTCCTTATTTTCTGTCGTGTTTATACTGCTGTGATGGTGGATTCTCGTATTAAACAAAGCCAACGTTTCAGATATTGATGCTAGCATATGTATTCTTGCTATGAGCAGCAATACTGCCAAGAGAGTGGTGTGATGCTCATAGCAACAGATTGTTGTGTTGACTGTTTGATGTCAGTGAGATCTCGTAACCTTTTACAGTCACAGGAGTACTGTGAAAACTTTAAGAACCACCTATAGCAGCAATAAGTGGAAGTAACTGTTCTCTGTATGACTTTATCAGTGTCTCACATCATTGTGGAGTAATTGTGGCCAATTCTTTACAATGTTGCTTCAGTTCACTGAGGTATTTGCTATTTTGTACAGCTCTCCTAAGGACCCAACACTTTTAGTCTTTTCTTTTTCAGCCATATTGGGAACATTACCCTGTTATGTAACCCATTTGAGGTCAATTTGCCTCACTTTTAATTTTAAAATACTTTGGTATACAGAGGAGTTAATGTCTAGCTCAATGACTGCAAGCAATCCATGTCCCGTGGCTGCAAAACAACCCAAAATCATCACCCCTCTGCTACCGTGCTGACAGTTGGTATGATGTGTTTGTGCTGATATGCTGTGTTTGGCTTTCTCCAAATGTGGTGCTGGGCATTATGGCCAAACAAACAAGACTCCGGTCTTGTTTGTCCAAAGGACATTGTTCCAGAAGTCTTGTGGTTTGTTCAGATGCATCTTTGCAAACCTAAATCATGCTGCCATGTTCTTTTTAGAAAGAAGAGCCTTTGTCCTGGAAGCCCTTCCAGACAAACCATACAAGTTCAGTCTATTTCTAATTTTATTGTCATGAACTTTGACATTTAAAGTTTTTTGACCTAAGTCCTGTAGAATCTGAGATATAGTTTTTTTTTGTTGTTCCCTTTAGCAGTGCATTCTCTGAGGGTTCAAAATGTATAATGAGAGATCCTCGTCATTCCTGTAGAAATGGTAGGTGTATTTGGTAATGTGCAAAAATATGAAAAATGACTGTATATGGTCATCACAGGCGCACAGCTTAGACTGTAGAGGTGGGGGGGGAAATCGATACTGTGTAGTATCGTGATATTTTGTTTGCTAATAATGTATCGATACAGGGACAGCAGAAATCGATATTTTGTTACAAAAAAGTTTTTGCTCTGACTTCAGAGCATGTTGATCCTTTTTCTGAGCAAGAATCCTTCACTGTCCAAATGTGTTTAACTTTTTTTTTTTTGGCAGCAATAAACATGACAGTTTACTTATTTTAATTTAAGACACGTTTTATTTTAATTAAGTTTAAAACTTTTTTATTTAATGTAAAATTATATTTTGTTTTAATTTACTTTCAAATTCTTCAGTTGCTGAAGGGGCTGCATAGTTTTCATATTGCATAGTTCAGAATAGCTATAATTGTACCAGACGGTTGCATTCAGTTAAGTTGGACTAGACTGTAATACAAACCGTTCAGTTTGTCAACAATAAAACTGACTGAAATGAGAGAAAGACTGACTGTGAGACTTTGATATTAGATAAAATGAATATTGATAAAGTTTACCTTTATGTGCAGAATCTGAATATCACAAAATATTTTAAAAAATTGCAATAATATCGTATCGTGCGTTAAGTATTGTGATAATATCGTATCGTGGGATGTATGGTGATTCCCACCTCTATTAGACTGTCAACATGGAATCTTCCTTCTGTTTGCTGTTCAAACCGTCTGTACAAGGAGCAGCCAGTCAGAACAAAGATGGCTTCAAGTGTTTAAGCACCTTGTTTCAAACAATGAACTATGAATCGTCATAAAACTGTATTATTGCCAGGATCTTTACCTTATAATATAAAACACCTTGAGGCCACTGTTGTTGGGATTTAGTGCTATATAAATAAAATTGAATTGAATAATGCAAAGCTATTCTAGTAGAGGCCAAGAATAAAAACACTGAGCTGAAAATTAGCGAAATAACTTCCCTTTAAAACCAGCAGTTTCTTGCAGACATTGTTTTATGTTCTAAGCGCTGGCCTTCATTTCAGTAACACTGCACTAAATAAACTTGAGCACTGTGCCACCAAAGTTTGTTACCTAACAAATGTTAGAGGTTTAACAAATATGAGCTTCAGATGAACTTTAATGATCTGTTTGGATCTGGACAACCTCTGAGTGGCTACCAATTTATTTGAAGCTAAAAAAAAAATGAAATTGAGGACAACTACAGTGATCCAATCTTATGTCCTTGTGGGGAACCTATGTGGCCTGGCGGTTGAAAAGCAACCTGTGTGCAAGACATTCTTGGTTTGATGCCAACTGGAGAATTTTGTTGAACATTATTTCACCTCTCTTTCCTCATTTTCTATTACCTCTGTTCAGCCTTGGAACAAAATGCTCTCAAAGACACTCCTGAAATACCACAAGTACATATGGTTATGCCAAGAAGCTGTACGCTAATTCAACAAAGATTTTGATGAACTCTTAGCCTTTCTTTTTTTTTTTAACCCTTTAAAGCCGGTTGGAGCAGGCACACTCTGTTTTGCGTAACTATTTTTAAATCCCGGTAGCACTGCAACCACATAAGCTAGCGCAATAATTATTTTTACATATGAAACCACAGGAGTTGTACTTACATCTTATGCCATCAGCTTGTCCTCGGTCACAGTTTCCTTCCACTTATAGCTTTGCAAAAACTGCATAAAAAGCACTTGCAGGAACAAAAACACAATATTCCAGAAACACACTTTGCCGATCCGATCAGCTGTTCATAACACTTCCTAGTTGGAATAAACTTCAGCGCGAACTATCGCATGTCCCCCATTACCTGCCCAAAACAGGAAGTGACGTCATTTCGCGGAAATGTAGTTTTTTACCTTCCGGGCCTATACAGGCATATACTGGTGTTTGTAAAGGTTATGTTTGACTTTATGATTTTCTGTGTCATTTCTGGGATGCTTAGAAGTCAAATTGCACTGCTGGAAATAGTTTATTTTGATGCACATGCTGTTTTTTTGCAAATTTGCATTATAATATTTATTTTCGTTTTTCCTGCAGTATATAAAAATTGGTGTATTTAAAAAATAAAACTATGAAGACACTCAAAATAAGTTTCCTGTGGTGGGAAACTATTTTGTGCAACTTTTTTGTATTTACAGTTTTGAGGGATAAGCCTCTTAAATTTCTCTAACTAGAAATATATGTTAAAAAAACAAAAACGATTTTAAATTTTTTTGTAGTTTATTGCACTTTTTTGCAATTTATGTAATCACTATGCACTTAATGCATACATATTAAAATTTGGGCTATAATGGTTGTATTGATGTATAGCAACTTGAAATGCTCCCAAAAATGGCACTACAGCATGTAAAAATATAAAGATAAGCTCTGGCGGACTTGGTTCTATGGTAGGTCTTAAAGGGTTAATATATATTCTATTGTTTTGTTTTCAAGCAGTACAACATATTCATTGTTCTGCACTAAGATCCAAGAAAATATTTAAAATAGTACAAACTAAGAAAAGCCAATAAAGTTTGTTACCAGTTAGAATTTACATAAAGTTTAAACATCTAGCTTCTGCACCTGCCATTTTCAAAAAAGGAGAGAAGAATGCTTTCCTGAAAAAAATGTCTCTTAGAAACTGAATGATTCAGCAAATGCTGCAAAAATGTCAGTGAGTCCATATTCCTTTATCTTCATATTTCCACCTCATTGTTCAGGATATTGGAATATGAGCAAAAAGGCAACATAAAATAAATCAGTACAGTTTAAAAGCTTAAAGCAGCACCGCATCACCTGCTGGCTACAGCCCAGGTTTGTTGCTGCTTGTCATCCCCACGGATCCTAAAGAGCCTCAGCTCCTGCACCTTCCATCCAGTATGATCCATCCACTGATCTGCTCACCCCAATCCTGACAGCAGGGTGTCCCCTCCTACCAGCAGAGTTTAAAGTGGGCCAGAACAATCCAGAACCTTCTCTTAATGAGCATTTAAATATGATAAGCAGATTAACGCATATTACTGTCAAATTAATTATGTTTTTGCCTGCTGCAGCCTGGCAGTTGCTTCCAATGACAGCATGGAGATACTTGCTCAGTAACAAGAAACTAATGAAAACATCCTACAGCCCACTCACACCCTTTTTTCCATCTCATCACCATTCATGGTGCAGATGCAAATAAAATGGCTCGCAGTACTTCAGCATTTAGCTAGCGTCACATAAGAGGAGCAAGCGTAAGCTGAGTAAAGGGGGTTTTTTTTAGAGCCAGGTCATTTCTGATTCTGCTCAGTTTAGCACAAAATGAGTGTGTGAGCTCCATGTAAAGTTAGTCTATTTCTCAGAGAGAGAGAAAAAAATTAATGTGACAAAATCAGAAATGAGAAAGATGTAGGTAAGAGAGGACAGAAGAGGAAGATGAAAGATGATTTTCAAAGGTAAGGAGTGCTCTGCAAGTGAAATTGGCTAAACTGGAATTTTAAATCTTACATGTAACATCCTCGTTTGAGAGGTTTTAAATCAGATGGCGCTATACATGATGAGTAGCTGAATGCGTTTGTGAAACTTCCTTGCAAAACAAACTGAATTATACTAATTTTGTATTATTTTAAGGTTAACATACCAGGCTGTTCAGTGCAGGCTACACTGGTTAGATCACAATGCTGTGGTGAAGTTCACAGTGATTCATTATGCTGGGCTGGTACAGAGCAGGCTATTCATGGTCACTGTTAGGTTACATCAATTAATTGAGGCAATGATTTTAATTAGATTGAGATGACACATTGTATCTTGCTGAGTTAATTTGGAGCCTTAAACCCACAAAGAGCAGTGAATACTGGAGAAGCAGCAAAGGTCGGGTCATCGCTGCTTGTACAAAGGAGAAAAATCAGCTGGACCTCACAAAGCAGATTACTGTGTGACTTCTTTCTGAGTAATTACTTTGCCCATGTTGATCTTAGTGTGACCCTACCTGCTAAATCCCACCTTAACGCCTGCCTAGAACTCAGACCTCCTCTCATAAACAAGAACTTCAAATCTGTCTTTTTCTCTGCTGCTGACTTCCAGTCACCCTCGCCTGCTGGGCTGAATCTTGTTTCTTCCCTGTTACAGAAATGTATCATTAGGATGTTGCTTATCATTGCTCTTATCATAAATTCTTAATCATCCTATAACTACAGTTGACTAACTGTGCTTTTATCTGCAACTTGAAATATGAAGTTAAGGAGTTCTGCTCCTTTTCTTTGTAAGCACCTCCGGCCTGTTTGGAATTTTGTTTGGAATTTCAAGTCTGACTTCAAATATCTACTTCAAAATACCCTGCAAAAAGATAGCAGATAGTATGAGAGTGATTGTTTTTGAATAGTGTATCAGAAACTGATAAAAAGAATTTTAAAAATCAGAAGGACTTTTCGTATGAACACTCTTCTTCAGCATATTCACATTCACATGCTTATGTTGTATTTGTATATTGCCCAGGGTGCTAGCTGCTGACTGCCAGTGAAAAGATCTGCCAGCTCCAACTTTCATGACATTTGCCAGTTTGATTTCCTCCCTTCCAAAAACTGAGCAAACTGACTATAACTTGTTTATGAATAGTACCAAACAGAAAATCTTTTTAGATAAAAAAAAAAAAACATTTCACTAAAAGTTTAAGTTTTCAGGTGGGGAAGGGAGGAGTCGGGGGTGGGGGGTCATTTTATTAGCTGATTAAAACCGATGATGCGGCAGCGGTTTAGACAGATTTGGCTCACAACTGAGGCAACACGAGGCAAGGACAAGCACAGAGCTGCAGACATCCTAAAAAAAAATGTATTTTTTAGGTTGAAGACTGTGTGACCTTGTGTGTTTTCAGGGCGCTTAAATTAAAAATTTCAAACTCCAAACGAGATTTATTTTTTTATTTTTTTGAGAATTTCAAAAGCAATGCTGAAGGACCATGAACATTTTGCTCTCGAAACTATAGGTGAAAGCTGCTTGTACATTTGTAGCACCCTTTAGACGCATACAAATGAAGTTAAGCTTTTAAAAACTACAAAGTAAAACCACTGAACTATGAAATGTGATGAATTGGTGCAAAAATTGTGCAACTAAAGTTACAATAACCTCTTTATTTTGAGTGTGTGGTAAAGCAGTTTAATTCCAAATTAATTTTTACAGCCTTAATTTAGCCGTAGAATAAAATTGCTGCTTTGAGTGGCTTACATTAAAAAACAAGTTTAAAGCATTTTTAGAAAACAGTTGCGTTATATGATAAGAGTTCTCAGAGATCTCAGTTTTTGTGCCCCATACACAATACAGTTGGAGGAACACCAGTTTTATTAACAACTGAGAACATAAACACTTACTGGGAGTCCTTAATTGCTACACAAGGCTCAGACATGGTGACCTGCTAAAAGCTAAACCTTAACGCCGAATTTTAACTTAAACATTACTAGTCACTGAAGTCCTTGTGGACTATTCTGTACATGTAGGCAAAAAGTAGAGCTTTAATAAATCAGTATAATTTAAGATCTTTTAAGTTAAATGCTCATCTTCTTCTCTCAGAAGAAGATGCTACAGGTTGCTCTAGCATCCTCTTCTGTTACACCCTCTGCATGTCCTTCTTTACTACATCTCATGACCTCCTCTAAGGTGTTCCTCTGGACTGACAATGACATATTCAGCATCCTATGCCTAATATAGCCACTATCTCTCCTCTGCACATGTTCAAACCATCAGCCTTGCTTTTCTAACTTTGACTCCAAACCACTAAACCTGCGCTGTGCATCTGATATATTCATTTCTAATCTTATCCATCCTGGTTACTCCCACTGAACACATCTTTTTGTCAGTGTCACCCTTTCTAAACCTTACACAGCACATCTCAGTACCACCTTGTAAACCCTTCCTTTCACTCTTGCTGCTATTCTTCTGTCACACCTGTCTCCACCCACCCCACCCTGCCGTCAATGTCTTCTTTATCTCTCTTTTCTACTATCTATTGCTTTAAATGGTTTACTACTTGTACTCCTCGCCTACTCTTCACCTTTCCACCTGTCTTCCACTCAGTCAAACACATAATCTGTGTTGCTTCCACTGACTTTCATTCGTTTTCTCTATGGTGCATACCTCCACCGTTCCAGGCTTTCTTAGACCTGCTACTACTACTCTCACCACAGTTCAGTGTTATCTGCAAATATCATAGTCCACAGAGACTCCTCCCCCATTTCATCCGTCAATATTTAATCAATAATGAATGAAATCATTTTAATTAAATGAGGGCTCTGCCTGTATTCACATAGTGAAACAGAAAATGAACTGGTATTTTTCCAGTGATTTTCTTGTCTTATAGACCTCCAAAAGCAGCTTTTATACTATAACCCACATTTACATATTATGTGTACTATTTATCACACACACTCATAAGGACAAACTGGGGGACTGCGACTCAGCACATTTCAAAGAACATCAAGAGGAAAACTGGTAAAATGATCCAATTACACAAAACAACACTGTTTTTCACCAGTTGTAAATGGGACTATAAATTGGATATATAATTCTGTATGTACCCTTAACTTCTATATTCTCAACCAAGTACTGTATTTCAAACTCTGACAACAAATTCTCTTTTTACACTAATAAGCTGTAGGGAGGTTTACAGTAAACAGTAAATTGGACATTTTAAACCCAAACAAATCTGAGGGTGAAGACAATTTAGATTCCTCCCTCCTATTCCTGAGTGCTGATCTAATCGTTGCTTCTGCAGCTCATATTTTTAATTTATAGCTTGCTTCAGGTAAAATTTCAAAAATCTGGAAGGCTGCACAGGTTCTCCCGCAGCATAAAGCTGGTCACCCAGGTGAATTAAATAATTACCATCCCAACTCAAAATTGTCTTGCAAAAACCTTAAAGTGCCTAGTAAACGTTCCACTGACGCTGTGTCTTGAGTCAAATAACATTTTACAGTCAGAGCAGTCAGGATTTAGATCATGTATCAGCGCAACATCAGCAGAAATTTGTCTTCAATATTATAAAAGCCCTTAGTAATTCTGAATATCACTTTACACTTTGCACAATGTAGCAAATAGAATTTAGACAGGACTCTCTAAAGCTTTCAGGTCAAGTCTCTTTGCCATCAGTGCAGGCGTTCCTCAGGGATCCATTCTTGGACCTCTTTTAATTCCCCAATAAAAGTAAATATCATCTTTGCATTTTTATGCAGATTACAATACTTTATATCCCATTGGCTGTTCCATTGATCTGGCCATTGCAAATTTCAGTGTTCTTTAGTTACATTTCAGAATAAAATTGACTTTCGGCTGCTCACTTATTCACAAGGTGTCGCCACAGCAGGTAGCTCCGCATGTTTGATCTAACAGATTTTTTATATCCGTTGCCGTTCTTGATGCAACTCCAAAGCATTGGTGTTGTTTTGCAGCTACACCCTCTGATTTCACTAGCACACCATATATATAATATATATATATACATACACACACATACACACACACACACATATATATATATCCCTCAGAACAGCAGCTGAGAGGGATGAGGGAGGGATTTGGACAGCGATAGCTAAAATCTATAATGCTGGTGTTGTATTTTACAGGCTGTGTTTGCATTGTGGCATTTCTGCTCTAAACCCATTTGCATCTCTTCCTCTTTGTCTGTGTATGTATGTGTGTGTGCGCTCATATTTGTGTGAAAAAACAAAGAGGCAGTGTGACAGAGGCTGGCATAAATAAGTGTGCTGTGTTTTCAGAAAGCCCTGTTTTTAGACTGTGACATCTGACGAAGGAGGAGGGGATGAACAGATGTACTTTGCTCATGCGTCTGACAGGTGTACCAGAAAGCTCTCTCCCCTCTCCTGACAAGCAAAGCTTGCATTCCTTTTTCCAGATCTCCTCTGAGCCGTACTCTCTCTCCTTCCTTTCCTGTCCCTCAGACACAGACCGGCCCACAGTACCTGCAGGTGGGACCTCACTGGTGACTTGAGCAACGTGCCTGGGATCCTATTAAAAAAAGCAACTCAGTGCGCTGTGTTCTCTCAAGTGTAAAGCCTATTTCATTCCCTACGAGCCAAACAGCTTGCAGTCGCTTGACGCTCTGGTGGTTTGTTGCAGATGGAAAATAGAACTGCAGAAGCCTGGGTTTGTTTGTTTTTGCCATTTGGTTGTGATCGAGATACAGTTTGTGGCATGGAGTTGACTTGGCTAAGAACCAAGGCTTTGCACCCTATAAGCTTTTTGTGGACACACCCAAACTTTGGACAGACCAAATTTAAGAGTTTTATCAATTTAGGAGTAATTTATGCAGTTTTTAAAAATTTAAAAGCTTACTCCAGCAAAACTTTGTTTCTCCATTTCAAAATTCTCCCAAATGGCTCACAACTGAGAATCAAAGATTGCATATTTTGGCCTTGGAGTCTTTCAGCTGTACTGATCCAATTTTGGGATGTTTTTTTGGATTTAAACCTCTCTCTGGAAAAAAAAAAAAAAACAACCTTGGGTTTTATTGTGTATTTAAATGCTCTTTGATAATCACACTTTGTTTGTATTTTGGAAAAGTCATTTGAACAAAACTGCCCAGAAAGTCAATGAAACTTTTGGTTCAAAAGTACTCTTGACACACACAAAACAAAAAACAAGAGCTGAAGGTAAACATTTATCTGAATGAAGTTTTGCTTAAGGGTGCAAATTCATGTACTGCATTTTCCTATTAAAAACCCCCACTTCATTTCCAGTTTGGTATTGGGTTGCAATTAAACCATCAATGGATCTATCTGTTATCCTCACATTCTGAATAACTTCGCAGCTTCTGGACTGGGACTACCTGACCAGTACATAAATGTGGGATGCAGAGTGAGACCCTGTTTGCATAAAAATGATAAAATAATCGGCAACTGCTGCTGTAAACACGCCAAGTTCTGGTTTCCCACTCCATCACGTTTCAGTCAGCAGTAACTCAACATCTACCAATTCCTCCAACTGGTTGTCGCCTCAGCTGCTTGCCTCAAAGTTCAGATTCATGTAAGTGGGCTACTTGTTTGTTCCCTGTCATTGCTACAATTAACAATTACAATTAATGCTAAACTGCTACATCACTTTTCTCATAAAATTAATCTTTTTGTCTTTTTTTTAAATCCTATTTGTTTATTTATCAGGGCCAGTCAATATTAATGGATATGAGACTATAATATATGATGCAAATAGCCAGATTCTAGCGAAAGTCACCCATATGGAAAATATATATATATAAATCTTATAAAGTTTGTATCTGTCTTGTGTGAAACTTGTATGAAAAGCACACAAGAGTGAAAACAGATATAAGATCCCTTGAAAAATTATATAAATGAAACTTGTATGTTTTGGATACTTACTAAAACAATATATGTAATGAGAAAGTGGCCACTTTCATGAGTAAATCATATGAATCTTATATGATTCACTATATGAAGTAGGCCACATCTTATGCAAGTCTTTTATAAGTTTTTACTATTTCTTTTCCATTCGAATAGGTAACATAAAATTATACAAAGCACAACTGAGAGTATATACAACAGGACACATAATAAAATACAATTACAATGATGTATACAGAGGATTTACCATAATAACTCTATTTCCTTTGCCTTAAAAGAAATGAGAAGTTATTCCAATATTTATTTCCCTTTAGTCACAGCACAATTTGTTCAAAAGTAGTTTCACCTGTGACGAATGTCACAATTTCTTTTAGTGATGTTGCCAGTACCAATCCCACTGACAGTCCTTTGGCAGGGCAACCCTATATATAAAACAAAAATACCATGTTTACAAATCTCAGATCTCTAAAGGTGTTTTTAATCAAAATATGGCTGTCTTCAAAAGTGATTCTGTTGTATTGATTATTGTTCGATCTGTTAATGACCAGGTAGTACAACAATCATCAATGTGCTTCATATATAATGAAAAGATTCAGACAGAATTGGCTATCAGAAATAATAATTTGCTTGAAATGTAGCCATTTAAATGTTTAAACCGTGTGGCAGGAATTAAAGAGAATTATTTAATTGACGTTAGCTCAATGATTTAAGGGTTAGAACTGGAACATCAAGAAGGTTTTAATCCGGTGGCTGCAGACTCTCTACATGGAGTTTGCATGCTTTCCCTGTGCATGCGTGGGTTGTTCCAGCTTTTTCCCCACAGTCCAAATACATGCTCATTAGCTTAATTGCTAATCCTAAATCAACCGTACATGGTAACCTAACAGCCTAAGATCAATAAGCAGCTGAGAAAATTGATGGATGATTTTCATAAATTGATTCTTCAAATCTGCACAACAATCAAAACTAGAGATTGCTAACATATAACCAGTCCAAATCATCATCAGCATACATAAAACAGTACATCTTCCATCTATGAACTTTTTCTCTTGTTTTATAAAGGCAATGACCTGTCAGGAAGTGGGCTTGGATCTGTATAGTGTTAAAAATTCCCTTTCTTCCCTGACCTTGATGCAAAGGCTTTGTTCTTTATATATATTTCTACAGAAGGAACTGCAGAATGCCAATTTATTTCTGTGTGTCTAAGTTTTAAGGAGGTGGTACAAAACAGCAGGCTAAATGGACTTTCCTAAAAGAAAATTAAGACCATTAATTTAGTCACAGCTAAAACTTAAATACTTTGATTAACACAGTGAGAAATCCTTTTAATAAAGACTTCAAATATACCCAAGGCGATACGGAAAACACGAGGAATTTAAATCACAACTGTTCCATAAAGTTTTTGCAAAGCCTTCTTCGGTCCTTGCAGAAATCGAATACAAGCTAAATTCAGCATCCCCAAGACAATGTTAGTCGGATACTCAAGTTAAAACACGGCAAAGGCATTTGTCCATTAATCAAACGTATCTTTCCTTCTCTTCTCTTTATTGATTAATGAAAGATCCAACATGAATGAAATCACAGTACCGGCTCTATCTTTATCATATCTGTCAGTGATGGTAGTGGTGTATCTGCAGCATGGGTTTAATCTTTCCTTTGGAGGCACAGACTCTCGATCAAACAGCAAATCACACTGAGGGCACAGCAGCAGCCCCAAATCCCTGACTTCAACACTGAAAAACGAGGCAAAATATACAGATTCACATGAGATAAGTCTGCAAGCACGAGTGCATGATGGGAATATTTAGTTACTGTGAGGACACAGTAGAGACATTGCTCTGCCCTGGTCTGAATAGCAAACTTTAATCATTATGTGAATCTTGGCTGTCGAACTTGCTGGCAAAATGCCGTTAAAGACATTAAAGGGAGATTCAAACAACCGAGTAAAGGGATTAGTTTCTGAAGGGTAGTCAATGACAAACTGCTCTTCATTAATGGAAATTTCTTGGGTAAATATACATTTTAGAAAAAGTGTGGCTCATTACATTGGCCTAATAGACGTGTCAGATATATATTTTTATAATTTCATCGTGACTAATGTTTTAATTTGACTGGCATTTTGACCTTTCGAGTAACATAATTGTTCCTGTTTCATATTTCAGAGTTGATTGCTTTGCTTTAAATAGCTCGCTGTGTTCTCTTTAAAGAGACCGAATCAGTCCAATTATTTTAAAAGCATATTTCATATGGCCATCAGAGCTTACAATGTGCAGCACATCCTTGATGCATTTGTTCTTTTTAAAAGTGGAATTAGAAAGAAATTAAAAGCAAAGTGTATCCGCCATCATGGCTTTGGAAGACTGATGCCTGGGTTGTGGCAACCGCTGCGATCCGAAAATGGCTGTGAAAAGCAAATCTGCATAGGCAAACACAAGCAGAGAACACAGACACACACACCGAGTCTGTCTCTCTCTTGAACAGACAAACACGATGATTCTTATTTCTCTCACAGGGAGAAGTCCAGGTGCTGTAACCTTTTGCTGCTAGTCCTGTCAGAGTGAAAAACCCAGCTGTGTGCTGGGAATGACATACTGCAAATAGGCCTTCAGCTTCTTATTGGCATTCAGCGAGCCCAACACTTCTCTTTTTCTCTTTCTCGATCTCTGTGTCGCTGACTCTCCTCTCTCTCACACACACACACACCTACAGATCCACTTCCCCGCTTGTCACCGTGCATAATGATAAGCCCATCCAGAGCACCATCTTGTGGACATCTCCAACTCTGGTGGTTGTCTAAAACGTCCCTTTTGATTACATTCAATTAAGCAACTGACTAATCAGCTTCAATCAAACGTCTCCGGGTGCTCTTTCTTTAATGGCACAATAGGAGTACCTCAAGAAAAGCAAAAGCTTGTTTAATTTTAACTTTAACACATACCATCATTAGCACCGTCTTTCACAGGGTTCACCGAGACAGACGGAGACGAGGTCTTACATAAATAGATGGTTTTAAAGTTTTAAAGTTACATCAAAGGAATAAGTTTTCAAGCAAGAGCAGAACTCTGCAGGACTTTTTGCATGACTAGCAGCACTAAACGTGACTAACAACACACTGTGCCATGACAAACAGAGCTCTGGTCCTCTCACCCACAGATCCAGCTACCCCCCACCAGTGCATATAAATGTTTAAAAAAAATCCAATGAGTGTACGTATGTGTGCGCTGCCATGATCTCTGTCCCCAGGGTGTGTAGCAGCGCAAACCCCACTGCCTGTGCTCTGGTGCAGCCATCTGGATCACAGTGGGAAGCACCTGCTCGCAGGCTAACACTTTAACACTGCATCTGCTATGCTCCCCTCGCCAATCATTTCCACCTGAAAACCTTTTCCTCTGTATTAGGAATAAATGTTTTCCCCCAAAAGGCATCAAGTGAATGGATTTCAGAGCAAATGTGTCCTACTTGTTAAGCTTTTCCCCAGATTTTGCTGTCACTTTAATTCAGTTGAAGAAAAAAGGGAGAAGACTTCCTGCTCATACTCAGTTTTACAAATATAATTCTTTAAAGCTGACCTTAATCAATACTTCTAGATAGAAAGTGGATCAAAATAATTAGCATAATATGAAAGGGGTCAATCATGGTGCCAATTCTTATCATTTCGTTCACTGTGACCAGTCTTGCTTTTAGGGAGGTAGCTGTATTGATCAGAGGCGCTATATCATATCAAACAACTAGCTATGAAAACAGTGAAGATTGAAGTTGCTAAAAAAGACATATTTTACCCAGTAGAGACCAAAACAAGAATTAAAACCAGTGAATTGTAATGTTATTGTCATTTCCATGTGAAAACAAGAACAAGTCATTGTTCAAAACCTTGCCATATCAACTCAAGAAGTGAGGTCAGTATTTACAGCTTCTTTCTGTTGCCCCCATGTGGCCAAAAATCTCATTGCAACCTTTTCCAAATACTTCCACTCTTATCTATTCATTTCAACTCAATTCTATTTTATTCATTTTGTTTTTTAAATCAAATCACAAAGCAGTCAAGGCACTCAAGGCACTTTATAAAACCCCTACAATATTACAATGACAAAACAACAATCACACAACCTTCTTTGGGCAAGGACTTGGTGACAGTGGGAAGAAAAAACTCCTTTTTAATAGGAAGAAACCTTTGGCAGAACCAGGCTCGTGGAGGGGCAGCAATCTCCTGCCATCGGCTGAGATGGCTGGGAGCTACCCAACTTCATCATAGGTGGTGAAAGCCATCACTCAGGCCAGTATTTCTATCATGTCATCTTCACCTTGAAAATCTAATCTGCCAGGTTATTTATGTCAACACAGCCAAGTGCCGATTTGTTTACCAGCCTCACTTGTGCTCTTACCTCACCCCAGATTTATTGACCAACTAACTCAGTCAGAGGTTGCCACCGAGACAAGCAATCATGCTCGTACACCCGTGACCTCTGATGTCAAGTTGCTACAGCGGGATGCAGCAGCAGCAGCATACTGATAACGGCTCTCTGCTTGCAGGTGGAGGCAAAAAATCTATAATTCATTTTCAGCTGCCCTTCTGATAGAAATGACGGTGTGAGGCCAAGAAATAGAGTTTGTACATTATTAGCTGATGAAATCGCACAGACGCCAAACAACATAATGCAGTCCACAGAAACAGCAAAACCCAGCTTGATACGACTTGACAAAAATATCACTGTATTCTTTCACTGCAGAACGTTTGTAAAATAAGTAACGGACCGGTGTGTTTGCCTTAGTGGCATGTAGCAATGAGATTGCAATTGCAGCTAACTGATTCTCTCCAGGTGTGTACCTAGGTTGCCAGTAATACCTCTTTACCACCGATGTTCTGCCAGTTCCTAATCTAGAATCAATTTCATGTTTTTCCCACCTATAAATATCTGGTGCTGGTGCCAACACAGCATCAGAACCACTATGGGTTTCCAGAAGTTGAGCAATAATTTCCACTCAGTAACATTAGGTTATAAATTCTAATGGCACTATAACTGGCTTCACACCAGCAACACATTAAAAAACAAACAAAACATGAAAAGCCATCTCTAGAGCAGGGGTGTCAAACTCAGTCTTATGAAGAGTGGCAGCTGGAAGCTGAGATCACATTCAGGGTCACGCATGAAATCACTGAGACGTTTTAATATATCAAAAGCATACGTAATGCTACCAGTTCATTTTTATAAGTATAGTTTGGTCCATATGAAAGTCAAATCAATAGAAGTCAACAAGTTGTCATGCTAATATAAATTTAATCAAGTACTGGTAGGAGTTAGAAGTTACTGAAATACCTGCAAGCACACATGGGAATACAGTATATAAGGGGGGAAATTGAGTTTGTAGTTCAAACAAACTTAAAAGTTAATATTTGGTTTGGTAACCTTTATTCTCCAACACAGCCTGAACTCTTTTAAGGCGAGCTTTTCTGTAATTTCTTGAAGTAATCTTCAGGAATAGTTCTTTGGGATTTTTGAAGGACAATCCAAAATTCTTTTAATGTTGGCTGCCTTTTGTTCTGTTCTGTCAAGATGATCCCACACTGCTTCAATGATGGTGAGGTCCAAGCTCCAAAGCAAAAACTTTGAAAGACGTTCAGAAACCCTGGAGTACTGCTCAAGACCATTTTACAAACAGTTACAAGAAAGTCTGGCTGCCTAGAACCAAAACATCAAGAAATAATCAGAAAAGTCTCCAGATTCTTCCACAGTACTGTATTTCTTAAAAGTTTGAAAATTAAAACTAAAGGACTATAGGGAATGCGAGTTTTGATAATGTATATCACTCTCACCTTCCAACGTGAGATAAAATAAAACTTTCGAATTGGATTTTTCAGTTTTTCATCTAATTTGATATAAGATATAAAAATGTTTTTCAAGGGCAGCAAAAGCCCAAATATTCTTATTGTTAGGTCATTCTAAACGAATAAAAACACATAGGCCTTACTCGCACTGGAGCACTAAATTTGGCAGGTCACATTTTATATAAGAACCACTCGTACCGAAACTCAGAGGCGAGCATTTCCATCTTCACAAATAGAAGTCACAGTGATCTCCTCTGTGTCTTCATTTGTGCTAAATGAGACACCAAAACATGTCAAAGGGGGTTGAAACCTTGAACTACAAAGAAAAACAAAAATCAAAGAGGGTAGGATGAAATTCATGTAGTTGGGAGAATTCTTTTGAAAAGTTTATTGAAAAATGACTACAAGGCACACAAAGAGTTTTAAAGAGAATCGGTTAATGAAAAGATGAGTCATCTGACATATCAACACTTTATTTTGTTTCATTTAACTTATTGTTCGTGCCATATATAACATTACAGTTTGAATCTCATTTTCTGAGAATCAATAATGACAATAACGTGTATTCAAAGTCTAAAAGATATTAATAAAATACACCAAGGTGCATAATCTGAAAGAACATTACAATTGACAGTGTTCAAGTCAATAATTGGATTTGATTTCTTTGTGCACATAATACGCAAAAACCTTGAGTTGCACATGAGATTTCACTCCCATATCAATGCAGCAGGTTCTTGGCAGCTCATCTGTAGTCCTCATTTCAAAGAGAAATGACAAAATGCTGTGAGAGCATATTCAGTCCATCATCTTTGTTCGTGGTAATCACTTATTTTTATACCATTATAGCTGAGAGAAGAGTTGAGCGGCATTGTCGATATTTACAGATTCCTTTGGTGGCTCTCTGACAACCTAAGAAATTTAAAAGTATATATGTTGATAGAAATAGAATTGTTTTAAAAACACAGGTAAAAGAATGTTAAAAGTCCATGATTTCCTCCTTTACCTGTATTTGTTTCTTTGGTTCAGGAGCGACTGACTTTGAAATGCTCTTAACATCCCTCTGGACTTCTGTGAAGATTTGATTTAGACTCTCCACTTTCTCCTTTTTCACTGTATTGATCTGTGATACCGCAATCATGTTAGAGCAGATGCAACAAACACCACGAACAAGGGAGGATACATAATACATGTACAAAAACAAAACCCAATAAGCCAAAGAAAACAAAACTGGGAGTAAGAGATGAAAGAGATCTTACATGTTTGAGTGTTGTTGTGACGGGTTTCGCTTTGGTCTTGTTCTTCAAGTGCTTGTTTGCCACTTGAAAGACGTTCTTCTGTTTTTTCCCCTTTTGTTTATTCTTTGCCATTTCACCTGTGGAAAGAACGGCAATCAGCATGGATGCATTTGTGGAAATTATTTACTTTCTCTACCATGTTATTCCTCCAGTGATTCCCTGTGTTTGTCTGGCAGTCTCTGCGCTGATCACACACTCACAGATCCATAGCTTGCTCCTGATTCTAGACGTGCCTAGAAAGCCACCTGATTATCAACACCTCTTTTTACCCCAAAAAGCTCAGTTATGGCCATGGGCCTTAAAACAGTGGTCAAAAAGGTGTAGATGATATCAGGAAATGCTGTAAGTCAAATGAAAACGCACTAATTCAGTCAAGTTTTATAGTGTTATAACTTTTTATATTAACATTTTCCTGCACAACCTGCTCAAAGAACAAAAAAAGCCCTCTCAGTACACAGAGGGCTGATGTTGGAGTTTGATTTATAAACTACATAAATTCACAAATTCTTCCTGCCCAGTGAAGGTGACACACACAACTGCAGATTCTACAAGAGGCATAATAAGCAATAAACACGGCACAACTGAAATCTGCAAAAGGTAAAGACAACAGCAAAAGTATAACCTCCAGGGGGGAAAATATATTGCTTTGTCATTTACATTTTTTTTTTTTATTTTAACCTTATTTGGGGACAATGATTTCGCCCAGTTTAACTGGTGAGTCTGTACATGCAGATTTCATGGTCTGGTGAAAAATGGAATCAAAGTGGATAAGGAGTCATAATGTGGCTGAAGAGCTGGGTGGAAAAAAAAACAAGCATATCTGTAGCTAAAGGCCTTTGCTGATATTATATGTGTTTTATTTATTTGTTGTTTTTTCTTTTTCTTTTCTGGTAGCATATTTAGCCTTCATTTTTGACAGGACAGTAGAGTAGGGCGGTGGTATCGACTTGAGCATGGGCCCCCACAGTAGCATTTCAGCATTTGTATCACCTGCTCAAACCATCTCTTCATATATTCAGACTCTGGGAGGCAGCCAGAATACCTGAAGTAAACCTGCAGGCACATGCTAAGGAGAGGGGAACCAGCTTTATGCTGTGAGGCTACAGAGCTAACCACTACATTACCCAGTCACTCCAACCTCATCCTTTTTATTGCCTGCACTTCTGGATATACAGCTTATCTGGGTTTGAGTCACGGGGGCAGCAATCTAAGCAGAGAAGCCCAAGCCACCTCTTCCAGCTCATTCTAGGGGGACACCTAGTCCCTCCCAAGCCAGGTGACAGCTACAGCCTCCACAGTGAGTCCTGGGTCTCCCCCATGTCCAAAACATCTCGCCTAGGAGGCATCCAGGAGGTATCCAAGTCAGATGCCGGAATGACTTTAATGAAGCTATTATCTGGGTCTCTGGTGGAAATATGGAACTTTTCATGCTGTAAGTATGTAAAATCTTTATCTTGTGTACATGGGCACAAACTAGCACGTCTGAGACCAGCCAGGGAAAAAACAAAGATCTTGCTCAGGAAGATAAAAACGCTTCCATTTAGCTGGGCTCGGGACTGGCACTGGGAGTGCACTAGTCTGTGACCTGTGGTAACGTTATAGGAATTTCCAAAGAAACTGTAAAGCTTAAAGACTAAAATTTATCATCAGTTTGTTGCATTTACACGGAAGGACAGCAAATAGACAACGTGAGAGGGAGACATTGTAAATACCTGATACACATACAGCAGTGCATAGAAAACAGTTAAGACAAACAGCCAAGAAGAATACCATCAGGAATATAATAATAATAATAACAATAATAATAACAATAATAATATGTATTACGGTCTTTAACGACATGTAATAATATTTCAGGCAAACTGAAATCCAGTGCGGTAACCAGCTAGTTAGCTGAGTGCCTCACATGTTAGCCTGTGTTATAGTAAACATAACGACGATGAAACTAAGCGACTTATTTGAGGCTACTTATGTTGGTATAACAGTTCGTAAGTGTACGGCTGTAAGATGTTTATACGCCACTTACCGAACTTCCTCGAAGAGTGGCGTTAAAATCCTCGTGCTACTTGAAAACACCACCGTGCCTTCTTGGTGACGTCATTTGCCTGCGACAGAAACGTAACGTTAACGCCCCTGTCACCTGTTTCGAGAGAGTAGCTGACTTTCTTTCTAGGACAAATGAGATAAACGATTATTTAATTTCTTTATATTGTACTGTGAATTAGATAACTAATTCACAGAAACTAAACTTATATATTTATACTCACACCACCATAACTTGTTTTTGCCTGAGATGCATTTCTTCTTTTTTGCTCGCTTTTAGGAACTCCACAGCAGAATATCGGCATCCCCCGTCACACCAACCCACTGCATGTTCTACATGTCTTCTCTAAGATCTTCCTCTTTTCCTCCTGCTGGTAGCTCCATCTTTCAATATATCCGTATTCTGATTTAAAAAAAAAAAAAAAAAACATCCCAGCCTTGCTTTTTTTTTTACCTAATCTGTCCCTCTGGTGTACTCATTTCCCATTCTGGTCATTCCCAATGAAACTTTTAACATCTCAATTTCCGCCTCCTGTCTTTTTGTTAGTCCCGCCATCTCCAAACCATACATCATAGCAGGTCTCACTACCATCTTGTAAATCTTCCCTTCACTCTTGGTGCTATACTGCTGTCACAAATCACCCCTGACCCTCGTCTCCAACCGTTTCATCCCGCCTGCACTCCCTTCTTCACGTCTCTTGTGCAGTGACCATTTTTTATTTTGGTTTGTGCAGTCTATTATTATGTCCTCTTGCACAGTCCAGTTTTCGTTTTTTCCTTTGGACCAGTTCATACGCACCTGTTCATTATCGGTGAATACTGTCTCATTTGACTTTGATTTGTAGGCTAAATATTTATATGTATTATAGTCTGAAATAATAATAAAGCAAACTGGCCTTTAGTTTCTGTTTTGCGCCTTGATGAACTGCGCATATCAGATATATGTCCTATCATTTCTTGCTCCTGAGGCAGAAGGGGCGAGATAATCAGTGAAGCAGAGGTTAAGCCAGTCGCCCCAACCACTGAGCAAACTCATCAGTTCGTTTTAAAGCTTCACGGATCAGGTCCCTGTACCGGTAACACGTTGCTGTGCTGCCTGGGAAGCAACAGCAGGTGGCACCATAATACCACCGCAGCGCTTATCATTACCTGCATGTTTTTTGTTTTTTTGTTGTTGGGGTTTTTTTTTTTTTCTGAAAAACCTTATTATGTCATTGTACTCTGAGTTGCAACGGGAAAGCAAGCGTTTATTGAAGATTATGAAGGAAGACGTATTTGGAGGAAGACGTAACACCCCCCCCCCATCATCACTGACAGCCATCATGCAAATCATGCAGCAAATTGACCTATTAGTTTTTACTTTGTTTTTTTATGAAAATCTTACCAGACAAGCTCTAAAGTTCATATTCCAGACCCCCCACCCCCATTTCACACGCGATTTAACGATTGCTTTGTGCGTTTGCAGACATTTGTACTAACTGGTGTTTGCGACAACTTTTTGTGTAATTATTCGAAATCCATCTACCTCTCTATCGATATCTGGTGATTGTTTGCGCGTTACTGCCGCAATATCTCCACTGTCGTGACTGTAGCCCGTTTAACTGTCCGTCTGAATGTGTCACTGGGCTACGTGTCTTCTTCACTTCCTCACATGACAGACGCGTAAAATCCGTTAGATGAAAGGTGAGCACGCGCTCGTCGCGCTCGAGAGATAGGCTATTAAAGCTTCATCGCTGCTGGCCGATGAAACGTTTAAACCACCGCAGATTCAGTGAGAGAGAGAAAGACAGAGAGAGAGAGAGAGAGAGAGAGATCCATTGATCCGACGTGTTGCAGCGTTGCGGTGCATCTAAACTCCTCCCGGGCTGCCGGACGGACACGCCGCACACTGGGACCCTATATAAGCTTTGCAGCTGTCAGGTGGAGGACACTAGCTGCTCTGCACTGGGGGACGAGTCGCTTTAGCTTTAGGGGATTACAGCTCTGCCTGCACGCTCATACATCCAAACTGTCACCATGTCTTGGGGATACAAACCAAACAATGGTGAGCCGCTGATTGCACTATATATATATATATATATATATATATATATATATATATATATATATATATATATATTACCAGTCCTACCAGCAAGCGGGCTGCTAAATGAACGAAGGACAGTGCATTCACGGATCACTGCGGAGATTTTTTTTTTTTTTTTTTTTACATTGATTTATTTAGCCTACTATGCATATTTGGAGACGCACTCACACCTTCAGCTCCCAAATACACAAATAATTAAAATTTTAAAAGAATATATTTATAGATTGATATTAAATACAATGTTATTATTATTATGTAATTTCCAGGACCTCAGAAATGGGTTGAAAATTTCCCTATTGCCGATGGAGTCCGTCAGTCTCCTATTGACATCGTACCGGGCCAAGCATCATATGACGCGGCGCTGAAGCCGCTCACCCTGAAGTACGACCCGTCCACCTGCCTCGATATTCTCAACAACGGGCATTCCGTCCAAGTGACCTTCGCGGACGACACCGACAGCTCAAGTGAGTGTTAATACTACCCGCACTAATAAATTTACAACCGTCCAGGTACTGATTCAGATTTCTCGGAGAAAACACATTCTCTTACATTCATATTACTCACAGTAACCGAGAAGCTATAAGATTCTTGGATCCAGGTTTGCGGACAATAAAAATCAGGCTCCTGAGGATGATTTATACAATGCAGTCATCTCCACAGCTGCCACAGACTCAAGCTTTAGACTAGAAAGACATTAATACTGTGCTTATAATATAGATGCGCCCCAGATTCCTTAACACCACGCCATTAGCGATGGCACAGATTTTATGTTGTTTTTGAAAAATGAAATATGTCGTTTTTACAATGAATACATTTGCTTAAGGTGCAGAGGTCTCGTTGAAAAGGCAAGCACAAAGCGCGATTGAATTGGTAATCTAACCCTTGGTAAACCTTTCCCACGCCAGCTCTGCTAACAGTGAGGTCAAAAGCACAAAAAAAGGGAAGGTTACTCATACATGAGCTTTGTTAATTATTAATGTCCCCATGTGTGCACAGAAACAGTTACTATGAAATTAATGCTAATATCTTTCTCTTTCAGTAAAATATTATTTATTTGTTTATTTATTTTATGTGTGTTTCCATTCTGGTCATATTAAAACTTTTAAAAGATAAACAAAACATAAAAAAGGACATGTCCTCCACTTTTGTTTAGGATTCCTTAGGATTTCAGAGTGATGAGTGTTTTCTTTTGTTTTTCTTTAGTAGCTCTGATAGGGGATAATCGAGACTATGGTTGCATAATCAACTTAGTCACAGGGATAAAATCTCTACTGCTCACACAAAGTGGTTTCTTATGTTTTCTTAGAATCTTACTGTACCTGTTTTAGGCCCGGCACTTCTAAGAAAGGTGTCTGTGTAACACATTCATGTTATACTCCACTAATTCTTCATTTTTCATGTAGACACAGATTACTTTTTTATCATTCAAGACCAACAGCTGCCAAATAAATATCCTGTTTTGGGAGGCTCCATATGATGTTGCACCAGAAATAGAACAATATACAGGATTAATTGCTGCTGTTTGAACTACTTTGTATTCTTTAAATAGATACATTACACAACAGTGGAAAGAGGTCTGGTGTTTACAATACCTGGACATTACTTTGAACTGAATGTAGCGATATGTTCTAGCTGGGTTTACACAACAGGAACTGAGACTGCTTCCATGGAAGTGTGTCACAGTCACAGTGTCTACATGTGTGTATCACATCTTATTCCATTTCCTTTTGTTCGCAAATACAGCGCTTTTGAAGTGTTTTTCCTGCAGGTCAGATCTTTTTATGTCAGTGCTGAACAGTGAAGCACTTTTATCCACATTCTGCCATTTTTCTCTCTTTCTGCAGGTTTAACGGATGGACCAATCTCAGGGTTATACAGACTCAAGCAGTTTCATTTCCACTGGGGAGCTTCTGATAGCAAGGGCTCTGAACATACTGTGGCTGGGACCAAATATCCCGCTGAGGTAGGGAATCTCTGGATCATTATGATAATACCGAGATGGCTGATTAATGTTGATGTACAGCAACAAAGAGATCGGGGGGGGGGGGCAAATTAGAGGCCATTAAAATTTGTCAGTGGCAAATCTTGTCTAAAACAGAAATCTCATTGGTTGAATTATAAAGGATCAAAGGAGAAAGGCCGCCTGGGAGGAAAATATGAGCAATTAGGGAGCTGGCCTCTTTTCCCATCATGTTTGGCAGCATGTGTGGTTGCAATTTGATGTGTTTTGCCACAAATAGTTGCCTTTTCCTTATCTACTGTTTGCTCACCCAGCCATTGCTTAACCTCAGAGAAGCATATGATTGCACTCCCTAAACAGAACTTTAATTGCGTGCGGGGGGGGCATTTAGAGACTCCAGGCCTGTTAATCCATGATTTAGGTGGTTTGGTCAAATAGTATCCATGGACACTAGCTAGCTAGCTGGCTAATTAACCAAGCTATGCAGCGGAAGGAGGCTGTTGAAAAAAGTGAATCCCTTTATGGCAGAGTGACGTGATGTTTTTTGTATGTATCCGTGTTTGTTGGTGCAGAAATAAATAGTATAGATGTACTTTTTAATGATGTAACGCAAGAGTATTATTAGTTTACTACTTTCCTTGCAGACCTCTTGGGGTCACTGGACCTCATCTGGAGTATTATTGCCTCAATTTTCCCAACATCTGCTTTACGTTATCAAAAATAGAAATAATTAAACTATTGTTTCATCTACAGTTTAGGAATAAAGTTTCCTGTAAGGATTTTTTTTTTTTAATGTAAATATAATTTTATTTCTAGCTTCATCTGGTGCATTGGAACACCAAATATACAAGTTTCAGCGAGGCTGCTAGCAAGCCCGATGGACTCGCTGTGGTTGGAGTTTTCCTGAAGGTGAGCAGAAATGGTTAAAGTATCATTATATGCAGTATTACAATAAAACATGATAAACATTTAACCGCAGTGCATCATTTGTTCTTTTTCAGATTGGTGGTGAAAATCCAAATCTCCAGAAGCTTCTTGATGCCTTTGACACCATCAAGTCCAAAGTGTGTTTCTGTAAAAATAAGAGATTTTTTTTTTTTTTTTAGATTTGTTTCCTGATAGTTTTCTTACAATGTTCTTCTCTCCCTGTGTTTTTTAAAGGGCAAGCAGACCTCTTTTGAAAATTTCGACCCCTCTACTTTGCTCCCTGGTTGCCTAGACTACTGGACTTATGATGGCTCTCTGACCACACCCCCTCTGTATGAGAGCGTTACCTGGATTGTCTGCAAAGAACCAATCAGCACCAGCTCTGCACAGGTATGTTTGCTGCAAACAGAGCCCATTCAGCTACAGCAGAAGGATTGGCTTTATGCCCACGGTCTAGAATAGCTCTGTCTGCAAATCCTCTCTTGTACTACAATCTAAATAAAGGGCTTAATTGTTCAGATTAACTGTGGGGTGAAACAAGAAGAAGAAACCTCTGTAGCAGACAGAAATGCAATACAGCAGCACTTGGCCAACTGGGGCAATGAGTGAGAACAAGAGTTCACACAGATACTAGGCGCTTTACCACAGCATTATCAGTCACCATGTGGGCAGTCAACAGGAAATATTCATCCCGCAAATGCAGCACATTTTGTAGATGAAACACTGTGACTGTGTTGTGTTTGTAATTTCAGCTACCTAAACACATCTTACCTAGATTTATGCTTATTTGTAAAATTACAGCTGATGCTGTCACTGAAATGAGTATTTGCCTCTTAACCACCCATTCCTCTAAACGAACAGCCCCCCGGCTGCTTTGTCCCAGTGAATGGAGCCTCGAGTCCATGTGAAGGTTAAGTCTTCGTGGTCACGTGATTATTTCACGGTGGTGAGAATGTATCTCAGGGGTAAACATATGAGTTGTGTGGATATAACCTTCATATGAAGGGTTATATATAGCTGGTTCTGCAGATAATAACACAGAACTTATTATTTATCAGCTAATTATAAGAGGGTACACCCACCAGATGAAATGGTTTGTCTTAGTAGTGAAGAAACACACTGTGTTCATTATCCTATGTTAATAAATCAAAAGCAATCATATGTTACTATGATGAAGCCACTCACTTGTTGTTTTTTTTTAGTTTCATGTTCATACAAAATATTTTAGCCAAGAGCTGAGATTGATTATGCCCCTCTCACATATGTACTGCATGAAAGCTAATGCCTGTAGCTTTTAGCTTAGCTTAGACCAAGTATTGGCAATCGATTTTTCCAAGGGACCACTTGAGAAATTGGGACTGTTGTGAAGGGTTGAACCAAAAAGCTGAATTCAGTTCTGCTCAGTATTAGTTTAATCACTTTATAAGCTCATTTGTGCAGCCGTCCACAACTGTCCCAGTTTCTCATGTGGCCCTTTGGGAAAATGGCACAAGCAAGCCCAGGCTCCACCAGTCAAGCTGACCATTCAACCTTTTACACAATAGCCAAAATCACTTCTTTTTACCAAGGGGTGCAAAAGATGTATTTATATTCATGCATACTTTATATTTTATTCTGGTAGCCAATATTTATTTTGAAAGACATTACTGAAAACTGCTCTTTCTTTACACTGTGTTTTTGCTGGCTTGACTTGACCAGGTAGCAGCTAATATATGCTTAGTACAAAGACAAGATGCTGTAGCATTGACCCCTCTTTTATGAAAAACCCACCAAACATTTTAATTTTTAAGCATCTCATGTGCTCAAATGGGGAATTTGTGTTGTATGTGTTACCTCAGGCTTCTGCTCTATGCTAAGCCAAGCTGACAACAGCTGGCTGTAGCATCACATTTATACTTTCAAACATGGGAATGCTATAAAGTTTCTCATGTCATGTAACTAGGAGCAAGGAAGTAAATAAGCATATAAGAAATGTCAACAATAACATAACTGCAAAGCTCAGTTCCCCCGTGAAAAGCTCTCAGTGACTGAGCAGGGAGAAGCCAGTGTTTTGTGAGTGACAGTCACAGCAGGAATGATTAACGCTACGACCGTCGTCTCCTTTTTCACAGATGGCCAAATTCCGCACCCTGCTCTTCTCCGCTGATGGGGCGGCTCAGGACTGCATGGTGGACAACTACCGCCCACCCCAGCCACTCAAGGGTCGCACCGTCCGTGCTTCCTTCAAGTAGTAACCCCTCCCCCTCTTGTGACCTTTTCTGCCCTCTTGCCCTTTCCCTTCCCCTCCCCTTCAGCCTGACACCCAGGATTACCTCTCTTGTAGTAAGCCACGAAGCACACATATCTCTCTCCATCCAGTTTCAGAAGGATGTTAAATTTCTGTGGCCCATGGCTTTCCGTGCTTGACAGTCTAACTGTGAAATGGAGCACTAGAAGGATTTGCATCTCTGTTTCTATATGCAGAACAAGCAAGCATAATTGATTTTAAAGGACAAACATTTAACAGTGGTTGCAACATATTTACAAGGCTTCTGCATTTGCTCTTGCTGTTTTTTTAGAAGCATTACACAAGAATGTGCAGGTCTCTTTTTATTTTACCCTCAGAAAGCCACAAGGGTGAAAAATGAAGATGAATTACTATCGAAATGGTGCTCTTCCTCTAGCAGGAAGCAGAAAGAACAAGCTAGTTTCTGCATGGCAAAGGGAGGAAATGTGAGGAGCATGAGGTGCACATACAAGACCTGGCACACAGGACCGTGCTGCTCCTGGTCTGTCTGTAATCTCTGACAGACTGCCAGCCTCTGCATCACAGCGGCTTAGTGTGACGATGCAGCCTCCTCCATCACATCCTATTGACTCAGAAAAATCCCCCTCTGGCACAAATACACACACATCACTGGCGCAGTCTCTGCAGACATGATGCCCATAACTCTGACCTGCTTATCAATCTGAATTGCAGAACAGCATGCAGCAACAAAGGGCACGACAGCACAAAGCTGCTAGGGTCGGCTAAATTGAACACCATAGCAGTGATTTATTTCTCTGCTTTTACATCCAGCTCTGCGAGTCTTTCATGTCTGTGTCATCCCAAGATGTGTGAGTTTTTTGATCCTGAGAGCTTATGCAAAATGAGTCTTTACTGATTCCTAAATTTATATTTATAACCAAAAAGCCTGTTTCCTCTTGATGCCCTCATAACACCGCGATAGACAAATATAGTGCTTCTTTTAAAAATGAAATGAAATCCCCTTGTGTGTATTTTTCATTCTTTTTTTAAATTTTATTTCTTCAATTCTCATTGTGTAGAGTGCTAATGCTTAAAACGCACAGTAATGTTCGGTCGTCCTGTGGGCGATGTCACAGTGGCAAACGCACAACGCCAAGGAAGAAATTATCCTAAAGCCAAGAAAGAGGAGAACCTGCCAACAGACAAGACTATAGTGTCAGCCTGGGGGTCAAGCCCTGTGTAGGAGAACAATTAGCAATAGGGTATTTATTCTCAAAAGCCTCCTTTAGACCAGTGTACATTTCTGAAGCACTGCAGATGTTTGACTAAGCCAGAAAAGAGATGCCAGAAAGATTGTAATTACTGTAGGAAAACAAGCCTTATGCCAATAATTTGTAGGGCCTTCCTGGAAGTTTGTGCTATTGCCATTCTATTTTGGAAGTGGATATTTTAATAGTGAAATAAATGTATATTTACAACTTAAATGTGCTTTTTGATTTGTGTGTTTATTTATTTCATCATTATTAATGTTAATGTCTCTTCTTATTCACTCATGCAGCATAGGCTAGCAACATGACAGCTAATATCATAATTGTGAACATGCAGCTTTAGTGAACTTTGCTGTTTATACAAATGGAAAGCAATGTGTGACGGCAAAAACTGAGATTTAATCAAACTTCCTACATATATGCAATACACAATGTAAAGTGTGCAAGTGTTAATTTAAGTATTCTATCTAACACATCAAGCTTCAGGCTAAAATCCTACCTGAAGAAAAATCACCAAATTTATTCAGTAACAGCAGCAAAACTATGATCCCCCAAAAAAAGAACAGGGGTTTTCATGAACAGGAGACTCTTGAAAGACATTTGAAATACAAAATCATCAAACTACTGTTTACTCTCAGACCTACAAATTCTTCCCTGAAGATCTGCTAAAATCTGATATGCTATATTTTCCTACCTTTGTTCTGTTTTTACACCAGATACTGCCTGTTTTTTTAAATCAAGACTTAAAAACCCAACAAAGAACCACATCATACTAAATAATGAGAAATAAAGATATGTAGTCAGTCAAAGGTACACCCTCTTTACTTTTGAGGGTTTATGTATCATGACATAATAAAATGTCATTGGTCCTGTACCAGATGAGCTATAGTATATGATGTATGACACTGTGAATTTAGTGAACATTAAGCCAAAATGCAAATTGCTTCCACTGGAAATAAGAATTCTTAATTAAAAGAGTAAAGAGAAGTCAGCTGCTGCAAATCAAAAGCATCTGATTAACTTAATTAAATGGTTGGCAAATGTGAGCTCGTCGACAAAAGCAGACGTTTTGTCATTTTGCTGGTGTGAAGCATTCAGTTGTGTCAGCACAACGCCAAAGAGGAAAGACGTCTGCAATGATCTTACAGAAGCAGTTGCTGCTGCCTGTAAATCTGGGAAGGGTTACAAAGCCATTTCTAAACAATCTGAAATCCATCATTCTACAGTGAAAAAGTTTATTCACAAGTGAAAAGCATTCAAGACTGCAGTCAGCCTTCCCATCTGTGGACTCCCAGCAAATTCACACCAACCTGTGCAATGCTCAGAGAAATTAAATGTTAGGGTTATGACCCTACAGTTAGAAAAAGGCTGAACAAGTATGTCCTGTTTGGTAGGGCTTCCAGGAGAACGCTTCTTCTTTCTAAAAGGAACATAGGTTTGCAAAGTTGCAAGTCTTTAAACCACAAGACTTTGGGCCAAAGCCACAAAATGTCAGTCTTTTAATACTAAACTACTGCACAGCACTTATTCCTTTCACATGCATTCATGTTGCTGCTTTGTCCGCAGCCGTCTGGATTCTGTTTAACTTCTTTGTATTTTCCTAATATTACATTTTCTCTTTTTTTCTAAAATCGGTCGCTTTGTTAGAAGAGGATCTCTCCATGTTTGTAGTTGGTCACATGAGGGGAGACCCCACGTTAACTTCGCGAGTTGATAACCAGGTTTGTGTGAGCATTTATCTTTGCCAATGTCAGAGTGAATCCAAATAATGGAATAGTACCGTGAGTATGAAGAACTCATTTTGTAATCTAGAGTCAACCTGAATTTACTGATCTTTTTTCATCAGCATGGGTATGTTCCAGGGTGACAATGCTATTATTCATTGCACTCAGACTGTGAAAGAGTGGTTCATGGAGTTTCGTTTTACACATCGGTTGGCCATTTCAGAGTTTAGACCTTTGTATACAATTTATTTATGCAGTGGAACATTATCTTGCATTATCCAACCATATCTTATGAGCTAATGTTACAAAGAGAACCAGAGAGGGTGTGGTAGACAGGCCAGGACTGCTGGCTTAGTGAAGTAGAACCGATCAAATCTCGCTGTGGTGGCAGCTTTACACTCGGTATGACCCAGGTTGATAGAGGGTGCCCAGTCTGGATCACATTCCAGCATTTTGTAGGCTGGTTTTCCTATAAAACACAACAAACATTAGCCCGCAAAGCCGCAGTGAACAAAGCAGCGTAGCGCACCGAATTAAATTCAAATCAATATAAGACTTATTTGTAACCTACATCAATAATTATGTTATGATAAATTACGTAATAACTACAAAAGAAGACTTTGTGGAAATGCTTGGAGCAGACTAACATGTAAACTGGAGTGTTCTGGAGCGTTATATTTGGTCTTGGAATGGCTGCAATCCAGGCCATCCATCGGCTCTTTGTTACTTCGGAAACATGGCTTAAACGATTTCTCCTCCACGACGTAATCCGATAACAGCCGATCTCTTTACCCGTAGGCTTCCCGTGGCTGTCATGCAACCGGCTACTGCAGTTAATAATAATACAACAGCTTCTTGCCATTTTTTTGTGTTTCTTTTTATCACTGTGTGACTGTTTTCATTTGAAAGCCTGCGTGCGCTAGTACCGTTTGCAACTCGTTCCCAGAATCCTTTGTGGTTTTACCCCTGAATGACATCACATTTTCAGTCTCTATCCTGTCGTTAAGTCTGACGTCACTAGCCGTGTCTGGGCCTAAACTCCGCTGCAGGTTCATATATCAAACGATTACTATGGCATTACTGAGAGTTGAAAAATTGTCTAAAGTCTTTCATCTTTAATAAAATTATCAGCGTTCTGCTCTACCAGGTGTAACAATTGAGTTTAACATCCAGGCATCCATGAAAACGGAATTTATGACATTTAACGGAGTTAGAAGTTAGCAGGAAGTTAGCTCGCTAGCTTCTATCTAAATGCAATATAGCATGTCCTGACTGCGGGGTTTTGGAAACAAATTAAAACGTACAGCTCTGTTATCACTTCCAACATAAATGAAGACAGAAAACTAAACAGCAGTGACGTTTGTAGGCTTACTGAAGTTTGGCTAGCTGGTATATAATGATGTGCTACGTGTCCACTAGCGACACAGCTATGTTAGCATAATATAAACAAGCTAACTTTTTTTCCACTCGATAAAAGTTAACATGAGTGTTCTCGGTGGTCAGGAACAAATGTAATCACATGGCAGGATGCTGTAAAAGGACCAAACTTCAGCCAGGAGAACAACTGAGATAATCCATCCACAATACGAGGTTAGTCATTCATATACTGCTGCATGGGCTGGGCTGTAGTTACATCCTAAGGTTTTAAAAACTGAGCTTAAATAAACGATTAGCGGTAATAAAAGCCGAGGGAGGTCAACAGTGATCACTGACTGTTTTAGGAGCTTTTTGAGATTAAATAGAAGAAAATACAAAACATTAAACATGTTAACAACACAAAAGCCATATTAAACGCAGACTACTTTAGGCCCAGAAGTAGGATTCGTCACGTCATCACTTAACGACCGGATTGGAGAAAAGAAAACCAGTAGCTGTGGTGTAATCTGTTTGAGTATAACCTGTTTTATTGTGAAAGGGGGTTCTGAAACAGGAAGTAAACAATAAAGGTCGGAGTTTGAGTGCTCTACAAGGTGTCGCTTGAATCCTTGCCTAAAACCACGACAGTAGCCTGTCTATTGTCCATAAGTGTTGGTCAGCTTCCACGCTGCAGTGCACTGTTTCAATCAGTAATGGAATTTCACCCTCTGTGGAAATGTGAGAAACTCCTACCTCCTCACAGCTCTTACAAACCCTCAGCAGGAAAATGTGACAGACTACTGGGAGCCGAGCTCTTCTGCCAAGCCTTTCTCAGCTCTTCTTGAGGCTCCGGGAAAAAGTAAGCCTGTGTAACATGTACAGAAAAAAATGAGCTTGACCACACAGAGTTTTGCATAGAGCTGGACTTGTAAACATTATATGTGCAGTCCACAGTATGTTCTTAGTGACCCCAGTGTAGCATGTGTCTGCCATAAAAATCAATTTAAAAGAGTGACTGCTGAAAAGTCTGTCTCACTAACACACACACAGACTGAATGATAAATCAGGGAATAACAAAACAAATCTTTGGCACAAACCTAAATTGTAAAGTATCTTTAGGACCATGAGTGAAAACTTTTATACGCTGTCATCTGCAGGAGTGATATTCTAGTTCAGCGAGTGATATCCAGAGATAATCAGATTCAAGTTTTTATCTTGAAGCAGTGAAGAGCATGTCTGTTTTGTTATGCCATGATTGTGAGGTATGTGGAGCTGCCATAGGTTCTCTTGGATTTTGGCTTTTTTTCCTGGTACTGGGTGTCTACTTCTGTTCCCATTGTTATTGCACCCGTTAAGAAGGGTTTTTAAAAGTGATGGTTGTAAAGTCATTTAAAACAGCAATTCATTTTCTAAAAAAAGGTTGGATAATGCATCATTATGATTCTGGTTACCAATTATGTTTACAGTCCTGTGAAAAACTAGGTTCACACCATGATTCAGTAACTTGCAGAACCACCTTTAGCAGCAATACATCAAAGTAAACTTTTTCTTTATGACTTTAACAGTCCCTCACATCATCACTGAGGTCTGGACGTTGACAGGGCTTTTGGGATGATTTGTTTTTCAGCCATTCTGTTGTAGATTTGCGGCTGTGCTTCTGATCACTGTCCTAGAGTTGCATGACCTAGCTTTAGCTGTCAGATGGCTTCACATTTGAGTTTGTTATACAGAAGAGTTCATGATTGACTTAATGAACTGGCATGAGGTGTCTGTTCTGTCCAAAGAAAATGTTTGAGAAGTTTTGTGTGTTAGATGCAGTTTTGCAAAGCTAACTTGTACTGCCATGTTCTTTTTATTCTCTTGTATTGTGAATTTTTTTCCTGGAATTGGAATTTCCATGATTAGACAACCTGTCAAACAAAAGGTTGTAATTCAAAGTAATTTTTAAAACAGCTGTTCCTCTTCTAATAGAAATAGGTAAAGCAACAATACAAATTAATTAACTAGTAATTTTGCTGATAATATATTTCTCTTTTTACATGTTTCAGTCATTTTTCCCAACAATAGCTAGCTAGCTTGTTTAGCTAGCAGCAGAAAATTTTTAATATTAAAAAATAAATTTAAAATAAAAATAAATAAATAAATAAAAAGACACACAAACTGCATAAAGGATCAGCTAAACACTACAAATTCTCCACTTAGTCAGCTGTTTTCTTACTCAACTAACATTAACTGCTGCAAACTGTTTGTTTTCACTGGTTTCAACCACCAACACAAACCATAAACCTAAAAACAAATACAGTCATGTCAGAATGAAAGTTTTACAGCCGTACTTATAGCCCTATGAAAAACTATTAACTTTGACTGGACTCACATTTGACTCCAGAATACTTTGGTTATCTAGACATTGTTCCAGAAGCCTTGTGGCTTGTTCAGATTTGGTTCTGTTCATCTGGATGTAGTGTTTTCAGTGGGAGAAACCTTTCATCACTCATCCAGCTGACTTCTTCAGTAACTGACCTGACAGCCCGTTGTTCGTCAGTGGTGCTAGTTTCACTCATTGTGCAAATGTACTGTTTATAAGGTTGTTTAAACCTGCAGTCAGCTGAGACTCAAGAAGTCCCTTGGATAAGTGACAAAACATTTCCCCCACTGAAAACGCTACGTCCAGATGAACACAATCAACTTTTTGGGATTTCCTTACCTGGATGATTGGTAATTATCAAGACATAACTCATGTATCATTTTCATTTTAGAGAAAATAGCCTTTCTCCTGGCAACCCTTCCAAATGAGACCTACCTGTTCAGTCTTCTTCTAATTGTACAGTAATGAGCTTTAACATTTAACGTGCTTACTGAGGCATGTAAAAGCTGTGATGTAGCTCTGGGGGTTTCGCAGTTTCTCTGAATATTGCATTTTTTGACCTTGGGGCAAACTTGCTAAATCACCCACTCCTGGGAAGATTGTGCTATTGTGTTAAAACACACCTGAATGCATCAGACCAGCAAACTGGTCTGATAAATTCAAGCTTTGACTGCCCCTCTGTTAAAAGCCAACTGTACTGGATAGAATCCTATGAAAACTTCCTTTTTCACATGACTGAAATAAAGGTTAATATAGCTGATAAGTCTATGTGTATGGCTCTCCTGTACTAGCAGGAAAGCCATACATGCTAGAAAATGTGGCTCACACTTTTAGAAAGCTTAACCTGTTAAAATCACTAGGAAAACCATATTATCAAAGCTTAATTATCTTTTGAGCTACACCCCACAAAATATCCGAACCCATTCTATGAATGAAACTAGAGTATTTCCATCCGTCTTGCTATATATAAATAATATGCACGATCACCTCAATCCTTCTCTTTCTTTACAGCTTCCTTTTTCCTTGTTCCTTCACCAGCTCTCCTTTTGTGTTGCTTCTTTTCATCTCACTTAGTATTGTGACAGCTGGGCGAGAGGAAAAGTCCTGCTGTGTGCCATCATGCAGTACAGATGTTACCACACTTATTTGTTTGCCTCTTTCAACACATACCTTCATAAACTGATGAGACTTGAACACAAGGCCTGATCACTGAGTGTGCAACATGAGTGGCTGTGAAGGTCAGAAACTCCAATGTCATAACAGATTTCCATTACTTACACTGGCTTGAGCACTGTTAAATGGATGAGACCATGATAGCGTACTGGGGTTTAAATAGATTTTATTGAATTTGTAAGGTGGAGAAAAACAAATTAAGGCTAATTCTTTATGGTCAGTGAATACCGTAGATTTGGCACATGCCACTGTCAGCATGTCACGCTTTTCCCTTCCAGGTTTCTGACAAGTGGTGCAGGTTGTTGCATAATCAAGTATAGCAGGCAGGTGACATACATTAAGTACACAGGATATAAATAGTCATGCATAATCTCTGAGAAGAGAGGATAAGAGCTTCCAAGGAGAAAGATCTCTAAATGAACAATACTGCAGTCAAGTCAGTAGATCCGACATAGCACTTCTGCGTGATTGTCATTTCAATTTCACTTGATTTTATTCAGTCAGGGGTCGTAAACAAGACCCAACCTTTTCTGGTTTAATGTAATCTGGTTGTCCTTGCTTTCACAGTACTGTAGCATCTGCCAGATGGCAGGAGTGTGAACAGTGTGTGCTGTGTTTTGGGTGCGGTCCTTGATGATGTTGTGTGCCCCTTTTCTGACCCGAGTGTTGTAAATGTCCTGTAGTGGTGGGAAGGGTACTCCGCAGATGAACTGTGCTGTTTTAATGACACGCTGGATAGCCTTCCTATCCTGAGTGGTGCTTTTCCCCTACCACACTCTGATGGAGTTTGTCAGAATATTCTCCACTGTGCATCTGTAAAAGTTGCTGAGCAGTTTGGAGGTTAATCCAAATTTAACAACTTGAGAATGTCTGTCTGTAAACAACTCAGCCAGCTCTGAAGAGCGGACTCTCAAAGCACGGCCGGGGATGTTGTCAGGGCCGGCTGCTTTTCGGGGTTAGTCCTCCTCAGACCCTTGCATACCTCAGTTGACGTCACAGTGAGTGAAGAACTCCGTGCTGCCTGTGCTGGTAGAATCCCTCTGTGTTGGTTGGTGTTGAGGTTGTCAAAGCTAGCGTAGAACTCATTCAGCTCGTCTGGTAGCGCGTCGCAGCTGACTGTGACCCTGCTGCTAATCTGCTGGTAATCAGTGATGTGTTGCAAGCCTTGCCACATGCATTGAGAATCTGAGTTGTTGTAGTATCCTTCCAGTTTCAATCTGTGCTGCCTCTTGACTTCCCTGATGGATCAACATAGGGCAAATCTTGCTTTTTGTAGTCCTCTGCGTCACCAGAGGCAAATGCAGTGGAGCGTGGATGCAGCATGGAACGCACCTCACAGTTCAACCATGGTTTCTGATTTGGATATGTTTTATAGGACTTAGTGGGGACAATATTGTCAATGCAGGCGCTGATGTAACTGGTAACCACTGATGCATATTCCTCTAAATCCACAGAGCAGTCATCTCTCAAGGCAGCAGTCTAAAACACACCCCAGTTTGTAGCATCAAAGGAAGCACTGAATCATTTTCTTCACTTGAAACTTTAATAATTCTTCTAACTGGGAAGGAATGTTTGACGAACTGCCTGCATGCTGGATAGAGGAACACAGAAATGTGGTCAGACTGTCCAAAATGGGGGTGGGGCAATGCCTTGTATGCGCCCCTTACCTTGCTGTAGATGTGTTCCAGGATGTTGTTATTCCTTGTTGGAAAGCTGATGAAACTTTGGGAGCACAGTCCCGAGGTTACAGTCATTCAAATCCCTGGCATAAAGGCACATCTTTAGGAATTTATTTAAAATTCTAGCAATTCCTTCATATTAAGGTGTCTGCAGCAAGTTTCATCTCTTGAAGTTGTGATGGGTGAATTGTTTTCCTTTATGAAGTCCTCAGTGTTCAGAGACAGTATCTCGTCTGGGGCTCTCCTCAGCTCTTCCCAGGAGGGTGGCACAGATGCCCCTCCGGTGGTCCTCCTTGGGCTCTCGCACTCTGGGGCCTCTGGATGTCTGGAGCCTGGATCTCCTCAATGCCTGCTTCATGCCCTGGGGGACGGGGCTATGGCTCTCTACACCCTCTAGCAGACCGTTACATGGGGAAACCTTTTGAATACAAGCGCGCTGATCCACACAGGTGTGTACATGGGTGTTCACTGTTCATCGACATAAACTACACCTTTCTTGGCTGTGACTTCAAAGCACATTATGCGCTGTCGGTCCTGCATGCTGCACAACAACATTCAATATTTAGTATTTACTGCTATTTACACTTAGCTAGATTAATGCGATGGTGTTGTGTTTAGTATGTTGCTCTGTTTTGTTTTGTTTTTTTGCTTGTTTTCTCTTCTTTTTCTCTCAACAGGTGATCCAGGAGATTTTTTTTCTTCTCTCTCTTTTTAAGTGCCCTTTCTCACTGTCCCTCTTCCCTTCTGTTTTTCTTTTCCTTCATCTTTCTTTCTCCCTTTCCTATCTCTCAGTCATGTCTGTCCCGTCTGTAACAACTGAAAATAAAATAAATAATAACAACAAAGGTCAATCAAATGGACCAATACGGCAAGGCCGCGATCATCCATTTGGCAAAGTAAATCCATTGGGTATCCTTGTTGGTCTTCAGACAACAATTCTGACGGCTAAAGAACCAAATGGGACAGGCAAAAAAAGAAAAAAAGAAAAAGAAAAGAAAGAAAAAAAGAGACAATATCGATTGATTATCCAGAAAAAAAGAATTTAAAAAAATAGAAGTTTTTGGGGGGTTTTTTCAAAATAACCACAGGTCTCTGCAATATATAAGTATGTATTGTCACTACAATGAAAATTGGATTAGGTCAGATAACGTTTAGGGAAAGGTTATAGTTAGTTTTTTCATTGTGTGCTCACTATTGTAGTGCAAGTGCAGAAGGGAGAGAAGAAAGAAAAGTTTCAAAATGAAAGTCCTTACAACAAGGTTAGTGTTGAAAGCTGTTCCGTTTTGAGCAATTAAGTCATGAATTCAGGAAAGACTCGTCGTTTTAGTGTTTTTCAAGTGCGTTATTTATTTTTATGAACACCACCATTCAATTTATTTCAATTTTAATCAAGACCAAGTTTCACAGCAAGCCACATGAAAATGCATGTTTGACATCCTAAGATTCCCTCAAATCAGGATTAAGAGGTTTGTTAGATGTATAAAAATTGAAGTCATAGTGTAGCGTTGTTTTCGAAACTAAACTTTTTTACACATTTTAATGAATTGCCTTCACGTGCCTGTCTAAATTCTTGTTTCTTCCTGTTATATGCAGCTATTACTTTTGCTCCTTTCAAAGTGGCAACACAAAAGTGGTAATACAGAAAAGTAGCACGGCTGGCATGTTGATTTTATATGTGCTTCTGAACTGACTTCATACTCACTTGTGGAGAATCTGGATGCCATCAGTTCACAGACAGCCTTTAGGAAGCTATCCACTTAGCTTAGCATTTTTTTAAAGTGTCAATAACAATGATGGAGTCTAAAGATTCCAGCAGCAAATTTCCTCTGCAATTTCCTGCCTGCAGTCTTCAGTGTTGTTTTATATAAATAGCCACTTTTCAAGATATGCACTTCTCTGACATATCCGGATTTTTTTTTCCTGTTTAAAGGATCTGAGTTTGTCTAATTAGCATCTATAACTGTACAGTGCATCTGAAAAGTATCCACGGTGCTTCACTTGTTCCATATTTTGAAATTCTTCTAAATGCATTAAATGTATTAAAATAAAAACATAACTTGTTCAGTATGACAAATAAACTGAATTCACCACACTCTGACTCCAATCAAGTTGTAGAAACATCTGCAAGATCATCTTTGGAAACACAATGCACCTGAGCGCAATTTTAAAGGTCGTGACATATTTTATAATGTTTCATATTTTTGTTTTTTATTTACCCCACTACCCCATAATGACAAAGTGAAAAAGGTTATCTTGACATCCCTGCAAATTTATTAAAAATATAAATGTTTAAATTTCAAGCTAACTTTTTTTTTCGCTTTATCATTATGGGGTATTTTGTGTAGAATTTTGAATCCATGTGGAGTAAGGTTATAACATGACAAAACGTGGATTCGATGTAGTGCCTGGTTTCTTTAATCCGAGACACATTGAAGCATCTGGATCCGGGTTTATTAGAAAAAAATTGTGCGCACCAGATTGGATCACAAACATTTGTCTACATTTGTTATGGGATTCGATGTATGTGCCTGTTCTTCACGTTGGCCTGATCCTGTGTATGAGGGCGCACGATTACAAATTACATGGTGATTCTTTTCTTGCTCACGTTGCCTCTTATATGAGAAAGTAGGGCCGTCCTCCCAGCAAGCGCAGCGTTGTATGGTGTAATAGTCTGCGACTACTCTTGCACATGTTTTTTGTTTGTTTTTTTAAAATTAGTGATCATGGATAGAGTGTCTTTTAATATGTGGCTGTCTCAGTTTATATATCGTTGTGCGTCTTTCTTAAGAAAAAAAACCCTCAATCTCACTGAGATCATGTAATTTAATAAAGGATTGTATCAATTTATCTGGATTCCATGGTGACAAGAAGCCATATTGTTTGACCAGGAATAAATATTCCAGCACTTCGACCTTTAACCGGGCAGTGCAATTTCTAATATAAATAAATGCGTCACATCTCAGTCCCTAAGCGACTGTGCAAAGCACACGTGTTTACTTTAGTTCTAAGACATGCCAAGTGTAATTATTAGCAAACACTCACCCTGCAAATGACATGAAATGTCATTGGAGAAAGCATGAGAGTGAAACTTTACTCAGTAAGTTGAACCTAAATGAAAATAATTTTCCAGTAAAATGCTGTAAATTGTCAGGCAGCGCAATTTATAATTGAAACAAATGTGTCACATCACATCTCAATAGTTAAGCACTGAGTAAAGCACATATGTTTACTTTATTACTAAGTAATAAAGGGTGTTACTATTAGCAAACACACACCCCTTGTGTGATCTGAAATCTCCCCATGCACTGAGTGAGTGTGTAATTCATTCAGTGATTTGAAATGAAATGAAACTTTTTTTAAACAAAGTGCCATGTATTGTTGATATTGTGAATTATTAAGAAAATTTAATAACATAATCACAAATAGATCCTATAAATAGAACATTTGCTGCTCGAGCTGCATCCAAAACAAGCTGGGACAACAAGATATTTGCCTCCTACATCAGCGGCAGTGTTTTCACATGTTAATCCATGGGGACCAGAAAACATGCTCACTGCCAATAAACAAAAGGGAGAAAATACAAATATTTGTGAAGTGGAACGTCTGTCTTTAGTTTCTCATGAGGAAAAGCAAATAAACACAAACTGAACCTTAAAATGAAGCTGACCATATGGTCTCTCCTGTGGGCCTGACTGACTTCAACCACCAAACAAGCAGTTAAAGGTATGCTTCCCACCAGCTTCCGCAGGGGCTTGTTGTTGCATCTCCAGCCAGCAAGCAAACCTGTCTCCAACTAGTTCTGTGTGATGTAAACTTAATTTTTTTACCAACAATTTTTATTCAGTCCTGTGCCCCAGGGTATCATTCTGTTATTTGCCTTACCTTACTCTAAGATTAGCAATCATGATAAGCTGTCACATGAATGTCGTTATCAATTTGATAAGTCAACCCAGGGGTCAATGCAGCTATGAGTGTGGTCATATGAAAAGGGTGGAATCTGGCCAATCACACACAATGACAGGTCTACAGGGAGCAAAGCGGATGATCTTACACAGGAAGATAAAATAATTTAATTTTATCAGTATTACATTATAATACGTGTAATTAAGACATTGGTGAATTGATATTGTATTAACGTAAAAGATCAGATCAGGGATGTCACATTCATTTTACACTGAGGGTCACACACACCTCATTTTGAGCTCAAGTGGACAGGACAAGTGAAACTCCCATTTCTCTCAGTCTAAAGAAAGTTTAAATACACATTTAATTTGATGGATGTCTTAAAATAAGAAAAAGGAGTGCTATTTCACAACTATTTGGGCTTAAATCGTGAGAAATGAATGTGGAAAATTATGACGTAGACAGCTTTTGTCTTTTTTACTATGGACCCACTGTGAAAAAATCAGATATTTCAGTAGTTGATTGTAAAAAAAATAAATAAATAAAAATATTTCAGTTAATTAATCTATTACTTAATCAATATGGCATAGTATGAGTAGTCACGGGGAAAGTCGTTATCAGTAAGAAAAGTTATGAAACTTATGAGAACACAGTTAAAAGACCAAAATTCATGCCCTCCTTCACATTTTCCAAAGCCTTCCAGTGAACCTGATTGGAGTCTTTCCCTGGCTGAAGGAGTTTAGACTAAAAAATCCATGAGGGATATTCAAGGATCAATGATGCTATTTGGTGATTGGTTATTAGGTGGTGATTTCATGCCTTTCAATCTCTTATCTCATACATAACCTTCTCCAGATCACAATAAGTCAATAGCACACATTAGCATGTAGATGAACCCTGAAGTTAACTGGAAATACCCAAATCCTGCTTTTTGAAGTTAAAAGCTAAATAAAACTTGTAAAATGGTCAAAACAATTGTTATTGTTTTTTATTGGGGAGCCTGGGAATTCAACGGTGTACTAGGGCCTCCCCCAGTAATCGAGGAATTATGAAAACGTTTGATAGTGTATGAGACGTCCACGTACAGCAGCTCTATCTTTAATGAGATCATGGGATAATGCTGGTTAAATGCAGGGTCAGGCTCCTGCTGAGCCAAACTATCTCCAGTGATTACTCTGCAGTTCATTACAAACTGTTGTGACGTTAAAACCATCCACTCACACACAGCTGTTTACATTTCATTAGCTAACTATTCCCGTCATGGTCAGGCTGAATAACGATGATGGTGCACTTGGTGTGTACTCACTGCATCTGTAATGTGTCTGTGGTGAAACAGTAATCCACAGGATGCTTATTCATTTTGATTTAAACGGATTATCTCACCTGAGTTGCTAGTTTGTAGAAACATTTGTCTACCCAAAATTTAGATATTTTAAGAATTACTCTATCTTTGTAATATGTCCATTACACTTAAATATTAATGACAAAAATAAAATAATTCTTCTTTCAGCTGCTCCCTTTGAGGCAGATCATTTGCCTCAATCTCACCCTCCGCTTCCTGTACTGTCACATCAACTTCCTGCATGTTATCTTTCACCACATACATGAACTTTCCATGTGGTTTTCTGCTCTTCCTGCTCCTTGGAAGCTCCATATTTAAAATCCTTTACCCATTTCGTCCTCTTGACATGTCAAAACCATCTAAGACCTGCCTCTCTGACTTTGTCTCCAAACTCCTCGACTTGAGCTGTCCATCAGCAGTAGGGCTGCATGAGGAGGAGGATGTCGTGAAGGAGGACATTCAGATGGTTGATGTGACAGTCTGGAATTGTCTGGAACCTTTAAACACACTTTGCAATAATAATGCAATAATAATAATAATGATGATGATGCATTGGGGGCAACTCCTGGTGGGTATCCCAGAGTTCCCAAGGATACCTTGACATGTAGACTGGAGAAGCCTGTGATTGGTAGATGTCCCACACCACCACCTGACTCTTACTTTTGGCATTATGTGGAAAACATGTAGCAGCACATTAATTTAATGGATATTTGAGTGGCGTTACGATAAGTGAAGCCCGATAAGGAAATGATATCCTGGGTATATAAACTTGTTTCTTGCAATAAAATCAATGCTTCTCTGTTTAAGCAGCAGACACACCTCAGCATCAACTGCTCAAGAGGAGACTGTGTGAATCAGGCCTTTGTAGTTGTAACTCCGCTACTGCGACCAGTAAGAACTATTTGAATGGACAATAGTCCCTTATGTGAAACCCATTGGCGATGAATGAGGCTTTGTGAAGGCAAACAATAGGTGCACAGAATTTGTGGGATCTCCTTCAAAACCATTTAAAAGCTCCAAATAATTTTGGTTTTGAGGCCATAAAAAAGGAATCTAAAATTTGAAACACCTCTTTTTTTTTCACTATTACAGTATTATACATGCACTCTAAAAGGTTTTGTGCCTTCTGCAATAATCTACAACATAAAAGTATTATAAACCTTTGAGTAACAATCTAGACTTTTGCCTAGTACTATATGTGATTCAATTGTTTTGTGGTTGTTGTTTTTATTTTTGTTTTTTAACTTTGGATAATATAGTATGCGGGTGCACAAGCATCTAGTTCAAACTTGTAAGGGAAGAGTTAGCCTGACATTTTCTGAGAATATCAGCTTCTCTGAAATGACATTTTATGTCTAGTGGTGGCTACGGTTATATAGTGACACATTGTCTGAACAAGTTACAAAATATTTTTATTGCTCACGCCAGAGAAAAAGAGGCCTGAAAGTTTGGTATACCATTAGCAACAGGGAAGTGAAATGACAAATGTTTGTAGATGCAGTTTTTACAATTTGAACAAAATAAAACAAAATTATTGAGAAAAAATTTCTGTCTTTAAATTTATGAATGCATGCCACAAAAAATGTTCTCTTTGAGTGTAATGTAAAGTCATTATTGACGCTAGATAGGTCGATGATTGTTATAAGCATACAGCAGTGCACTCTAGTATACAAAGCGCCGAGGGAAGCCACTCATGTGCATGCACTTTACACTTTTTGAGTCAATCCTCTTTTTGGCAGTTGGTAAATATTGTAAGAAAACTGCAAAGAACATTTTGCAATGATTATCTTGAAATCGAATGCAACTGGCTTTGACGGTTTTTCTTGTTTGCTCAGTATGCCACAAGTGGTGCCCTGCAGGGTGTGAAATATAGACTGCTCGCTTAATTGACACGTCAGATCTAGACGTGGTATTTCATGAGAACAAAATGACGAAACAGCAGTCAGTAGAAACTAAAGCAATGAAATGTTTTATGAGTAGATTTAAAGTCGCACCAAAGCTCATAGTAAAATATTGAAATCACTGGTTGAGTGCTTAATAATGAACTCCAAAAAACTGGGGGAATTATTGTGTAGCACCTATGTGTAACATCCCAGAGGTTATTGGACTCTCGAGAACGTGACAACCGGTCAGGAACATCATTGCCTTCATGATCCTGTGTACACACTGGCCACATATGAAATATTAGAGGTAGCGTTCCTCTTGTTTCTCCTCACACAAAGGAGCAAATAGGCCTTGCTGCTGGGCAGATGCCCTTCTAAGCCCTTTGTCCAGCTCTCCTTTTGTAATATAGTATCTGTTCCACATTCTTGAGACTGTGCAGGGAGACGCAGCAAACTTTCTTGTGACTGAACCTGTGAATATGCCATTAGGTCTATGTTGTAGTGCTAAACCTAAAATAAGCAGGCCAAAGTCAACTGATGCTGGGCGAATGGAGAAAAACCAAGAGAGTCAGCTGTCAAATGCTCCGGGAGCGTGCTCAGGCACTCCCAGTTGCACTAATTAGGTTTTCTGAAAAAGATGTTTTGTTGTTGCCTCCCTAGTGCAACTGTTGTCACTTGCGTGAAACATGGTGACGTTCTGGGAATGCAAATGTCCTTGTTGTGCTGCGTGTTCAGGATTTTAGTGTGGGATTATAAACATAGCAGCAGAAATAAACCATGCAAAAGCCACCTTACGTAACATGCAATATTGATTATGGTCTGTTTTTAGCCCTACGTTTCATGCTGATGTCTCCGGATTTACGTGTCAGTGTTCACTGATAACCGTGAGAAGGTGGTTTGATATTAACGGGTGTATCACCTTTGTAGTCCACTCCACTGCTCTCATACAGCACAGCAATGGCCTTATCTAGGCCACCTACACCGAACCTCCCTCAGTGCCTCCACCTCCTCCTCTTGTTTGACTGGCCAAGCTGATAAATGAATGAAGTTATCAGGCTGGAAATTTGCTTAGTGAGTGTGCCAAACCTGTACCAAAGCCAGCCATTTCTTTGTCCTTTCTTCTTCATGATTTGACTTGCTTTCTTTCACCTTTTGTCTGCTACGATCTCTCACATGTTTAAGAAGGCTGACTCCTTCAGGTGGAGAGAAGTTTTTTATTTAGGTATGGACCGGATTTCTGTCCATGCTTCTGTACTCTGTGTCGGTGGTTTGCTGGCTAGTATTACCCATGGGAATAAGGTTTCTCGTACAACTGCCAAAGCTCAAGTCTATCATATTACCACCTGTTTGCTTGAGCATGTAATGGCAGAAAAGGGCAGCAGTGGGTCTGTTGTTTATGTACCCGTAAAGAAAGGTTTTTCAATACATAGATTAAAAGAGAAAGTATTTTCATCCATGAGAGTTATTTTAAGGGCAAGAGAGCCTGGCAAAACCATCTTTTTTCATGTATTGGACAGTTTTTGAGGTTTAAGGGCATTTTCAGTGTGTAGCTTGTCTCATTCTGACAAGTGGAAAGAAACTGTCCAAAATGCCCAACATCGCCAACAAGTTTGAACTCTTTGAGCTCAGGTTTGCCTGGGAAAAACATCCTAACAAGGAATGGTGAGCTGACGCTGAGTGGAATAAGGGAGAGGACTGGATACAGTTTGAAGTCTGTGGAAAGCCTTTGAGGAGACAGGAGCTGTTACTGCTGTTTTTAACCTTTTCACTATAGATGTACTGTCTTCGACTTGGAGTCCTGTGTTTGAGTCTTCCTTGTCACTAGGTCCCATTGACAGATTTTTCTAATAAATGGTAATAAAATTCATCAGGGTTGGGACATTAAAGGCGTGGTAGTTAGATTATGTATGCCATTAAGGAGTGAATTGCACTAACTATCAGTAGATCACTACAATCCATAATTTAGTAACAATTCTTTTATCTTTGTAAAGCATTTACTGACCTGTAACAGAGATATACTTTGACTCCATGTACAATATTGACACAAATATTTATTTGAAACAATTTGATGTAAATTAACATTTCTGTTCAGCATATTCCTCATTCCAATATCATCCGCTTAAAAGTACAATTTTATTTGAGACTAATCAGCACACGATGGTGAAAAAATGTTGGTGGCATTTTATTATTGCATTAGAGGCTTAAAATAGTAAAAACTGATTGATTTACCAACTTCAAAGTAGATCTGTTGTTTCACAATTTGGTGGCGAAAGAGAGATAATCAAGTACAAACAAGATTAACACTAATCAAACAGCATCGAAAATCTGTAATCATACTACCAGTGTGACACGACATTTTCACAGAACTTTATATTTCTGAAGATTGCTTGTTATTTAAAAAGTCCATCTGCCACCAGCCTTCTGGCGCCATACATATATAAGAGGAAATTCCTCCAGTGTAAACAGAAATGTTCTGATCACTCCCCACGGATCCTAAATAACTCCACTAAGGAAATGTGTCCTGAAGTGATTAAGAGCTGCAGCGCTGGCCCGCATCAGCTTTCATGGGGCTGGGGATGGCAAAGCATTAATGCTAGCTAATGCTGGCTATGTATTAGCCATCATGACGATTATTGACACTGCTCAAGAACTTCTGCGAAACTGCAACACTAAAAGTTGCCATTTGTCATTGTAACAATAGCAACTTGTTGTACTATTTTCAGAATACATAACTTGCAAATAACTCCATACCAAATAGAAAAACAAGATCGAATTAATAATGAATGAAGTTCTAAAGTTCTGTGACTGTGTACATAAAAAGCAAAAACAAAGACGTGGTTTCCATGTTCAAAGCAGCCATTTCAAGAGCAATGAGATCACAAGTTAACTGCGCAAGGTCGCAGTAATTCTGATTGTACCACCCTTTAACATAAGATTTCCCTGCTTAAAAGCAATTAAAAGGTTAAAAATTAACAACAAATTCAAATAGAATTTGCTAGAGGCAAGCTAACATAAAAGGAGACAAACAAGACAAACTGTCACAGAAGTGTATGGGTTTGAGATAAAATCAGTGTAAGATTCAGCGTGTAATCAATGTCATCTTTGATAGGTGATTTTTTTGTTTGGTTGGGGTTTTTTGTTTTGCTAAAACACTGCCGGAATGTATTTATCTGGACTGCAAAATCTTTGTTTATTCACAGTACCAGTGCAATAACTTACAGACACTTTGTGGCTCAGTGACGCTAGCTATGAGGAAGTTGAGCATTTGTTTTCTCAGGCATGTGGGCATGTGGGCACAGAAGGTTTCACTATGAGAAGTGCAAAAGAGAGATTTTGCTGTAGATGCAATGACACTGACAGTTACACTGACATTTTCCCACAGCTTGTCCAGTTGCTAAATCTTCACCCACTAATAGACCTACCAGAAAGCCTCCAATGTAGCTGCACTACTATTATTACCAAATGTCTTCACAGGGAATCTATATGACAGAATATGTTCATAAATCCATGCACGCAACTGCTGTTATGAGCAGACAATATATCACTTCCTGCTTAATGCTTTTGTTTAGTCATGTTAATGGTTTACCATCTTATCAGTGTTGATATCACGGATAAAAAGTTAATAAGTAAATGTAAAATGTCTACAGGTTGACCTCTAATCAAAAACTGAGCTTCATAACTAGAGAGCCTTCAGTTTGCTTTCAAAGCTGTGTACATGCTGCGTCACACAGTATCTGGTACAGCGCAAGGCGTGGTTTGCTTTTTTCATTCCACACTTCTGGCACCTTATTGGCCATTCTCTGATAATATACAGTTAATCCAATAACATACTTTCTGTTCATTTTGAGGTGATTGTAACAGGAAAAATATCCGCCAATGTCTACAGGGATGTAAACATGAAATATTTAAGGTCAAGTTGCTTTACTTTTTGTTTTATTTATTGGCGTGAAGATTGTTATATTAGCAGAGCTGCATGACTTTTACTCTGGCTTGTGGTCTTTGGACCTCATAAACAATTAACCTCTTAGGCTGCAAGCCTGACTGATCTCCTGCCTTTTGCCCCGTATCAGGGGGCGTTGGGGCTTAAGAGGTTAAAACAATCTAAGAAGCATTTTTCAAAATACACTGAGAACAAAGTCCTTTTGCAAATCTTCTGTATGCAATATTGTAGGGACTACCTTATAATATAAAGCGCCTTGAGGCGATTGATGTTGTGATTTGGCACCACATAAATGAAAGTGAATTTAATTCTGGTGCTTTAAATTTTAAACTAAAGCAAGAGAGTCTTAATTAATGGGAATTCAAAAGTAGTGTTACACTCGTTCAATAGCGCTGTAGTGAACGCATCCATATTCCATCACCGTTATTGCTGATTTTGCAAGTATGTCTCAATTTTAATACATTCTTCACAAGAGAAGCAAATATCCATACTCGATCATGCTCCAAACATTTCCCCTGTGTTAGTGGCGATACTGCAGCATGTCTGTGCAGTCCAGCACAAACTGAACGCAGCTGAAGAGTCATCTCCCACAGCCCCAGGCCTGCAGGCCCTGCACAAGATTATAAGAAGTGACAGCATCACTGTAAATTTGACAAATAGCACAACACGGGGAAGACCTCAGGGGTCAGGGCTGTGACTGCGCAGGATGTTGATGTTAGCTAGCTTGTGTGTGTGTGAATGAGAATGACAGTGTGGACAGAGATGCAGAGATGTGTAAACAAAGATTGCTCACAAAGTATTCATAGAATCCTTCCAATAAGATTCAGCTGTTATCACCAAATGGATATAACCTCTCTGCCTCTCATTGAATGGGTGTCGTGTAAATCCTCTACTCTGAGATGCTAATAACATTTCTAGATTCATTCCTGACATATTATTAGAAAATTCATCAAGTGCTGAACTCTGTTGTGCAATCTCCAAATGAGCTTTTAACAGTTTGCTAAATGCTAATGCTCATTTTAAGATACAGATACTACTATCAAATTGCTATCTTTCTTTATCCGATCATTCATGGTGTCCTTGAATTATGCAGTCTTGTCCCATAGCTAGTTTCTGTTAACAGTGACAGTGTGTGCCATCTCAACACTTCCATTCACACCCAAATGAGAGAAGCACATAATGGGCTGAGACCCGGGTGAGTAACGCATTGAAGCGATTAAAGACGTTGAAAATACAATACAAAGCTGTCAGTCTTAAATGCAATATTATGCATTTTAGTGCCAAAATCTTATCAGTAAATAGAAAAGTCTCTTCTATTTTATCTCTAATGAAATAAAATGCAATGATGGTAATAAAAAACTCAAAGGTCAGCAAAATGTAGGAACGTGGACAAGAGCAATGCAGCATCAAAAGACACAGACAAGATGGCAAAAAATATATATATTTGTGTGATTACACTTACAGTTCGGCTTTGATTATTATAAGACAGAACAGGCAGCGTTGTCTGATTTTAAATAAACCACATAATTATACAGAAAAAGTTATGTATGATTGCATTGAAGTTTAGGTGTAAAAACATGCTGGTGTTAAGCGTTATATACACGTCTATATTAAGGAGTCAAACATACATCAGCTACATAGACTATAGGCTCTCTGATTCTTCATATTCAACATTGTTCGGGGTTTTTACAAGCAATGTAATGTTTTACGGCATGATGATTGCTTGGCACGTTTAATCAAAATTGGCTGTGCAGAAAACTCACTCTAGCCATAAAGAAAAAAGATGTTAGGGGCATCAAAAGTTATCTAACTGTTTCCCTCCTGCTGCTTTGATGCTTTGTTGCCTTTACAGATAAAGCTGATTGCAGCTGATTGCCACATTAATACACAGAGTCATCAGGAAACAGGGTTTTAGGGGCAGGTGGTGGGGTGTTGTTTTCTTTTTGATGTATTTGTAAAGCCATTTAGATATAAATTTGGATGGAGCAACAGTCATTAAATAATGCTATTGTGAAAAAAAAGCATCAGATCAGGGCCACATATTACAAAATATTGTTCAGAGTATGCTGCAGTTATATTCTAATAACATTACCCCAACTTTAGATTAACTTCAGGGTTGTAATGTTGCAGAAAATCTCTGGTTATTTTGCAGCCATGCAGCAGTGTTGTAACAGGTACAGCTGGTTGAGATTTACTGATGAAGACATCCCAAAAGTTTTAAAGAATCCAGATCATATCCTCTTCTCTGTGCACCTTTGTAGCTGAAGAATTGAGGTGAAGGGTCTTTACATTACAATATAAAGTACCTTAAGACAGCGAGAAAATTCAAGATCAAGATTTAAAAACAAAAAAATCAAACTGAATTGAATTAAATTCATCTGAACTGCCAGAAACCTCTGCTCTGTTTCTGCAGTGTTGCAACTTACTTAACTACATATTTGCTCTTTGGCATTATGTAATATGTTTGGAGGGCAGTTGTGCGCGACATTTCTGAAACCTGCTACAGCAGCAGGCTAAATCACCTAGCTCAAAAGTCTGATGCTAACTGTGTCTCTGTGTTGGCAAAGCAAACACTAATAGTTGTGATAAAAACAGACAGAGTAGGCCAATTTTTCCACAGTGAGCTTCAGGATGAGTATCAGAGAGGTCATCGGGTCATCATAATCTCTCTTTGACCCACATACAGACGGGAAAATAATTATTTGATCCCTGGCTGAAGAAGTAAACAGTCTCTAATTTTTATCATAGGTTTATTTGAACGGAGAGACAGAATATCAACTAAAATTAAAAAAAACAAAAACATGTTACATAAAAGTTATAAATTGATTTGGATGTCGTTGAGTGTAATATGGATTTGATCCCCAGCCAGAAATCTGGTTCTCACAGATTGACTGTCTGCTACATGGGCATGCAGCCCAGTACATTACAATCAGTCAGTCAATTACAGATACTCCTGATCTCAGCTCGTTCTGTTCTAAAATACATCTGCCCACAGAATGAATTTAAGCATGAACAGGTTTGCAATAGCAGGTTTATTAAAAACATGGTAAATTAAAATTAGAGATCAATAAAAGCCTGCTTTCAATGATGATGGCTAACTGTGTGTCTGTACATAAGAGTTCACGGGATGCAGAAACATTTACAAATAGCCTTTCAATAGCTTGAAAAGCATTCAGTGTTTAGATTTAATTATAGCAAATTATATTTTCTCTCTACTTTTAACCGCGCCTTGTAATTTATGACCTTATACCAAACAACATATACTGTTGTACTCTTATTTCCTTCAGCATGTCAGTAAAGATGCATAAACATAATCCGCATGCAATAAATAAGGGACTTGTTTTTACCCCTAACAAGCTAAATAGCTGCTAATATTTTGCGTCAAAACAAAACTTTGTTTCGGGTTTACTGTGATTACATTCTTACACTGAAAACAACAGGATTTCCCTTAAGACGATTATGAACAAACAAAGGTTTGCATTTGTCAATGATTAAGGCAGCTTAAATTGGGTTAATTCAGTGGTGGTTTACACCTGAGGCTTATTTATGGCTCTGATTCATTGCAGCACTCCTTTCTTTAACCTCCTAAGACCCGAACTCTTCCACAGCATGCATTTTTAATTCCTTTTTGATATTTGGGCTGATTGGGACCTGATGAATGTAAAAACAAAGAATTACCAGATTTTTTTTTGTTTTTAAGAAAAATAAGAGCCACATATGAGGATATTCGTTTAAAAGTTCGATAGAACAGTAGCAGTATAATGTCCTCATAAGTGGATATCAGGCCCTTGTAGACCCAAATTGAGTATTGTGGTCTAAATAACCCAAAATGTGATGTCCACATATGTGGACGCCAGATCCTAGGAGGTTAAGGAACAATGAAATAAACTGTGATAAGAAGATGTGATGGTGAGTATCCCACCCTCAGGTTTGTGTCAAAGTCATTTTAAATGTCCATTCTCAGAATGTAGATCTCGTTATCTTAATATAGAGCAGAACCACGTTAATCCAAAGCCCTAGTACACACACACACATTGTAATTATTAGGATGCCAACTCACTAACCAATAAACATCTGACACACACTGTTCCAAAAAATAGTAATGTCAAAGTATCTTACTGTATATTTTACAGTTTTGTTCTGTTCTTCTAGAATATCATTAAAGTTACGTAAATAGACTGATTTCACATTTCAAATGTAAATTAACGTTAAATCACTGTAATGTAATGAAACAATTGTCATGATTATTAAATATTTCTGTCTGTACATATGCATATTTAGATTGTTAAAATACATTCACAAATGTATCATGATTTCACAAATATCTGTCCGTTATTTGAAAGATCGAACTATTGAATTCAAATATAATGCTATGGAAAAGTATATAACATGATTCCTATAAGCTTGTGTTACATCACATAAGTATTATTGTCATTGCTATTTAGGGCGATCGTGGCTCAAGAGTTGGCAGTTTGCCTTGTGGTCAGAAGGTTGCCGGTTCGAGACCCGGCTCGGACACTCTCGGTATTGTGTCCGTGGTCAAGACTCTTCACCTACTGGTGAGGGGCCGGTGGTGCGATATGGCAGCCTCGCCTCTGTCAGTCTGTCCCAGGGCATGCAATCCATTATTATTTAAGTTAACTGTATATTTCTGTACATTTACGTATTATGATTCATATTGCCACATTCATTGACCTTGTTTATAGGTAATTTCATTGTTTGATCACTTTAAAATGTTCCTAATTTAATGTCTAAAAGCACTTGGAAAAGGCAGAATCCCATGTAAAATTAGCGCAACAAACTGTATTGTCATTACTGGAAATAACCGTATTTTTATGAGGAAGTTATTTTCTGTTATTTTACGGTAGTATTTTGGCGCACCAGCTGCCGGAATATTACCGTTTTTTTAAGATGTTTTTTTTAACAGTGCAGGTTGGTTTAATGAGATTTCACTTTCCACCTATTACTATGTGCTTGAGTCTGCAGACAGAACACTCTGTTTTCCATGACCTCTCTCATCAAGCCTCTCTCTGGACAGACATTACTTAATCATGCTTTGCATGCCAGTGTGGTTTTCTGGGTCTCCGGTTTCCTCCCACAGTCAAAAGACATGCAAATGAGGTTATAACTGATTATTTTAAATAAGCCATAGGTGTGAATGTGTAAGTGTGTGGCTATTTGACCTTTAATTTCCTGCTTCTAAATTCAGACAAGTTTAAGTTTTTTGTACTCTGACCTACAACACGATGTTGAATCAATTGCTTACTCTGGATGACATTACTTTGGCTTCCAGTGATGCTGCGTCGTTTATGACCAGGATATGTCCTTCAATGTGCAAATTAAACAAATCTGAAGTACTGCCTTCCTGTATTTGAACAACATCTCTAAATTTAGAAACATCCCATCTCAGAATGATGCTGAAAAACTAGTTCATGCATTTATTACTTCTAGGCATATATCTATTATCCGAATGTTGTAAAAACTACCTGAAAAGCTTTGAGCTGATCCAAAATGCTGCAGCAAGAATACTGACAGAAGCTAGAAGGAGAGATCATATTTCTTTCATACTGGATTTTCATTGTTTCCTTGTTAAGTCCAGAATTGAATTTAAAATCCTTCTCCTCACATACAAGGTCTACAATAATCAGGTTCCATCTTACCTTAATGTCCTCACAGTACCATGTTATTCTAACTTCACTCTCAGACTGCAGGTTTACTTGTAGGTCCTAGCTCTCACGTTCACCTCCCACCCCTTACTTTAGCGTTCCAAGTCAAAATTGGCCGGTCTGTTTTGACAGCTCTTAAATTAGCATAACATAAACATAAACATTTTTCACCACCAAATTCAGTTCAGTGGGTCGTTCAGTGGTCGACCAGAATGTGACAGGAAGGCCTAGGGTATTTAAAAGTAAAAAAAAGAGGCAGAGGCTTTCAGGCACCTTTTCTATGGAACCACCTTCCAGTTAGGATTCAGGGCACAGACACCCTCTCTCCTTTTAAGATTAGTCTTAAAACTTTCCTTTTTAATAAATCATATAGTTAGGGTTGGATCAGGTGACCCTGAATCCTCCCTTAGTTATGCTCTAATAGGTCTAGCCTGAGTATTTTATCTTCACTCACCTTTTTCACTCACTGTGTTTATACACCACTTTGCATTTAATCATTAGTTGGTATTCATCTTTGCTTGTTCATTAGTGTGTCTTTTGTCCTGTCTTCCTCCCCTCATCCGTAACCGCTCATGGCAGATGGCCGCTCCACTGTGAGCCTGGTTCTGCTGGAGGTTTCTTCCAGTCTTCCTGTTGTTTCTGTTCATGTGGAACCACCAGCTTTCTGATTAATAGATGACATGATCTACCTCCTGAGCTACACCCACCCCAAGGTGGAGACAAATAGATATCAGATCTTTACACGCCACTTCTCAGGTTTGTTTAAGTTTTGCAGCTGAAGTCCAAATTAGCTGCTACTGGCTAATAACAACAAACATTTTGGGTTGCAGGTAATGTATTTGCCAGGATACTTTTCCTCCATTTTTGGTTTACTGTTAATAATGAGTAAATCAGTATTGATTTAGCAATACAGTAATGCTAAATCAATAGTCTATACTTCAGTGGCTGGGATACGATGTCAGGATTTTATTTGCTCCCTTTCAGCCTCATGGTCTCTCTATGAGGTTGAAGCTTAAATGCAGTGTTTTTAAATACATCAAAAGGATTAGCATATTAAAGCAATGCAAAGTTCAGCAGCAACCTTATGTATTTGCAACAGTTTGATGTATTATAGTTCCACCAAGCAGGTTATATTCGTGAAAATGCCTCTTTTGCCACATCATGCTGATGCTGGTTGCAGGTAAAAACCAAGCCGATTGAAGATAAGATATGGTGCAATGTTTTTGGTCTATGACAGGAAATGAAAACACTGCAGCAGTAAGGGCTGAGAAAGCAGGCAATAAAGAGAGAATAAATGGTAAGCATAGAAACTAATGCTTAGGAAAAGCAGAGCCTGAGAGGCGTGGGATGTTTATCTGGGTTTGCTTTACATTATCTTTTCTTGTCACTGCCAAAACAAACTGGTCTGCAGGTAAAGTCGTATCCCACCCAAACTTCACTGACTGTGAAGCTTTTTCTAATGGCTTTTGAATGATTTCAGGGTTTAAATCATGAACCACGATGCAGTTGTATGATCATAAGATCATTATTGCAGTCTGATCATTGTGCTGATTATGTAAATTGGGACTATTTTAATACAGTAGCTGGATCCAGACAAAGGGATAATCCATCACTGTATAAGCTGAAAATCCTAAAATGGGATGGTCCATGTTCTTCCTTTCTGTTCATTTATTCAAACTATCATTTATCAGCAGTCCCTGAAAAATTAATGCATTGTGGGTATAGTGCTCTTTCGCAGTTTAAGCACTCAAGACGCTTACTACAATGCTTTCTCATTCACCCAATCACACAAGCATTCATACAGTGCTTTTTTACCTAAACCTGAGAATTGTTAGCTAGCAGTCACACACTATGATAATTCAGGGCGACTCAGGTTTCAGTATCTTGACACTTGTACAAATGTATTGTAGGAGGCAGGGACCGATCCACTGACCTTCCACTTGGTAGACCACCCACTCTATCACCTGAACTGCAGCTGAAGGAGCACATAAGAGGAGAGACGTGTAACTGGAAGCCAGAAATAACTTCTCTGGGGGGATTCAGCATACACATTGCACATGCCAAGTCTTCCCTCAAATAACAGTGCTGTACAGCATATAACTGTGAGGCTTAGAAACAAGGCCAGCTCTCTACTGTGTGCATCCTAGCAAAGGAAAGCATGGAAGACGCCTGCAGCGACACAGTCCACTCAGCTTCTCTCTGCTTGCTGCGTTTGATAACAAGATATGAGTATGGCACATAGCAGTCCAGAGCCTTCTCTGTGCATGTCGTCAGCTGGCCTCATCATTTCAGCACTTTTTCCTTTTAGCTCTTCGTCATCACCTTCCATCTGTTCATTAGCCACCAAGTATGAGTCGACTAAGCCAGCAATAAAACAAGAAATCCTGAACCATATAAATGCATTTCAACGATCTGCACAAGGCTTCTTTAAGGACAGTCAAAGTTCTTCTGTGGATATAGTTTTTGCTCTGATCTGCTTCAATAATGCTGAGGTCCGGCCGTGGTGAGGCCATGACTAATATTGTTCCAGTTATGCTTTTACTGCATCGGCAGTGTGTTTGGGATTCCTCTCATACTGAAAATTGTGCTGCCATTCACACACGTTTGACATGGTATTGCATGGTTGTTAAAAATCTAATGGTGCTTTTTGGTTTTCGTAATGAAAATCAGTGCTCCAAAACCATGACAGAGCCTCTGCTGTGCTTCCATGGATTTTCCTTGTCTTTCTATCTGCATTGAATTTATTTAACATTTGATTTTTCTGAGAATCTGACATTGCCACAAAAAAGTTGGCCATGATCCAAAATAAATATTTGTGTTTTTACAAGAGCTTTGGAAATTTCAGTAATAACACTTGTGTGCAACAGCAAATAAATGCAGGATTTCTATGACAAAATGTGTATGAGCAGGATTTTATAAGACAAAGAAAAAATAGCAGCCATACTGTAGTTTTCAAGGACACAGACTTGGGGATATGAATGGAATATCAATGGCCTTTGGTCAGACTTTTCACTCCTTTTCTCTCTCTGGATTAAAAAAGAAGCACCAAGGATCCCTGCTGAAATCCTGTTTGTTACACTCTCATTCAGATGCACATCAGGCCACTGAGTTTCTTTTCAGTCCACTTTTGTGTCACCCTGGCCCCGCAGCTCATTTTCTGTGAATGTGTTCAGTGACTACCAAACAGCTCCCCTCCCTCCTTTTGCTCTGGACCACTTCTCCCTTTCACAGTGACAAAAATGTGCAGAGGATACATGCTGTGCATGGCAACACTGAGGCACATGATGCAGTACAATCGATACATACATACATACATAAATGTTCTATACACATTTATGTGTGATGATTTTTTGCTCTCTTTGCATGATTATTATTTGCTTGTATCACTTGCATTGTGGTGCAGTGTTTAGCATAACTCCTACTGGGTTCACTGCTGTTAACTAATATGGTAAATTTCCAGGGATCATATGAGACTGCAGAAAGAACAAGAACAGTGCTGAACTCAGCATTTTTACGGTTCTTCACAAATCTTCAGCATACCTTTATTTAAAATATGAATGGACATAAAAGTTGAGGAAATTGAAGGGAAAAATGTGTTTGCTATTGTGTGTTTAGGAGTCCGCTTGCCTGTGAAGAAAGAGTTGATTTAGGGTGCTGTAACTCAGTAATTCATTTGTGTTTATGGCTCTGTGTCCGTGTGCTCTTTTAATCCACGGGATCAGTGCTGAAATCTAGTTGAAACTCAAATTTGGATTATGCGAGATCTTACATAATGTAATCCCTGAAAAGAAAACAGACAAAATCTAATCTATGTCCTGGCAGAGTACATTGGAATTTTACTTAACCCACAGTGGGAGTCTCACAGTGGGTTTCAAGTAACATCTGTGCAACACCACCATTATTTACCCTGACCTGCTGTCAGCCACAGCTCACCAGCTGTATACTTTGATGTATATCTTCTACATATCTAGTTGCTAGATTGTTTCCTGAAGTATATACAACAGAATACAAGAAAGAAAACCAAACACTGGTGATTCACAACATTATTCGTCATTAGAAATTTTTGAAGTGCTGATTGAAGTCCAAAGATTCGTTGTATACTGTTTGACTTTACATCATCAATAACCAACTTTGGCAATTATATTTCATTGGTTTGTCTCAAAAGTCCCAAAAGAATAAAGCAAGTCAGCAACTCAGATCTGTGCCTTGTCATCTTGTGCACTTGTAAAGTAACCCACAGAAATTACATAAAACTGTGTCCTCAATCCAGTTGCTCATAATGAATCATCTGGACTCGGCTGGTATATTTTTGGATCCAGTCTGCTTGACAAGCCTGTTGGACACACGAAGAGGACAGAAGAGGTCAAATGGGGTTTTTTCTTTTGCTTTATGGAAAGGAGCTGCACTGTTATTATTCTACCCTTCAGATGTTTCTTTCTCCCACTCATTCATCACGTTCTGGCGTAAGCCCAAGTGTGTGTTTGTGAGCCTTCTTGCCTCTGTAAAAAGAATAACCAAAGGCACAATAAGTACTTTCCATTGCTATGCTGTATATGTGATGTGATGCAGTTGTTATTAGCTATGATTACTTAGTGTGTTTTACTTACTGTAGTGTCTTTAAAATGTGCCAGATTAGTAAGCAAACAAAAATGCACATAGCCTGTAAGAACATAAACCAAAGTAGTCACTTAAAGAAATAATTTTACTAAAACAACAAGCTTTATTTTTTAACCTGGTCAGCGTGTACATGTAATAGCAAAGCAGTGGTGTCGTGAAATACACTTACTAGTCTTATAAGCTTCTAAGTCAAACCAAACCACACAAACCAAAAAATTGCTAATTAAGTTATAATTGGTTCAAATATAACTATAATTATACCTCCAACCTGAGTGTTAGCTAAAAACTGTTTCCTTCTGCAGCTACTTCTTATCTCAGCTTGTAACGCAGTGCTTTACATTTATATGACATTTCAGTTTCAGTTGTATCCTATGGCGGTTTGTGACAGGCTGCTAATAATAAAAGCATGTCATTTGTTCCCATTTCTTTAGGTGAATCCACAAAAATGCCAAAGATAGCAGAGTTTGAAAGGAATATAATAGTGTGTTTGCCTTATAATTCCCAAAGAGATTTTAGCTGAAAACTTGACATATCTCAGCATGGTGTGCAGTCTGTCTTTAAAAAAATCTGAGTAAACTTGACAATTGGAGGAAAAAACGATGAAGTAGCCGACCTAATAAACTAACCACAGCACATATCTGCAAGTCATCTACCTGAGAGAAAATTGAGCAAAGACCCAACACAGGACTTTAGAAATGTGTCTTATCCTTCAGGTGACTCATTTACTGTTTGGCTTACATCAAAAATGTAAGAGGTCAGGAAAGAGGCAAAAGTAGGAATTACACATCATTGAAGCAGCGTTATCATCTTGACAGGGAACAGGAAGGAAAGGCAGCTAACATCTATCATGTACTAGGCTTAAACATGTTTATTTCTACTGTGAAGTTTCTCATGTTCACACAACACAGACTGACTCAACTCATCTCAAATGGCTATTTTTTTTTTTTTTTGCTCAATTTTTAGGCTCAGAAGCTAAAACACATTTATGTACAGGCAGGTATACAAATAAAACTGCACAATACTTCAGGTCATGTGTTAGCCGTGTTAATCTGATTACCTTTCAAGGGTATATTCTACCCACAAAGCCCAATTCTAAAGCAATGTCACCACGTATTTGATTAGTGGTTAAGAAGATGGTCACTCCTCAAGGTCATGCAAATTCATCCAAACCAGCAGAGCAAAACAACAGATAATAATTTGTGTATTGAAATGTGATGGTCATCATTTAAAAGCCTTTTTGATTTGCTATCAACTGGGTCATGGAGAAAGCATCTTAGCAGGAATCCGCAGTCATTCTTTAGAAAGTCCACAAGGTTGAACAAAGGTTGAAAACTTTAGGTGGACATGGAAATGCGAGACATGAAAGTTCCCCACAATTCATCTATTCTGTGGATGAATTGCTGAACATAAATGTCAAACTGTGTGCGGGGGTGGCATGGGAACAATGAAAAGAACAAACAACAAGTGTCTCTCTCATAGATTCCCCTACATTTAAAGGTTTGTAAATGCTACATTGTGTACACCTTATGGCTTTAGCTAAGACTAAAGCAGTAAACAGCTATATATCCAAAGCCTTAGAATTAAGATAAGAAGATAAGAATGAAACATAAAAAGTTAAATGAAACAAATAAAAAAGGAGCATGATTACCTCCAACAATGCTTTGATGTTAGACAAGCTATCTGGAGGAGGAAGAAATAGTTTTTTAGACTTTTTAAAAGTTGAAAGTTGTGTCACATTAACTTTTCATATTTCTTTATTTGTTCTTCTAGCAAACTGAATACCAGCAATGTAGCCAGGAACTCTGTATTAAGCATGTTTTTATTCCAAATATCAGATATGCAGCATGCCCAGCATGCCTGTAACCAAGATTACATAATGTCTGAGAGTATAGTGTATAATAGACATACAAAAATCTTTGTTTTTAAGTAGAATAGTCTATTTTCATCTCGACTCCAATGACTGTATGAAGTTATTCTGAATCCTTCATTCATTTATGAATTGGCTGTTGTTACACGCCAACTTGTGGTCACTGGGGTCTGGTGCCTCCACATACCAGACAGAAAGGGAAATCTTGCCAAGGTCACTGGTGCATCAAAGGGATCGGATGATAGACCTTTTAAATTTCTTACTCGGGCTTTGGCAAAAACTAGTTGCACAACTGCCGAGGGACTGAGTGTGATGTATCGCTGTTGATGTGTAGTAGCAGCTAGGATGACATGCTGTATAAATGTGTCATAAGCTAAGACCATGCAAAGACAGCACAAGCTCTGCTTCTGTTCATCTGTGAAAGAGCACAGAAATGCTTTTTTTCACCCACAGAGTGGTGGGATCATAGCAGAAATACATCAACCAAGTAGAAGTCACCGAAAGTCTAAGGAACGACGAGATTTCTATCTGTATTTGGTGATTTGGAGCACATTGTTTTAGACTGTGTGCGAACATTGTGGAATTCTGAATGCTCCCAATGCTGCATGACCTACTTGCAGCTTCAGCAGCTTAAAGATGAGGGGCAATGTTATGAGCTGACATCTTTCTTCTTTTTGCTTATGTTCTAAAATGGGAATGTCAGCAATGTGGGAATATTTCAGTTCCCTCTAGAGGTTAGTTGAAGTTCAGCTGGCTATAAAGCATGCTGTATGTTGAGGAGAAAAGACTTTAAAACATCATCATCTCTGCAATAGAATCCACTAAATATTAAAAAAAAATGTCTGAAAATACTTGCAGACTTTCACCTGCCTAATATGCTGTGTCTCTCGCTAGTATAAATCTTTCGAAGTATCCATGAAAACATGACACCCTTGTCCCCAGATGAGCTCACTTATGTAGCTCTGCAGTACACTACTGGCTCCTTGAGACAACTCTATAAATAGCACTGCACGCCTGTTTCCTGGGGCTCCTGGCAGAGCCTTAATGACTGTCTGCTCACCTTCAAAGGGAAACACAACATAAATTCCCAACTGTGCCATCTCCCATCTTGCATTTATCTTAAATTGTGTCATTGATGAACACAGCAGAAGACACTGATGACACTAGGTTCATGTTGGAACACAATGATCTCCGTTGCCTAGGTTTGTGCCACAGAGTGAGGCTTTGCTGTGATGATGCAGGCTGCCATGAAGATGAAAAGGCAAATGATCAAAAGGGAAAAGCGATTAGTACAGCCGTTCTTGCATCTGCAGACATAAGAAACGGGTATGCTAGATAGCAGGGGGAGCATATTACTCGATGTATTCACTCACCCATCAAAATCATATTATTCAAGTGTTTCAATCAGTTCCGTGGCTACAGGTGAAAAAAAAAAGGCCAGCCATGAAATTTTCTCCTACTAAATATTCCACAGTTAACTGACAGTGGTATTATAACAAAGTGGAAGTGATTGGGAATGACAGCAACTCGGTCACAAAGTGGTAGGTCATGTAAAGTCACAGAACAGGGTCAGCAGATTCTGAGGCACATAGTGTGCAGACAGTCTCTAACTTTCTGCAGAGTCACTCAGAGCTGCAAACCTCATGTGGCCTTCAGATTAGCTTATGAACAGTGCTTAGAGATCTTCATGCAATGGGTTTTCATGACAGAGCAGCTGGATCCAATCCTCACATCACCAAACACAATGCAAAGTGTTGGATGCAGTGGTGTAAAGCACACTGCCACCGGACTCTAAAGCAGCAGAGACAAGTTCTCTGGAGTGACAAATCACGCTTCTCCATCGGGCAGTCCAATGGATGAGTCTCGGTTTGGCGGTTGCCAGGGGAACAGTACTTGTCTGACTGCTTTGTGCCATGTCTAGCTGACGGGGGATTACAGTGTGGGGTTGTTTTTCAGTAGTTGGACTCGGCCACTTAGTCCCAGTGAAAGGAACTCTAAATGCTTTAGCATGTCAAGACATTTTGGACAATTTCATGCTCCCAACTTTGTAGGAACAGCTTGGGGATGACCCCTTAATGCTCCAACATGACCGTGCACCGATGCACAAAGACATGGATGAGCAAGTTTGGTGTGGAATAACTTGACTGGCCTGCACAGACCTAAACCTGAAAGAACACCTTTGAGATGAATTAGACTGTGAGCCAGCCTTTCATGTCCAACATCAGTGTCTGACCTTACAAATGCACTCCTGGAAAAATAGTCAGAAATTCCCATAAACACTCCTAAACCTTGTGGAAAGTTCTTCCCAGAAGAGCTGAAACTGTTATAAGTGCAAAGGCTGGGTTAGCACAATATTAAAGTATTAAGAGTGGGATGTCACTCAAGTTCCTATGTGTGTGAAGGCAATATAGTGTATTTTGAATGTTGCAGACAAAGAATGAAACATGTTTGTTTGCGTTTGTGTTATCTGTTAGTCTAAAAGTTACACTTCACAGTGACACTACTGACTGTGATAGGATGTTGAGTCATTTTGAGTCACTGTGTGGAAATCACCCGCATACACTATTTATATTTAAAAACAAGTGTAGTCAGTTATGAAGAAAACACCTCCAATGTTGGCATTTCCGTTTTCAGCAGAACCTAATCATTATAATAGATCTCAATTTATTCATATGAAAAAAATAGTTGACCTTTACCTTTAAATTTGGAAGAACAAAAAGCAGACTGGTCTCAGGCTGAAGATGAATTGTACAATCACTACTCAAGTCCACAAGTTTTATGTAAATAATACACTTTAGCAAATAACAAAGTTTGTTTGCAACCACAGTGCTCACCATCTGGTGACCTTCAGGTAGAATTCAGCTTTAAGGCACTTTTCATAAGCATAGAGTTAGTGTTGGGGTCATCACCAAGGACAACATAGACGTGACATGGTTCATTTCAAAAACCGCATTTAGGCCTAGACGGCTGGTGGTGTTTTATTTTTATTTTTTTTAATTTCCTTATGTCTTCCCACAGACATGTTGTATCAATTAGGCCCATGGTGCAGGAAACAGTTTACATTCTTTAAAGGACCAAAGAGCAGAATGACCCTCAGTTGACCTTACAGTTTGACTTCTCAAGAGATTAAAAAAAAAAAAACCCACAAGAAAAAAAAATGCAGGAGCTGCATTATCACGGAAACTGGTTTGGTGGAACTAAAAGGCTTTGGTGTATTTCAGTCAACGGCCCAGCAGCGGTGACATAAAGGGAATCTAACATCAAGATCCCTGTTATGACATAAAAGAAAGACTGATTAGGAAGGCGTAGATTGGTATCTCAACAAAATTGCACAGCAAGAAACCATAACAACTTGGAGATTTGGATCAGTTGGGAGGAATGATTTGAGCTTGTGAATGGCACAGTTTAAGACGTTGCATAACATATAAAGAGGTGAGGGAGGCTGAGGCAGTGCGAAAGTCAATACAGAGGCATCGTGGCGGGTGCAGACAAAAAAAGAGCTAAATTAAACTGCGTGAGTGATAGGTGAACCAGTAAAGGTGGTGGCAGGCGACCGGGAGACTTGAAGATATAAACGTTCCCACTGCTTCAGATAATTTGAAGTTTTGTAGATGAGAACGGTGTTTAGGCCAGACTGCTAGCCGCCTGTGTGGGTGTGTCGGGGGAGCCAACGAGATGTGATCTTGGAAAGATATTGTTATAATATAAACATTAGGGTTGTGGCTCTGCCAGCTTTGCGTCTGGTAGTTTTTTTTCCATAGTCATGAAAAGTCACTGTGTTTAGACTGAGTATAGCCATCTGTCACAATCTGGGGTTTGACTGTGGATTCTAGCTTTATTTTTCTTTGTAGGATCTCCTCTGTCATCTTTGTTATTGTTTAGCTTTTTTCCCCTGTTATCTGAACTTTCTTCTACGTGTCTGCATGTGCTTTTTAAACCTCTCATTGCCGTTTTTATTTTCTTGTGCAATAAGGTGGAATAATGTGTTTGCAATTTTATAGAGGTGCCCATATTTATACATTGATTTGGATGTTGCTAATAGTCACAATATTGCCCAAGAGGACTCTTTCATTTATGTTACAGATGAGCTCTCTGTCCATCCCTGCTCTCACACTGATAGGACGTACACATCTCAGGCATAACATTATGTTATTAACGGGTGACGTTAATAACACTGGTCATCACGTCATCATATCTTTTCACTGGTCAGTTAGTGTTTGGGATATAAAAGGGAGCAAGTTAACATTTTGTCCTCAAAGTTTATGCGACAGAAGGAGGATAAATGTACAAGGGTGAGGATTTGAGCGCCTTTGATGAGGGCTAAATTGTAAAGGCCGATTGACTGGGTCCGAGCATCTCCAAAACTGCAGCTCTGGTGGAGTGTTCCCAGTCTCCAGTGGTCAGTGTATCTACCAAAAGTGGTCCAAGGAAGGAATGGTGGTGAACCATGTGCTGCTGGTTCTGATAGAAAGGTGCCAGAATACAGAGTGCATCACAGTTTGGTGCATATGGGGCTGCGTACCAGCAGACCAGTCAGAGTGACCATGGAAGAAGGTGGCCAGGTCTGAGGAATCATGCTTTTCCTTGGAAGGCCAGGTGTGTGTGTGTTGCTTACCGGGAGAATACCTGGCGCCAGGGTATAATATGGGAAGCAGGCAAGCTCTCTGAGGCAGTGGGATGCTCTGCTTGGAATCCTTGTTTCCACATGGACCCTACTTTGACATGTTCTACCAACCTAAGCATTGTTGCAGACCACGTGCACTCTTACAAGGTTTCCCCTGATGGTTGTGACTTCTTTCAGCAGAATAATGCGCTCTGGCACAAAGCAAAAATTGGAATGATTTGAGGAGTACAACAATTAGTTTGAGGTGTTGGCTTGCCATCCAAATTCCCCAGATTTCAATTCAATTGAGCATCTGTGGCATGTGCTGGAGAAACAAGGATCTGTTGCTAACATCTTGGTGCCAGATACCACAGCACATCTTCAAGGCTCTAGTGGAGTCCATGCCTCGATGGGTCAGGCCTGTTTTGGTAGCAAAAGTAATTTGATGCTTGGTTTGTGTTTTTTATGTTTTTGAACTTGTGTTAATCTTTTGAGTTAGCTCTAAGCTGTTTTGCTACTCAGAAACAAGGGTAGTATCGTATTTACTCAGTTACAGATAGATGACAGATACATATACAGCTATGCATTTAATGTCTACCTCCATGTGTCTCCATGCTTTTGTCTTCAGCTTTGACAATTTAACAACTTGGAGGGATACTTCATTAAGGGACAGGTAGGTTGGGATTGATGAAATCATCATTTAAAAGCTATGTATTTACTCAGGATATATTTTTCGGATATTAAAATTTGCGTGATCATCTGAAACATAATGCCACAGCAGCAGTCTCATTATATCTTGACAGTTTTGATATTGAAATTAATATTCATAATGTAATTGTTGCTTAAACTCATCAGTAGGACATATAAATCACACTTACTTCTGGATTTTTGCCCTGTGGATAAAAATAAAAGTCTTCATCCTTTTGCTTTCCATCTGCCAAAGTAAAGTTAATAGTCCCATTATAGCTAATGGATTGTTCTCATAGTTTATCCAGGGCATCCTTTTGCCTCTCCATTGTCTTTGGTTTCTGGGAAGCTGCTAATGGGACGCCAGCAAAGGATTAGGTAAACTGTTATGACTAAAAACAAAAGAGTGTCCTGTTAACAACAACAGCAAACAGACAGGAGAAGAATGAGAAGGAAAGAATAAACAAATAAGCACGGACATTTTCAGTTTGTCACAAAAATGTAATACAAAGAATGAAAGTTTGAAGAATAGAATCTGATATGTATTTTTCAAACTTTGTGTTTTAAGTTATTTAGGTATTACAAAACGGGGTGATTAAATCCAACGCGAATAAATCTGTTATGCAGTAAATGCAAAACTAATCAGCTGCTGCTAACAGCCACTTTACTGCCTTACCTTAAAGGAGGGTGTAATCAGTGTAAGTGCAAGCAAAGTGGATTTGGACTCCCAAGTGCTTTCTAATCAGCCTAGATCAAGTTTGCATGAACATATGATTGAATGCTTTTGTTGCACATGTTCTTTCCTAACTATAGACACGCTGCCGCACCTGAGCCCAAGTGAAAAAACCTTCCCCATTAGATTCAACTATTTTTAAGACTTGCTTTTTGTTGCAAAAGCAATACACTGTTCAATGGTTAAAACAGATTTGTTTTCAACATGAGGGATATAATGGATAACACACATGCATGCGCTTTGCTGACTGATCCTGCAGAGAAACAGGAAGGAAATGTTTGCTTATGCACAATCAGCTGATGACCACAACAATGTTTCCTGTTCTAATGACCTTCTGACTGTACTGCAGGTCCACTGTCAGGTTGCAGTAACGTCTGTAGTGTATGAATGAGCCATTCATAGTGGCTTGCTGGAAAATGAGGATATCCACAGATGATTTATCAGAAGAAAGCAAGCTCAGCCAAGGGCATGATTTACCCAAATACCAGTCTGTTAATCTGTCTGCAGCCATAACACACCAACACAGAGCCGTCAAAGTACAGCGGTCTCAGTTTGAGGGTGACAGATGGTCACATGCTGCCATCAGCTGGTCAAAACATATACAGCACTTTTGCTGGTTGTATAAAAATGACTACTTACTGCAGTCATCCGTAAATAAGTCAGTGTTAATGGGTTAAAAATCTTTTTAAAGGCTACGCAATTAGCTTGAACACTAAGTAACTTGAGGGATATTTCTCCAGGCTTCTTGAAGAGCATTCAAAGCTCTTCTTTGGATGTTGGCTGCCTTTTACTCTGTTTTCTGTCCAGATGATCCTACACTGCTTTAGTAATGCTAAGGTCCGAGCTCTGGAGAGGCCAGTCCATCACTGATAGTGTTCCAATGTTCAGCATTGGTAGAGTGTTAGGGATCATTGTCATGCTGAAAAATGCCAAACACCTTCCAGATGGTATTGCATGATGGATCAAAATCTGATTGTATTTTAATGCATTTACAGTTTTATCAGTTTTGACAAGATCCCCAACACCACTGGCTGAAATGCAGCCCCAAACCATGACAAAGTCTCCACCATGCTTTACACATCGCTATGAATAACTGTTCGTATTAATCACTAAACCTGATGGTTCATGATTTTTGCTCTAGTTCTTGTGTAAATTGGCATACCTCATTCTTTTCTCTTTAATTCCTTGATTAAGAAAGGCTTCCTGACAGCCATCTTTCCACTGAGACCATTTCTGGTGTGTTGACAGGGCGCACACAGCTAAAGGGGAGGACAAAACAAAGACGAGGGTGACACTACACACAACATAACAAGGGGATATGACGCTCGAAACAGCCGTTTCGACACTGTGCTGAACTTCTTAAGCGGGGATGTTTCCAAACGCTTCTCCGAAGCGTGAGTCAAAACACCCAGATCACGTGACCACGCCTAGGATTTGGTGATCCAGTTCCTGCTTCTAGACATATCCAAGCGCAAACTCCCATTTTTTATTAACCAGAATCATTTGGACTTGTAATTACTGAATCAATGTTTTTTGATGCGACAATTTTAATTAAATATGCGCATGCGTAAAAGAAAACAATACTCTATTTCATGGATTGTGAAAACTAGACAGAAGATTCTAGACTATCTAGAACATTATATAAGTATACAAAACCTATGTAATTTATATATCACAATATATAAATATCTTTTTTGAATGATTACTAGAATATAGATTAAAGAAAGCAAGAAAGAAAGAGACTGGTGGGTGAGCTCCATTCACTCCTATAAGTAGAAAGAGAGAGAGTTGCACACTTTCAACAGAAAATGTCATTTGTGGCATTAAGTGATTCCTCAATATATATATTTTTTGGAGGGGCGGGGGCGCTTTTTAAAAAAAAAAAAATTCTCACTGACGCTTCTATTGTGAATAACTCAAAAACAACTGGAGTTATGCAGGTTCACTGTAACCAAAACTCCAGACTCACACTGAGTAAAACACAGTGTTACAATATGGAAAATCCATAGCAGTGTAAAGTTCGGGAAAGCTCCCTCATGGTTAGAGGTTGCTAAGCAGAGGATGATTTAAACATGCCTGAAATGTATTTTTCCGATTGGTCAGAAAATGTGATCGACGTTAACTCCCAGAAAACTCAAACAAATATATCCAAAGTTTGAGGGCTGTGAGCAAAAAAACGAAGACAGCTGTAACCCTGTGTGACTATTACAGTAAATACGGCAGTGTTTTCCCTCTGTTTTACTTAATGAATAGATTTATGGTGAAGAACGCGAACGTTAACAGATGGAGAATTTTGCTGATGACTACAGTCACAGGTTGCGGTGTTTAACAGTCTCAGATTTTTTTTTCCCCTTGTTTTGGGGGAGATTTCTCCAAAACGTGATGATCAATTACTGACGGTTTGGTATAATAAGTAGCTTTGTTTGGAATCGTGCAGGGTTTGCCTGCGTCGTTGTTTCACAGAAAAATATCGAGATGTGGCGATAGCAAAGTTGGCCAGCAGGTGTCACTGTTGAGATAGAGTTCAGTGTTTCACGAAGCCTTGCTTTGCCCATCACTAGGGATGGGAAACAGGTGGGAACACAGATGTCAACAATCAAGAGAGACAAGACAGGACAAGACAGGACAAGAAGCTGAATCACAGACAGATAAAAAACTACAGACAAGGCATGAGAAGACAGAGGAAGCATGAAAACTAAAACGAGGGACAGAATACAAAACAGCCTTAACTGAGAACAGGTCAGTAAAAATAAGAAGACCTCAAGCTAGAAACACAACACACAGAGAGAAAACTAATGAGAACCAGAACTACAGGCTAATCACTGAGGAATTACAACTAACTTGACACAAAGGGATATGAGATAAGAGACAAAAATGGCACTAGACCAGTCATGGAAATTCAAGGGATACAAGGATTCGAAATAAACTAAAACCCCAGATCTAGATGTGAAACAAACCCTTTGAATATCAATATACAGAAGAAATCCTGAAAATTAACAAAACTGAAAACACTGCATCCTAAACAGAGGGATCCTAACATCAACAAACAGTAGATTAATTGATTTCATCTCAGGTTCTGTGTCAGTGTTTTGGTGGGTTAAACAGCCTTACATACTTTAACATCATAAACTAATTATTTTTTTCCACAAGAGCTTGGTCTATACATTTAACTTTTAAGCAACATAAGGAACACTACACTGTTTTGGGGTTTGTTTGTTGTTGTTTTTTTGAGTTAGTGTTATCATTTTATTGCCATTATTGAGGCACTGCAGGCCCATAGAAGTACAAGGTACTGTAGTTGATGTGTTTTCTTTTTTTAGGTTTGCGCTCTTATGTCTTCCACTTGTTCAGTTTCCTCAGCTTTTTTGAGGAAACACTGAACAGCATGCCGAAATCTGCCAGATTATCTGCTAAAACCTCTTTGGGAATGACCATTTGTGGCTAATAATAATATTAATATTTTATACCAGTAAAACTGTCTCTCATGGCATTTTTTATTTTTTTTTTGGCAAATTCAAACACAAATTATGTGTTCAAGCTACAGGCCGCTATTAACAAAGTGCTTAAAGATGCAACTAAAAACTGTTTCTTTGCTAAACTGGTGTCATGTGTGGACACAGCACCCTTGAGTTAGGTGCCTAATTCACAGGTCTGTGTCAAGTTGTTCAACCAATCAGGACTGGACTGAAAATAAGTGACAAAAAACTTCGAGTGTCTGGCTACGTCGAAGCAAACTGTATATAAATGAGGTAGGCTAAATGCTTTTTCATATATTATTCAGAAAATAACCTATGAAAGCCTATGTAGAGAAGTAAAATATAAAGCTATAAAAGACTGTTGTTATCGTCATCATCATTATTACTATTATTATTATTGTTGTTGTTATTATTATTAGTGGTAGTACGCCTTTGTCACCAAGATTGCGCAAGAACTGACCGAATATCGCAGCACTAGGAGGAGTGAATAAACTGAGATCTTTTTAGAGCCTCGAGAAAAGAATAAAAGAAAAACCTGTTTCAATTTCCTTCCTCGGACCTGCCCACCCGTGCCTGCAGCCCACCTTCACGAATCGAGCACACCTATTAGGGGGTGAAACTCAAACTTTCACGTTAACCAATCAGCTTTCTCGTTCACCGACGGCCTAGCAGTTGATTGGTTGAAAATCCAGCTTGTCAAGTCTGACTGCACTTTGACATTTCCGCCTTGTTATGTTTTTTTTTTTTTTTTTTTTTTTAATCTACAGGGGCTTTCTATGAACATTGTGGGCTTCGTGTGGAGGTGAATCAGTGATCAGTAACTAATTTCGGGTTTTGATGAGGTACTTGAGTCTCGGTGACTTCTGAAATCCAGAGACATGTCGTCTTTAAGGTAAGCAGACTTTACATAAACCTCAAAATCCCTCAGTCTGAAAGTTTTTGAGTTTGTGTTAAGGCTGCATGATCGATAAATGAATAAAATTACGTCGGGTTATTTATTAATACGTTAATGACTAGATTTTTGTTGATAATATTTTCTTTGCTGCGGGTTGTCGGAAGTTGAAAGAGTTTTCTGTTAAGTTACAGTTGTGTAATTGCGTGTTTTGCCATATCACTCCTGTGTTGCTGATTGTGACATTAAGTCTGCTTTCTCAACATCCCAGAAATGTCTTCCGGCGCAGCTGGTCTTGTGATGAAAAGCTGGAGGGAAAAGTTGTTGTCATCACTGGAGCCAACACTGGCATCGGCAAAGAAACTGCCATTGATCTGGCAAAGAGAGGTTCGTCTGACTGAAATCATGAAATTTTAAACCTTTCTTAACTCTCAACTGTTTTTTTTTTTTTGTTTTTTTTTAAAGTGGGGATTATTTGTGTTACGTATCAGGATATGGAGTTAGGAGGAAAAGGGAAATATTAGCAGGAAATGTTGACTTTTAGATGCACAGATAAAAGACTACAATGAAGTAAACCTTGGAGGAAACTTGTTCAAACCCCACATAGAAAGGCCTCACCTGACCAGCAGGTTCAAGGTCAGGACCTTCTTGCTGTGAGGCCACAGTTGGATCACTCTGCTGCCTCTAAATTGGTTGCAGGTGCGGACGTGAATTTGGTTAAGATAGATGGATGGATGGATGTTTCTGGCCATCCGTTGAGTATAAATCCATCCAGGGCATGGCGTGCCTCTCACCCTGTTCCCCCATAACCCTGAAGTGGATCAGCAATGGGGATCATAGTTACACACAAGATTTTGATAGTCCTAAAAGTTGGGAAATAATTTTGTTTTTACTGCTGACAGTGTGTGCTTGTGTTAGATGCCTGTCCAGGGTTTACCCCGCCCTATGTCAGTTTGGACAGTCTCAATAGCAGTTGCCTCTGCCACCATGAGTCCTCCCTAGTTATTGCTAAGCTCCACATACATGTACATGTACTTCTTTGTGAGCGTCTTGTCACTCTCATCTCCGGTCCTACAGGTAAGAAGAGAAGTTAGTCATGTCCAGCATGTGTGCCACCCTCCTCATCAGGCACCGCTCCCCCAAACACACTGCTCCACCTCTCCCTACTGCGACCGATCACAGGAACCGCGCCGTGCCATCAAGAAAATGATTACGATAAAAGCAGTTTATTTAAACACAGATCTGCCAGTATTGATTCTCCTGTAGATAAATTATAAGGAAGGCTAACACAAGTTCTATTGTTCTGTGTAAATTCTGAGCATGACTCAGGCGTGGCAATCCTCCACTCCCATGATGTTGGTATCATTGTCGTGCAACATGTGGCTGTCAGGAAATGTAGCTGAGTAATGGAACAATTTGGAACCAGTTCCTGATTTAGATCTTTAGGCACAGTTCTTGTTTGGTATAGTAAAATTTTTCTTTAGTTTTAAAGTAAAATACAAGGACAAAATGAACTCAGACACAGAGCATGAAGCAATGTGTTAGTGTGTCTTAATTAGAAGAAAAAAAATGAATAGTCGTGGACAATTATTCAACAATAAGAAGCAGAATTTTTGCACCTACCTTAGTGGGTCTTCTTACAGTCATTTTATGAAATTGTCTTGCTTTGTCAGAACAAAAATATTAGTTACACACAGCCATTCACTCTTTTAATGAAAAGGCTGTTTTCAGTGGTCACTTTAGTAGCTACACCTGTTCAAGTGCTTTTTCAAGCAAATATCTAATGAGCCAGTAACATGGCAGACAGCAGTATTAATGTTAATTAATATTTTAAAAAAAGTATTTTTGTATGTGCACATGGCTGAAAAGGCCAACTTTGGTATGTGGTGTAACAGGAGAATTACACAATTAAGGTTCTGCCCAGAAATTAGCAATTGTGTGCTTTTCATTTCGACAACAGTGTCTGAATAATGTTTAATCTGGGAAGGGTTAAAACGCCATTTCCAAACAATACGAAGTCCCTTATTTTATACTGAGAAAGATTATTAAAAAATATTCAGGACAGTTGCCAATTTTCTCAGGAGCGGATGTCCCAGAAAATTAGCGCCAAGGTTCAGTTCAGTTCAGTTCTTTTTTTATTTCAAACATATACATTCACCAACGTTTCATAAAATCATTCCATACAGTTGTTTGAAAAGGAGTAGGCAGAAGTATATACTTATTTAGCCCTACCCCCTCAGGTTTACATCCTCATCATCTAAATTTGAACAACAAAAACGTATACAATGCCTTCAACTTAGAACATAACATCTCAAAAAAATATTTTCACATGTTCAACTAAAACTATATTTAGATTTGCTAATTTGCAGAAGAAAATAAACATGAGTTTGACTGCTGTCTTGGGTTAATTGCATTTTCTTCATTCTTATACTTATTTAATATTTCTTTTTTGAGTTGTATTTTAAACTGGTTTATATCACTAGTGACCTTTATTTCTTCTTTTAACTCATTCCAGATTTTAACTCCCGCTATTGAAATAGACATCCTTTTCAATGTTGTTCTTACTCTTTGTAATTTTAAATTCCACTTCCCTCTAAAATTATACCTCCCTTCTCTTTCTAAGAACCATTTACTTATTTCGATTGGGAGCATCCCTTTCCTTACCTTATATATTATTTGCACTGTTTTAAACTTCACCAGATCCTGGAATTTTGTAGCTTGCATCCTAATAAAGAGTGCATTTGTGTGAGCCCTATACCCCTCCTGATTTATTAGTCTAATGGCCCTTTTCTGCATTATGATTATAGTCTGAATATTACTTTTATATGGCGACCGTGGCTCAGGGGGTTGGGAAGCGCATCTGTAACCGGAAGGTCGCCGGTTCGATCCCCGGGCTCTCTGTCCTGGTCGTTGTGTCCTTGGGCAAGACACTTTACCCTACCGCCTACTGGTGTTGGCCAGAGGGGCCGATGGCGCGATATGGCAGCCTCGCTTCTGTCAGTCTGTCCCAGGGCAGCTGTGGCTACAACTGTAGCTGCCTCCACCAGTGTCTGAATATGAGAGTGAATGAATAGTGGCATTGTAAAGCGCTATATAAATCCAATCCATTATTATTATATGTATTTCCCCAAACCTCTACACAATAACTCATGTATGGTAATAGTAAAGCACAATATAACATATACAATGTTTTCCTATCCAGAAACTGTTTTACTTTCCCCAAGACAGCAATGCCCCGTGCTAACTTTCCCCTCACATAAGTGATGTGTGATTTCCAACAGGCCTTTTGATCACTGATCACACCAAGAAATTTTATGGCATTAACCCTTTCTCGATATATATTATCGACACAAATTTCAATGTTAATGTTTTTCTTATAGTTTCCGAATAACATAAATTTTGTTTTATTTAAATTTAAGGACAATTTGTTTCTATCAAACCACTTGTTTAATATCTTCAACTCCTGTGTGATCACCTCCGGTCATGCAAGGTCATGCAAAGCAAGGCCATGCAAAGCTCAGAGAAATTGCAAAAAACCCAAGAGCTACATCTCCAACTCTACAAGCCTCAGTTGAATGTTAAAGTTCAGAAAAAGACTGAACAATTGTGGGGTGCCTGGAAGGGTTGCGTGGTTAGAGAAAAAGTATCTGAAGAAACAAGATTAGAACAAAAGTTGACCAGTGGTTGGCAATAATGCATAATGCCACATTTGGTGAAAACCAAATACAGGAAACTATCACCTACACCTCATGCCAACTGTAAAGCAAGGTGGTGGAGGTGTGATTATTTGGGTTTTGCAGCCACAGGACCTGGGCACATTGTAGTCATTGAGTCGACCATGAACTCATCTAGTGTACCCAAAATATTCTAAAGTCAAATGTGAGACTGTTTGTCTGACAGCTCAAACTTGGCCAAAAGTGTGTCATGCAGCAGAAGCAGAGCAACTCTAGCAGAATGGCTGCAAAAGAAAAGAATCGATGTGTTGCATTTGTCCAGTCAAATTCCAGACATCAACCTGATTGAAACGCTGTGCATGAATAAATGCATGCAAACCTCAATGACCTAAAGTAATATTGTAAAGAAAAGTGCGCCAACATGTGTCCGCAACAATGTGAGAGACTGATACTTGAAACAGTTACTTAGTTACAAGTTATTCCTGCTAAATGTGGCGCTACAAGCTGTCAAATTATGGACTTTTCCCACAGTACTTTTTGTTAAATAATGACACAGTGTAATATGGCACGTGTTGTTCAATCTGAATAATCGAAAATATTTAAATAATTGTAAGACCTGGTAAGGACCAACTTTTTTTATAATTGACTGAGGGTGTAAAGTTGGCTCTAGAATTCTTTGGGTACAAGTTTTGTTTGTGGATTATTTAAAAAAGAAAACATGGACAAATCCTTTTGCAGTCAACGGTTAGTCAAGTCTGACGCTGCCTGACTCCGAAACCCATAGATATCATTATACGATGTGTTTCTTTGCTAGACATGCTGTGGTGCTGCTTGTTTGTCGGTCTTTCTGCCTGTTACTTTAAAAAAAATCTTGCTTTTGCAGTGCACTATATGTACTGCAAAAGCATATGTGACTATATGTGCCTTTGGGTATCTCAGACAGATTAGTTTCTGGGTTTTTTTGTGTTTGTCTTTTCCGAGAAATGTGGTTGTTTCTGATATCTTAAGTGATTATTGGTCTTTCTTACTGTCCCCATTAAAAGCTTCGCAAGTTATGAAAAATGTAATGTGCACATTTTGTCATGAGAGGGCACTCTCCACCCACTGAGCTACACCTTGCTTTTATGTATTTTCGCCATGCATTCAGTGCATGTGCTGTTTTAACTCCCGTCTTTTATTTTTCTTTGTAGGGGCAGAAAAGGTGATCATAGCATGCAGGGACATGGAGAAAGCAAACGCAGCCGTGAAAGACATCATCGAAAGCTCAGGCAATGAACATGTCGTTTGCATGAAACTTGATTTGTCAGACAGCAAGTCTATACGAGAATTTGCTGAAGCCATCAACAAAGGTAAAATGATTTTCTGGCTAAAGAAACATCCATGTGAACACACATGAAAAGTTGCATATTTTTAAATCCCCCCCCTTTATTTTTTTCTTTTACTTTTTTCTACAGACGAGCCAAAGCTGAACATCCTCATCAACAATGCAGGTGTAATGGTCTGTCCCTTCGGGAAAACAGCTGATGGTTTTGAGATGCAGATCGGTGTCAATCACCTGGGTAAATAAAATCAGGCCTCAGTCACACCTGGCCTGACTTATACATTAGTACCAACTAATCCTTCTCCAGACTTTTTGATTTGGGGGGAGAGATTTGACAAATGAAGTTGTACCCAAAACAATTAGCACGTCCCAGGACATTTCCAAGATTTCTTTAAATGGGGTGAAAGAAATGAGAAAATAATATCTCAGGTAAAACTCAAACGGAAGCACACAAAACTGGTTGAAAATTCTTTAAAAGGTTTTTAATAGAGTTAATAAATTACAGTCTGCTTATGACAGGAAATATTTAATTTTACTCAGTGGTACAAGTAAATAACAGTGCCTCACATCCTAAATGACTCGAGGAGTAGTAGGCAGTGGCTTCAAACCACTCTGACGCACAGTGCTATGCAAAAGTCTTAACCCACACCTTCCACTTCCACTCCCTTCTATATATTCTTCTCCCAAGGAAGCAGACTTTTGTATTTTTATTATTATTTTTTTGGACCTATAAATCATTCAAATATAAAAACGGACTCAACTTAACAAAGAGCCACTTTCAAATAGTATCTTTTGCCATTTTTTTTGCAAACAGTCTGTCACAGTAACACATAATTTCTTCCCGTTTTTTAGCTCTATCTGCAACAAAATGCCAAAGATGACACAATTTGACAGGCATAAAATTATATTTGTGTACCAACAAGGTGATTCCCAAACATAAGTCAAAAACTTACTATGAGCATTGGCCCAAGACGTGTTTTTATGGTATCGTATGAACTTGAGTGCAATTTCCATCCGTGGCTGCATTAACATGTCAACACAATTTTGAGGGTTGCGTTCAAATTTCAGGTTGGACTAGTCCCACCCCTTTTGACTTGCCCCTCCCGTCAGCTGTCAAATCCTTCAAAAGGTCACAAATGCATAGAATTTTTCAATACTCATTTCGTGATGTTGAAGTTCGATCTGACACTTCAGCCTAAATGCAACATTTCTTTCATAATCAGCATTTTTATGACTTTACTGCAGAACCAGTAAAGTTTAAGCACATGCTTTAGATGTGACAGACAGACATGAAGTAAAAGGTCAACTTCCTGCGACAATATTTCCTGATTCCAGCTTTTGGAATCAACTGATCATCAGTTGAAATGTTGTTTCCAACATGAATTTGTGTTAACTGACCATTAACATAATGCAACACTGGACAAACATGAGATGTGTCACCAAAATTTTACACATCACAGGTGTCCTCGTGGTTATTATAGAAATTTAGTTTTTAAAAAAGGGTTTTGCCCTTTTAACTATATTTAGGAAAATAACTTCACACATCATAAGTCTGATAAACATGCCCCACCAAAAGACACAGACTCAAAACTTTTAACTGACATCTCGCACTTTTTAATTTGATGTTTTTGTGCAGAATTAGTGCAGCAGGATAGCATTCCTCTTGAAATAACAGGAGCCACTTGTGTTGTTTGTTATTTAATTTAACGTAATTAAATTATAAGGTGTGGGTGGTCTTTGTAACACATTCTGTCTTATGGTATTTATTTGATGTAGTACATTTATTGTGAAAGTCTTTACCAAGTTAAGGTAAGTATTTTGGTAAGTACAGTATTTCGTAATTAGTGAAGTGTCACTATTTCCAAATACATTACCCTCACTCTGTTTTCTGAAACTGAAATTTGGATTTTAAAGTCATATTTCCTCCTCCTCCAGGTCACTTCCTGTTGACATATTTGTTGCTTGACCTGATTAAAAAGTCGGCACCAGCTAGGATTATCAATGTATCTTCCATGGCTCACTCCTGGGGCTCCATAAATCTAGAGGACCTCAACAGTGAGAAGCATTACAGCAAGAATAAAGCCTATGCTCAAAGCAAGCTAGCCAACGTCCTCTTCACCCGATCACTGGCTAAACGATTAGAGGGTAAATAATGCACCTTACACGCTGTCATTTCTTTCTTTTAATTTGCCAGTTTTCTGTTCAAATCAAATGCATGACTAGTAGCTTTACTGTTGGTGATTTCATTCACTTTTTCCTTACTTTTAGGCACAGGAGTGACGACCTACTCTCTCCATCCTGGAGTTGTTCAGACTGAGTTAATTCGTCATCTGAATGGTGTCCAGCAATTCTTCATGAAGATGGTCAGTCCTTTTACCAAAAACTCTGTCCAGGGAGCGCAGACAACAATTTACTGTGCTGTTGACCCATCATTAGAGAAGGAGAGTGGCGGATACTACAGGTACACTTTTTGCTGTAACACACAGAAATTATATTGCAGCTTGTTACACATAATCTAGTAGCATATTAATACAGTGGCTTTCAACACTTAGTAGTTTTAGACCAATGAAAGGTAAACATGATGTTTAACTCATCAGCTCAGAGTAAAGAGTACTTTCTCAGATTTTGCAATCTGGAAACTAAATCAGATGAACAGTAAAGATATTTGCCATGAAGCAGTTATTTAAAGGTGTGAAATATGCAGCGAGATAAATGTCCAGTTAAAGTCAGAGTTTTCTGTGTCCCAAAAGTGTCTCTCTTTTAACCTGGACAAATCACTGTGATGACTTGAGCTGAAGACATAAGCTGTTCGGGAACAGGTTATGTTCAAGGTTTTAGTGAAAAATGTAATGCATTTAATACCATGTTTTAAATGCAATATAGATTCCCTGGTAGGTGAATACATGTCATATGTGGAACTTAGACGTGAATTACTAACATCACAAATGAAGCTAAGCTGCAACGTTACAGCAGTGTAAACTGTGCACATATTGTCACCTGAATGTGCTTCAATTCATTTGGCAATGCAGAAAACGTATGCATGTTTGTATACTTGATTCAAATCTGCTGCAAAGTCTCATTTTACACTCCTGGCAAAGCAGCTCCTAGAACACAGAATAGAATAGGATTTCCTCATTGTTACAGTAACATTTACAACAAAATTAAGTGCAATCTCAAGAGTGTAAAGATCATTAACAGCAGTCTATAAACTGTAAACTATAAACTGTAAAAAAAACAAAACTATGTAAGATAAATAATACAAAAGCAACCTGTCTCTATTCTCTCAAATTGCACAACCCCTAATTACACCGATCACATTCAAGTGGACATTGTAGCATTTTAATACTTTTTATAGCTCTGAGAGAAAAACTGCTATTCAATCCTTCTGTCCTTTCTCTAACTGCACTGTCTGGCAGATGGTAAGAGTTCAAGAAGTAGGTGACCAGGGAGAGATGTATCCATTATGAAATTTTTAGAATCAGAATCACTTTTATTGCCAAGTTTGTACACAGTGTCATGGTGCAAAAATATATATATATATATAATATATACAACTCTATATAAATATTACAAATAAGTACACAGAAAAAGAGTGTATACAAACTACCTACAGATATAAATATTATAATGTATTAGATATTATAACTATAATGTTTAATATTTAAAAGACTTAGTATCAAATTAGAGAGCACACATTTGTTAAGATTAAAATGTCCATTCTGCCGCACTAGATCTCAAGTTCAGCAGTTTTTTGTGGCATTAATCTTGCTTCCTATATTTGAAACAGTGTAACATTTTACTTGGGGGGGGGGTTAAATCTTCTTTGTACATTTCTGTCACCTTTTATGGTCATTATCTGATAACATCTCGAGTAAGCGGCACCCATAGCGATTATTTTGTGGAGAAGAGCTTGAAGAATGAAGAATGAAACACCAGTTTTTATGTTAGTGTTCACAGATCCTAAAACAAATATAGTTTGTAACCATCACCTCTATCTGTTATCACTGACTGGGGTTTTAGGCTTTGTCAAGTCAGCTAATGCAAAGAAAACACGACTGTGATGAATTCCCATCTTAGTACAAACCTCTGGACTGGCAGGCATCCATCCATTCGCTTCTGCTTATCCTTTTCAGGATCGCGGGGGGTGCTGGAGCCTATCTCAGCTGTCTTAGGGAGAGAATCGGGGTACACCCTGGACAGGTCGCCAGTCTCTCGCAGGGCTGACAGACAACCAATTGTACAACCAAATTTCCCCTTGTGGGACAATTAAAATATTAAAGGATTATTCTAACCATTCGCACTCACATTCACTCCCACATTCACACCTATGGGCAATTTAGATTGATCATTTAACCTATCCCCACCAACTGCATGTCTTTGGACTGTGGGAGGAAGCTGGAGTACCCGGAGAGAACCCACGCAAACACGGGGACAACATGCAAACTCCAGACAGAAAGACCCCGGCCTGATGGTGGAATTGAACTTAGGACCTTCTTGCTGTGCGGCAACAGTGCTAACCCACAATTTGCAGGCAAAATATATGAAATAACAGCTTCTCTCCATTAAAGAAAGTCGGAAGCAAAATGAATTATTCAAATGCAACGCAGAACAGAAAGTATTTAAAAACTGCAGGATTGTATTTTTTGATTTTGTTAAATAAATAAAAAAGTGTAGATTATTCTACATTATTTGGTTACAACTGAATATTAAATTCCTAAAACATTTTTAATGGCAAACTTTTGATTCATTGGATGTTCTTCATGCTTGCTAGTGTACAAATTTAGAAAAAGAAGCCACTGTTAATGTTGACTTATAGTCTTTAAGCAACAGTGGCTGACAAGCAGAGTGTTATTTGCTCAGTAGATGTTAACAAACATAAAATGTTCGTGTTACACAAGTGAACAAAGTGCTCACGTGATACATCCTTGCTTACAGTGACTGTGCTCCTGCTAACTGTTCTGCGGCTGCCAAAGACGACAACGTGGCGGAGAAGCTGTGGGAGCTGAGCTGCAGTTTGCTCTCTTTAACGTGGGACTGAGACATTCAGAATTGAAAATAAAATCCTGGCAGTATATTCTGTTTCTTTATTACCTGATGATTTTCATTATAATGTAGGCCACGACAATCTTTAAACACTTCATTTTTATCTCAACAACACAGCTGTAAAACTTTCTTCTGCACGCTGCACAGTTCTGACGTTTTATTTGTTCCTTGGAAAGAATTTATTATGGTCACATTTGCCTTTGACTCACACAGTGAAACTGGTAACTACACTGTAATTCTGTGAATAGCAAGTGTAAGATCAGTGGAAAGCTTATAATACTGATTTATAAAAATTAAAAGAAGCTTAAATATTTGGTTTATCAATGTTTAATATAAGGTTTGTAATTAATTGGATAATATCTGCATGATAATTCATAATAGACTGCAGTCTTGTCTACATTGTTTACAAAAACTTTTCTTTTTACTTTCTGACATTAAACAGACTTATGGAGAGCATTCATTTGTTTATGTCTGCTTTCAAAAAATGTTTAGGTTAATTGTGTTATCGCCAGTATTATATTAGTCAACTGGATCAATATCACCTCAATTTTTACGGCCTCATTAATCCATAAAAGGATTTATAGTCTAGTTTTTTGCAATAAACAGATCTTATAATTGTTAGCTACACACAGTTGTTAATGTAATTTTCTTTACAGTAAGCTTACTGTAAATAACAGTTACAGTTACTTCACTGTAGATAGACAAACACACAGCAAAAATAAATAAATGTGCAGTAACTACTGTAAATGTAAATTTCTGTGAAATCCCGTCAAAGCAAATTTATAGAAAATGCTGTTTCAGCAGGATGTAAAAAGTGCTTACAAACACAGTTCCTGCGAATCCTTTTACAGCTTATTACTTGCATCCATATGCCAGTAAGTTGCTGTAAAATTTACAGCAACCTGTTTACAGTGTGTGACGCTTTCATGATAACGCTTAAAGTTTAATGGTTATACGTGGCTATAAAAAACTAAACAAAAAATTTGTTTTTTCACTTTCAATAAAATAAATTTTAATCAGTATGGCTGTTATGCTTTCATGTCTCGTTTTGTGTGATAATAAATGTTTTTCTCCAAAAATGAGTGTTTATTTCATTCACCAATAATTGTCCTCATTTCTTTTCTGACGAAAACAGGATAACTATGATCACATGTACTGACAGTTTTGTCAACGAATAAAAATGAGGTCGAATCAGAACTAATTGAGCTGTGTAGAAAATTGGGGCGAGTTTGGAAGTGATCAAATCAAAAGTAATTTCCTTGTTCAGAAAGGTTAGACTGGTGTTGTGCCAAACAATGATCATCTGCAAGAAAGTGATTGCCACCCACGGGAGCGCGCACAGCTGCTTAAAGCTGTAGCGCCCAGATTACTTACAACTACTTCCATGCAACTGATATAAGGTGCGGTAAGCTGAACACAGCTTCAACTGTCTGTTTGTTGAAAAATAGTAACGCGACCGCACCGCATTTTCTTGTTAGTAAGGGTAACAGCGTTGTAATGATAGGAATAGTAATTAGTTAGATTACTTGTTACTGTAAAAAGTAATGCCATTAGTAACACCGTTACTTGTAACGCTGTCATTCCCATAAATTGTACCAAGACATTGCCAGCGGGTTATTTGGACTTTCAGTATAATACTGTACAGTAGTTAAAAAGCTACTGTCTGTAACCTGCCTGTGCACCAATCATTTGTTTTTTTTGTTGTTGTTTTTTTTTTATATAAAAACTGACTCAACAAAGAACAACTTTTAAATAGTATCTTAGGCACTTTTTTTGCAAGCAGCCTGTCACATGAGGGGGAGTGCAATTTCCACTCATGGCTGCATTAACATGTAAATACAATTTTGAGGGGAGCGGTCACATTTTAGGTTGTACTAGTCTAAATCCTTCAAAAAGTTACAAATGCATAGGATTTTTCAATTCTCACTTTGTGATGTTGAAGTTGGATCAGATACTTTCGCCTAAATGCTACACTTGTTTCATAATCAACATTTTTATGACTTTACTGCAGAACAGCAAAGTGTTAACACATGCTTTAGATATGACAGACAGACATGAAGTTTAAGGTCAACTTCCAGATAAGAGATTTGACGTTACAGTGTACTGAATTTTCACTTCCTTTTAGCCACACTCACTTCAAAATTCATTTTCCTCATTGTGTGTGTTTAACCCTGACATTTCCATAAATAGTAGTTATATTGATTGGCTTCTATAATTAGACACTGAAGCAATAATATGTTTAAAGAGGTAGATAGGGCTTTGGTTAAAAAAAAAAAAAAAAAAAAAGTACAGTTTATCGACCCTGCTATTAGAACATTTTTCCCTACCAAGGTTTAGTAGGCCACTCTAATGATACAAAAAATCTTTAATAACTTTTGTATGGTACCGTTTTACAGTCTAAACACAACACTCCTTTCAAGACCAACATTTTTATTACTGCAGAACAGTAAAGCTGCAGGAAAATGTTTTGAACAAAAGGTAAGCCTTTATTTATGGCTGCTCAATATTGCAAACAGGTGGAACAGAGAAAACATGGGACAGGAGGGCACAGAGTAGACAACACACAACACAGGGAAGCCAAATAACAAACCCTAAGAACTAGAACTCCGGAAATACTAGGACAGAAACATAAATAACAGTGACAACCATGAATACGAACAACCAAGAAACACAAATTAACCAGATACAAAACACTGGGTCACCGACCCAGGACCGTGACAGTTATATTGATTGTCTTCTAATATTAGACACTGATGCAATATATTTGAAGAGGCAGAGAGGCCATTGGTTAAAATCAAAGAGTACAGTTTATCAACCTTGCTATCTGATCATTTTTCCCTCCTGAGGTTTATAAAGTCACTCTAGTGAAGATATTTTTTTGTTTCAATAACTTCCTTGCCTGGAAGCTTAGTCACTTTAACATGTTATTACTATTATTTTTGTCTCTCACGATAACAGTTTAAAAGAAATCTGGATCTATGTAGTGCCCTTGACTTATTAGAGGGCACAAATGGACGACGCTGTATTACCCATGCAGGCTTCATCGATGCAATGTGAAGTTACATTTCAAGTGAGGTACAGGTCAAGGTTTTCTAGTTACCCACATACCTAGATTACAATTCACCCGTCATTAACTGTTGTTTGGCTATTTCTGCTCTGAGACTGGAAAAAACAAAAGATTTAAGACATTTGTGTATATCTTCAAGTCTATATTGAGGACTTTTGACTTGTTGACTAGTTGCAACAATATTTACCAATTCCAGCTTTTGGAATCAGTTGAATCCGGAATTACTGACCATCAGTAAAAATGTTGTTTCCAACATTTCCAACAGAAGACAATGAATCCGTGTTAACTGACCATCAACATAATGCAAAACTGGACAAACATGAGATGTGTCATCAAAATTTTACACATCACAGGTATGCTTATAGTCCATCCATCCATTTTCTTCTGCTTATCTGGGGCTGGGTCGCGGAGGCAGCAGCCCAAGGAGAGAAGCCCAGACCTCCCTCTCCCCAGCCACCACCTCCAGCTTGTCCGGGGGAACACCCAGGCATTGTGAGATTATTATATTATCTTATGCCACGTCAGAGCCGTAATTAAAGATTGTGAAATCATTATGTAGTTTTAGTTTGCATTATTCTCCTGACTTAGAAGAAGGTGATAACTATTACAGTTATTAAACTGATTTGTATTACATTAGACTGCTGATTTATTGTGAATGAATGATATTGTTTTATGATGTATTATACTGCTGAGGTATAAGAAATACTGTGTGCAGAGAGTCATCACCTTATTTGTCTTATTAGAAAAGAACAGAACATACTGCACAGGAAGCCAAGGTCATAACTTAGGCTCACTGAGAGAGAAAAAGAATGTGGATGTTTAGGTTTTATGACTAGGTGGAGGGGGGCTGAAGCTATAAGAATGTGAGGAACACTCAGACACTTCCGAGATCAGGCGGACACCCTCGTGCGCTCATCTCCCCTCTGGATGGTTTGTGCGCAGAAGTGTTGTTTGGAATAATAAGATTTGTATGGAATAAAATGGTTGTTGATTGAGCATTTATACACCGAGTATTGTCCTTCCTTCAGCCCAAAGATCAAAAGAATTGGGAGGATTTAACAGCGTTCCCAGGGCAGCCGAGAGATATAATCTCTCCAGCGTGTCCTGGGACTGCCCCGGGGCCTCCTCCCGGTGGGACATGCCCAGAACACCTCACCCAGGAGGTGCCCAGGAGGCATCCTTGTCAGATGCCCGAACCACCTCAACTGGCTCCTTTCGATGTGAAGGATCAGTGGCTCTACTCTGAACCCCTTTCGAATGTCCAAACTTGTCACCCTATCTAAGGGAGAGGCCCATTTCCGCCACTTGTATCCGCGATCTCGTTCTTCCGGTCACTACCCACAGCTCGTGACCGTAGGTGAGGGTAGGGACGTAGATCGACCAGTAAATTGAGAGCTTCACTTTTACACTCAGCTCTCTCTTCACCACAACAGACCGGTACAGCGTCCACGTCACTGCGGCCGCAGCACCAATCCATCTGTCAATCTCCCGCTCCCTTCTCCCGTCACTCATGAACAAGACCCCAAGATACTTAAACTCTCTTAAACTCTCACTTGGGGCAGGAACTCGTCCCTGACCCAAGTGGTCACTCCACCCTTTTCGGGCTGAGGACCATGGCCTCAGAATTGGAGGTGCTGATTCTCATTCCCACTGCTTCACACTCGGCTGCGAACCGTTCTAAGGCGAGCTGGAGGCCATCCCCCATTAAGCTAACAGAACCACATCATCCGCAAAAAGCAGAGATAAAATCCTGAGACCACCCAAGTGAAAGCCTTCCGCCACTTGGCTACACCTAGAAATTCTGTTCATAAAAATCATGATCAGAATCGGTGGCAAAGGGCAGCCCTGGTGGAGCCCATCACCCACAAGGAATGAGTCAGACTTATTGCCGGGTATGCAGACCAAGCTCTTGCAATAGTTGTATAGGGACTTAATGGCCCATAGCATTGGGTCAGACACCCCATACTCCTGGAGCACCCCCCACAGGACCTCCCAAGGGACACGATCACATGCATTCTCCAAGTCCACAAAACACATGTAGACTGGTTGGGCAAACTCTCATGCGCCCTCAGTATCCTTGAGAGGATGAAGAGCTCATCCAGTGTTCCATTACCAGGACGAAAACCGCATTGTTCCTCCTGTATCCGAGGTTTGACTATCGGACGAACTCTCCTCTCCAGCACCCTGGCATAGACTTTCCCTGGGAGGCTGAGGAGTGTGATTCCCCTGTAGTTGGAACACACCCTCCAACCCCCCCTTTCTTAAAGATGGGAACCACCACCGTGGTCTGCCAATAAAAGGGTACTGCCCCTGATCTCCACGCAACATTGTAGAGGCATGTCAACCAAGACAGCCCTACAAGATCCAGAGCCTTCAGGAACTCGGGGCGGACCTCATCCACCCCAGGGGCTATGCCACCAAGGAGTTGTTTAACTGCCTCACTGACCTTGCCCCCAGAGATTGGCGGGTTATCCCCTTCGTTCCTAGACTCTGCTTTCTCCAAGGAAGACATGCCAGTGGGATTAAGGAGGTAAGTATTTCTTCCACCGCTCGACAATTTTCTCAGTCGAAGTCAGCAGCGCTCCGCCCACACTATACATAGTGCAGGTAGAACACCGCTTTTGGGACAATCCATGTCCCAATTGCCAGTCTTGGTAGCCGGGGATCGGTCCACCAGGACCTCGCTCCTGGCTGCTGCCTGGCTCACAATGCACCCGTTCGTGGTTATTATAGAAATGTAGTTTTTAAAAAAGGATTTTGCCCTTTCAATTGTATTTAGGGAAATAACTTCACACATCATAAGTCTGATAAACATGCCCCACCAAAAGACACAGACTCAAAACTTTTAACTGACATCTTGCACTTTTTAATTTGATGTTTTTGTGCAGAATTAGTGCAGCAGGATAGCATTCCTCTTGAACGTAATTAAATCATAAGGTGTGGGTGGTCTTTGTAACACATTTTCTCTTTTGGTATTTATTTGATTTAGTACATTTATTGTAAAAGTCTTTAACAAGTTTGGGATACAGTATTTCGTATTTAGTAAATTGTTACTATTTCCAGATACATTAACTTCACTCTATTTTCTGAAACTGAAAATTGACAATTTTAAAGTCATATTTCCTCCCCCTCCATTTACTTCCTGTTGACATATTTGTTGCTTGACCTGATTAAAAAGTCGGCACCAGTTTGTATTATCAATGTATCTTCCATGGCTCACTCCATAAATCTAGAGGACCTCAACAGTGAGAAGCATTACGACAAGAATAAAGCCTATGCTCAAAGCAAGCTAGCCAACGTCCTCTTCACCCGATCACTGGCTAAACGATTAGAAGGTAAATAATGCACCTTACACGCTGTCATTTCTTTCTTTTAATTTGCCAGTTTTCTGTTCAAATTAAATGCATGACTAGTAGCTCTACCGTTGGTGATTTCATTCACTTTTTCCTTACTTTTAGGCACAGGAGTGACGACCTACTCTCTCCATCCTGGAGGTGTTCAGCGTGAGTTATGTCGTTATCTGAATGGTGCCCAGCAATTCTCCATGAAGATGAAATTGAGTTTTTGGGTAAAAGGACTGATCATCAGTCCTTTTACCAAAAACTCAATTTAAAACACAATTTACTGTGCTGTTGATCCATCATTGAAGAAGGAGAGGGGCGGATACTACAGGTACACTTTTGGTGTAACACATGGAAATTATATTGTTACTTGTCATTACCTAGTAGCATATTAGTACAGTGGCTTTCACCATTTGTGGTTTTGAAAGTTAAACATGATGTTTTGCAGCAGCTTATTGGCTTAGAGTAAAGGATACTTTCTCAGATTATGCAATTCAATATGAAGCAAGATAAATGTCCTGTTAAAGTCAGAGTGTTCTGTGTCACAATAGTGTCCCTCTTTCAACCTAGCTAAATCACTGTGTTGACCTACAGTTGAACATATAAGCTATTCGAAAACAGATTATGTTCAAAGTTTGGGTGAAAAATGTAATGCATTTAATAGTCAAAGGAGCTTGCAAAGAAAAGCGTCTGGACTTCTTTAAGTTACTTGAAATAGTCTCATCTGAGAAGCTTCTTCAGTTCTAAGGTCAAATGGTGGGGAGTCCCAGATTTAAACCTACTGAGAGTATCCCCCCGCAGAGGGACAAAAGGACCCACTGATGATCCTCTAATCGCCTGAGCCAAGGTGTGAAACTGGGTGTGGGACAAGGGCGTAGATTTGGCATGGACGGAAGGGACATGTCCCCACCAATATCCAGCGATTATTGAATTGTCCCCACCAATAATTTGATCTCTCCGAGTAAAGAAAAACAAAACCGATAGAAATGTAAAAAAAAAAACGATCTGTCAACGTCTCATTCACCCAGCGGTGCAGAAAGAGTTAAATTACGTTCTCTACCGGAGTCCTATATCATGTGACAAATATGGCCAATGTGATTGGCTGTGCCTTTCAGGGAGCTCTGTTTAGTTTTAGCAGCGGCAATCCTGCGCTGCGTGGACCTGCAAGGAGGAGAGGAGGATGGCAGCAAAAAGAACCTGGATATAAGAAAGTGTTTTTCAAAGAAACCTGTAAGTCACTTAAAGTCAAGTTCACTCATAAAATCTGTCCATCATAATAACGTTACAGGCTATGCAAGGCAATACATGCCCCTCTTATTACTCTTTCTGGGTTGCAAAATAAACTCTTAAAAAATTTTCAGGTGAGAATGTAGCTGTGCAAACTTCAAATATCTGAATCGGGGAGAACAGCAAACTCCCAGCACATCGTTTTAGGCTTTGGCCCACATCAGTCTAAAATTGTATGTAACCATGAATAACGTGTTACCATGTCCACCAGGAGAGACTGGACAGTATAGATGTAAAACAAATATGCCAGCAGTTTATCTCAGTTAATGAGAGGAGAAGGCATGTGTTTGGCTCCTTCACATAGTGAACATTGAGTTGTTGTGTGGGACACCAGTAGTACATATCTGTTGCTGGAGCAGTAGTTCATGTTTAGAGTAAATCATCCCAGCTCACTGACTTGATCGGGGCAATAGTGTGCCTAAAATGTTGCATAGTTTTGCTAAGAGATCTTTTACTTTGTGGTAATCTTAGATGAGTAGTTTTATGGACAAAAACCACCAGGTCATTCAGTGTTCTCTTAGTGCTAATGTATAAGAGATGATGGTGTAGTATAACTGAAGTAATGTTGCTAAGTCCTTAAAGTCATATTATTTTATTGTCATGACTGTATTTTAAGCTATTTTTATTTTTGTATGGAATATGGTTGAAGTAAACTAAAGTATAAAATACTTAGTCAGTCATTTGTTTAATAGTAACTTAACATTATATAATTCACATATAAAACTATGAATTATAATTTTAAATGGTTTAAAAGCATGTAGAATAGCATATGTAGGCAAGTATATTTCTCCTTTTTTCTTTTTTTAAATCAAGAAGCAAAGACGAAAAGGAAAAAAAAAAAGAAACAGGGCAGGGTTCGGTGGTTGAATCATCCGTCCCCACCAATGCCAAAACCAAATCTACGCCCTTGGTGTGGGCGTATCAGCCAGAGTTTTGGATGAGCTCATTGTGAAACCTGGCCCCACCTTATCATGCGAATTCCTGAGGTCAGATGGCCCAGGATGTGAGTGGGCGTTAAGGCGTCTGGGGAGGGAACTCAAAACTGGATTATAGATGGAGTTTTGGATAGATTATCTGGATTATCTATGGATAGATATAGATCCATCTATAATCCAGTTTTGAGTTCCCTCCCCAGACGCCTTAACGCCCACTCACATCCTGGGCCATCTAACCTCAGGAATTCGCATGACAAGGTGGGGCCAGGTTTCACAATGAGCTCATCCAAAACTCTGGCTGATTGGGTCCCACACCCAGTTTCACACCTTGGCTCAGGCGTTTAGAGGATCATCAGGGAGCCCTTTTGTCCCTCTGTGGGGGATACTCTCACTAGGTTTAAATCTGGGACTCCCCACCATTTGACCTTAGAACTGAAGAAGCTTCTCGGATGAGAGGTGAAACGTCTTCAAGTAACTTAAAGAAGTCCAGACGCTTTTCTTTGCAAGCTCCTTTGACTACGATGACCTGGATGACTGAGAACCTTCACAGACAATGCATTTAATACCATTAAGTGCGATATCAAGAGTGCAAACATCATTAACAGCAGTCTATAAACTATAAACTATTTTAAAAAAAACTATATAAGACATAGAAAAGACAAAAACAACCTGTCTCTATTCTCTCAAATTGCACAACCCCTTATTACACCAAGCACATTCAAGTGGACATTGTAGCATTTTAATGTTTTTTATTGCTCTGCTATTCAGTCCTTCTGTCCTTTCTCTAACTGCGCCATGACAGTGTCATGGTGCAAAAAAAATATATAATATATACATCTCTATATAAATATTACAAATAAATACACAGAAAATGAGTGTATACAAACTACCTACACCAGTTTTTATGTTAGTGTGCACAGATCCTAAAACAAATATAGTTTATAACCATTGCCGATATCTGTTATCACTGACTGGGGTTTTAAGCGTTGTCAAGTCAGCTAATACAAAGAAAACACAACTGTGATAAATTTCCAGTGTAGTACAACTGAATAATCAATTTTTGGCATCATTGCCTGAGCACTTATGGCCAGGCCACACCAATCTTTAAACACTTAATTTTTATCTCAACAACACAGCTGTAAAACTTTATTCTGCACGTCGCACAGCTCTGATGTTTTTATTTGTTCCTTGGAAAGAATTTATTATGGTCACATTTGCCTTTGACTCACACAGTGAAACTGGTAACTACACTGTAATTCTGTGAATAGCAAGTGTAAGATCAGTGGAAAGCTTATAATACTGATTTATAAAAAATTAAAAGAAGCTTAAATATTTGGTTTATCAATGTTTAATACAAGGTGTGTAATTAATTGGATAATATCTGCATGATAATTCATAATAGACTGCAGTCTTGTCTACATTTTTTACAAAAACTTTTCTTTTTACTTTCTGACATTAAACTGACTCATGGAGAGCATTCATTTGTTTCTGTCTGCTTTCAAAAAATGTTTAGGTTAATTGTGTTATCGCCAGTATTATATTAGTCAACTGGATCAATATCACCTAATTTTTTTACGGCCTCATTAATCCATAAATGATGTCTCACAGGTTTGTTGCCCATGGACAACATCAACACGCATTCATCAGGTATAAAGTAACTGTGCATCCCCTTCATCAGGTTTTCATCATCTTTAAACATTAAGCGCCCTCAAGTAATAATAGAAACAGTGATTTAAAAAACTTTAAACTGTGCAAAAAAGTTAATGACATAGGTTAATTTTCTTCAAGAGTAATGGATGAAAATCGGCCTGTAGGGCTAAATCTGGCTTATTTACTTAGTAATAAGTAATGTCACATCAAATAAACAAAAGCAAGAAAATATCTGATAGTAGGGCCAAACAGGTCAGGGGGGAAATGCTAAGAGAGGGCGGACAAAGCAGAAACTCGGGAAACGCTGCAGACCTGAACTAAACAGATAACAAATTGATAAATGGGTTTAAACTGTGACTCACTGCCAGAACAGGGTTCAAGAGGCCAAGTTATCAAAGGACACTTGAAATAAAACTGACAGCAGCTGGTGGGAATCCGAGAGAGAGAAAAGTGTAGGGCTTATGAACAGGTGAAGAAAACCTGTGAAGTCAACTCTATATTTTTATACTTGGACTTCACTGGAGCAACTTCACATGGTTCACAGTTCAAAATAAGTATGATCATATGGAAAATATCCCCTCTATATGGCACAGTCTAAAGGAGAGAGGTGCATCTGCTGGTCTTTAAAGGCTCATTGGCGAATCTTCAAGCAGTTTAACAGCTTCACCTCTTGATACATGGTGCACATGAGGAAATGGGGTACCCTCACACAGATCTGAACTAGGGCCGCGCAGTAGCTCTGGTTCGTACTGTCGCCTCACAGCAAGAAGGTTTCTGCTGTAAATCATGACTGGGGCTATGAGGGAAACACAAGTGCAAGTCCTACAAATGTGATGTTTCCTGCTACAGCTTTAAATTTATAGTCTAGTTTTTTGCGATAAACAGATCTTGTGTCATGCATGTTGATTTAATATTGATGATTATAATTGGTATCTAGACACAGTGGTTTCTGTCATTTTCTTTACAGTAAGTTTGCTGTAAATGAAATTATGGAAAATTACTGTAAATAAAAGTTACAGTTTGCTTTAGATAAATAAACACACAACATAAAAATATATTTGCAGTAACTGCTGTAAATGCAAATTACTGTAAAACCCAGTCACAGCAAATTTATAGAAAGTGCTGTTTCACCAGGATGTAAAAAGTGCTTACAAACATGGTTCCTGTGAATCCTTTTACAGCTATGACATGTATTGACAGTTTTGTCTACGAATAAAAATGAGGTCGAATCAGAAGTAATTTAAGTTGTGTAGAAAGGCGGGGCGAGTTTGGAAGCGATCCAATCAGAATTTATTTCCTTGTACAGAAAGGTTCCCGGGAAACGTGGGTGTGGGTGGAGGGGCTCATTTATTCCCATGCTCTTCTCACGGAAATCCAATACAATTTCAGCATTTGTAAGGAGAAGAGCGCACCTACCAACGCATTTCGTATTTGATGTCAAGGAAAATAAAATGGAGCAACTCCTGCTGGTAAAAACAGACAAACTTTTACACTTTTTATTTTTCAAATCAAATGAGTCAAATTTAGATTTATTCTGCTATCATCTTGTGATGCCTAGTCGACTGAAACTAAAATAATTTAATGCCTTAATTATGACTAAAACTAAATCCTAATTTGCTGTCAAATTCAACACTGGACCTGCTAAAGGTTAAACCAGCCTGAAGCCTGAACTCACACACTGGGTACATTACTTTATCCTTCATTACTTCAGCTCATTATTATTATTTATTACTGAGACAGACACATTATTTATCATCTAATAATAACTTATGAACGTCTGCGTTTCCTTGTACCAAAATATTCAATGTTCTGCTGTGTTAAGACCCTGAAATATTTTTATCAAGTTAATAAAATCATGGATTTGATTCATTTAATCATTAAACAGAAAGGGACGGTAATAAAGACAATGCTTGTTGGTTGCAATTCTACCTTGTAATTCTGTGGGGCTGTGGTTTCTTGATAATGGTAATAAGATCATAACACTAACCAGGAAAACCAGTCTATTGTTCCTTATGTTGCTTAAAAATTCAATTCATAGACCAACCCTTTGGGGGAAAAGATAAATAATTATTCATTGTTTTAAAGAATCTTATGCTGCTTTATGATCGATTGATGATTCAACATTTAACTTCATATTTTAAATTCAAGTCAACCATAAATTTGTATTTTTATTCATTTATAATTAGATCAACTGTGATCATTTTGAGTAATTAGAGGAACTTTGACATGCAGCATTTAATAAACATCCTCCTAATAAGTAAGCTATTTGTTCTGTGGTATTATTAGAAACTATTTCAGTTCAAAAGTTACCTTAGAGATATTGTTACTCCTGGACATTCTTGGCTTTGAATATCTACTTTGACCTTAACTTATCTAATCAAGTAATCAACAAAGTTATGTACAATCACTGTGGTATGCACATTGTAATATTGTATATGTAATAACACTTATGGCTTACTTATTACTTACTTGTCTTATTAATTAACAATATGAGTTAGTGTAAAATGTCTTTTTTTTAACCATTTCCAGATGTTTCCAGGATTTTAAACATGATAATTAGTTAAACTGAAACTGTGATAGGGCCATGCTATTATAGAACATATTGACTTGCCCATTAAACATGGTCTAATCATTTGCGAGGCACCATAAATGTGTGCACTGAAGTCCTTCATCTCCATGGCCACGTATAGCATGAATCATTAATGTTTGATAAAGAAAAGAAGCTGCCTATAAGAACGGCAAGTCCAGCAGTGATACCATCAGTGAGGGAAACTGCCAACGGGATGGATGTAAGGATACAGTGTTGCATGACTAAACTGGACTAACTACACTGTTTCACTAAATAACTCGCTCCACTTTTTTCTGATCTGCTGCCATGGCGACTGCATGCTGACAGAGTAAAGATTTCTGTTTTTTTTTTATTTATTTATTTTTCAGTGATTTTCTGTCACAATGGAAGAAACTGAAGACAGCATTGCAGTGGTGGGAATTGGATGCAATTTTCCAGGCGGTGAGGACACTTTAGGAAGTTTCTGTCTGTCTGTTATTATTTTACTACCTAATTTGATTGTTGTGCATCACATGGTGTATAGTCAGATCTAGAAGTATTTAGACATGGACATTTTGTGTTTTTGCATCTGTGAACCACCACGGTGGATTTGAAATCAGTCAAGATTATGAAAGTGCAGACTTTCAGCTTTGATTAAAGGGGTTTGACAAAAGTATTAGATGAATTGTTTAGGAACTGCGGTCATTTTCAGAGGCTCAAAAGTAATTTAAAGGGTTGTTACAAAAAACTTGATAGCTGTCCACTGGAACACCCAAAAGATTTGTTCCTGAGGTGAAGGAGGCATTGCTAGGCTTAATCTAGTAGATTCTTAAAACAGGGGCGATTCTAGGATCAAAGCTTTGGGGGTGCTGAGCACCCAGAGAGCTGCCCAGCCAGGCAAGATAAACCTGTCTCTGTCAGTCCCTGCATCCTTAAATGTTGTCCCGAGTTCTCCGTGACTGTCACTTTGGTGCATTTAAACCCCTGTTCCTCCCCGTCCTCGTCGTCTGTTGTCTTCGTCTCCGTTATCAGTCATCATAATTTTATCATCTCTGTCCAAGTCTGCAAATTTCTTTATTAAATCATAAGATTCTTAAATTCATCAAGTCTTTCTGTGCCTGGGTCCTCGTCACAAAACACGACATCATCGTTTTGTACATTTTAACACAATTTAATCCCCACATTTGTGAAAGAAAAGCAAAACACTTTTTTGAAAAGTCTGTAACCAAACCATCAAATCTGATCAAGGTTATTTAAATGCTGCCAAAGAAGAATGGATTGGAATAGAAAAAGTACATATCCTAACCTTAATTACTGGGGGAGAATAATGAATGATGCTCATAGTGAGTAAAAAGTAAACTGAGTACATTTTTTGGACAGAGATTCACTTTTAACATGTATGTATAATATAATACAGATACATAAAAAACACTCCCAAAACAGAATAAATTATTACAAATAAATTATTACAAAATATTAATAAAAACTATAAAAATGGAGGCAACTTTGCCTGTGGTAGAATGTATACCATGCATGAAAAAATCTTTACTGCAGATACTAATTTTACTAATTTAATAATAATAATTTTGTGTTGTAAGATTTATGACTTTCATGCTTTCATAGTGGTACTTAGGAGAGCTTGACATTTTTATCAGGTGGTACACACTGTAAAAAGTTTGAGAAACACTGATAAGTTAAGTGTATGTGTGCTTTTGGAAAACATTTGAAGCTGCAGTACAGAATCTTTGAAACAAGCTTAAAACATCTTTAGAATATGAACAGAGCACTCTGCTTCTCTTTACAGCTCCTCACTCCACCAGGACACTGATTGGCACTTTCTGATAGTGTGCAAATGTGATGTACGTACTGCGGCAGTCATGCAGACAACTGGACAGTCCAAAAGTTGGCCTACCTATTACTGGCTGAGGTTTTAGTAGAGTTGTGGCTGAACCACATAAAAATATATCATTAATTTTAATCTCCCCAATCAATGATAATGTTATGTTGGAATGTTGTTAAAGAGGGTCAAAAATGTTTCAACCCAGTTTGTTTAGCAGATTCTGTATAGCAGCTTTAATATAGGGAGGACACAACTTCCAGATTGTATGAGTAAAATCTTTTTTTTTTTCTCTTTGTCAGTTTAACAGTTTCTGTTTTGCCTGTCACTGTTCCCTGTCTGTTTTCTTACCTGGTTCTTCCTGACCTTGTACTTTCTCCTCACATTCCCCTCTTTCCTCTCTCCCTATTTGGATTGACAATCATACACAAATAGATTGTATTCAATTAGATGAAAAATTACATTAATGTGAAAAAAACTTCTATTAAGATCACTAACAAAAAGTTCTCTCTAAGTGTACTTTCAACCAAAAGGCAAATAACCAAACCACATAAACATCTAATACAAGATATAAATATTGAAACACTGATCCAACATTATTCTTGATTGACGGATCATTTGATCTTACACTTTTACCTGAATGTGGCTCCTTTTTTTGAAAAAACTTCCTTATATCCATTATGAACCTGGCTGTCTCTCTGTACGTACACACACACACACACACACACACACACACACACACACACACACACACACACACACACACACACACAACAGGAGTTATAAGGTTAATGGGCATTCAGTCAGTTAGCTAGTTAGTATCCATTTCAAACAGGACAGTAGTAACAACAGCAGGCTACGGACAATTCTAAGTTTTAGATTTTAAAGAGGCTGTATACATTTCAATGGGAGCAACAGGACGGTCAACACTGCAGGTTACCTGGTGTAATGTTTTTCAGCTAAAAAGAAACATGGTCTGACTCCTACCTAACTATATAAAGAGTAACTGAAGGTTAAATGCAGCCAACATGTCCTGTTTTAAGCCAGGCACTTACACCTCCACTCCGCTGCGTCTCAGCCAACATCGCTCTGGCAGCAAGAGCGCTAAAGCCAGAGTAGGGGAGAGGCGAGCTGGAACAAACCATTTTGGAAGGGGGGGGGGGGGTTATCTATACTTTTGTTGTTAAAATGTTAACTCAAACAAGTACAGTACTGTATGCTTTTTATATTTTTAGTAGTGTGTCACACAAACAGCAAATATTGTCAAAAAAAAGTAAGAAGTCTTTGGGGGTGCTTTGATTCATTTTGGGGGTGCTGAAGCACCCCCAAAAATGGGCTAAAATCGCCCTTGTCTTAAAAAGACACAAATGGTGGTATACAGAGGTAAAAACTGTACCATTCCCCAAACAGTACATTAAGAACAGTGAAAAATCTTTCACTATAGTTACATAAAATTTAAAGTGTTTTATATGTATCTTCTCCCCAAAAACAGGAGAGGGGCTTGACAATTTCTGGAAGGTTCTGGTGAACGGGAGAAACTGCTCTGTGCCAATTCCCAAAGAGAGATTTGACTTAAGCAGCTGGTATGATCCTGATGACAACAAGCCGGGTAAATCCCGCACAGCCAAGGCTGCTCTGATTGACGGGTATGGCCCCTTATCTCGTTTAGATCTGCTTATCTGTTTCACAAATGTGCGCCTATCAATACAGTCATATTAACTTTTGTTTGGCAATTTCACACAATGAAGTGTTGATTAATGAAATCACACTGCTGCTCCTAATTTGTATTAAAACAGAGACGTACCATTTTGATGCTTTTCCAAAGACGGTTTAGTTTTTTCCCCTTTTGAAAATAAAACAAGTGCTCCAAACACTGGACTACTCAAATATGGCCTCTTAACATGATAAACCTCCATCAGTTAGCACAATGTTCCATGGAAATGAGTCTGTTTACATATGTCTAGATGTCCTATTAATACTCGTGAAATAATTTATGATGCATGGTTCAATTTAACCCATTAACTGTCACTGAAGGTTTTTCTTATCAAGTCCATGTTATATTAGATAACAACAACCCTGCTTTATTTTCAAACATAGGGCCATTTCAGAGTGACTACAAAAATTATGAAAAGCAGTTCATTTCTTAACTTTAGGCATCATATTAGATTACTTTAACCTACCTCTGTGCAGGGAGGCAAATTGCCAGTTGATTCAGGTGGTGTTGTTCCTGCTGGAAAACTGCAGAATTCACTCGGTTTTGGCCTTTCCTGCTGAATGTTCTCAATCAGATTCTTTGGGATCTTAGAGTGTAACTCCACAAAAACGTTTTCACCCTGGGAGACCAATTCATGAAGCATAAGTGCTCATAATAGGACTTTTGGGGAATGATAATAAAATATCAGTTGTGCTGTAATCCACCTGGATCGAAGATGACCTAATGGACTGAACATCACCTATTGGCTGTATATAACTGTGAAATACAAATAACAAGATAACCCACTTACAGTGAACTGACTGAGCTGCTTGTTTGACGCTGACAAAGAACAACTGTCTCATATGTTAATCATAAAATATAAGCAATTTAGTGCTCAGTCACCTTCGGTCATAAATGTAGCACATGAACATTAAGGCAGTAAAATGAGTCACAGCGCTGATGGATGCAGTTGTGTTAAGAAAAAAGTTTTGAGGTTTTACATATCAGGATGTAATAAAAATCATCCAGTTCTATCAGGTCTTAAATTTGGGCAAGTACAACCTCAGATGAACTACAAAACGTGACATATTACGCTGTGTCATTATGGGTTTAATTCAAATTGAGCCAAAATGCAGAAGCAGTGTGTGAAAACCTGAGGACACCCCATGATTCAGTAGCTTATAAAATCAACTTTAGCAGCAATAACTTAAAGTTTTCTGCATGACTTTATCAGGCAGGCACTTCACTGTGGAGGAATTTTGGCCAACTCATCTTTGCAATGTTGTTTCAGTTTATTGAGGTTTGCAGGTCTCAACACATCATTTCAGTCTGTTTGAGGTCTGGACTTTGAGGTATTCCAAAACCTTGATTATTTTCATTTTAGCCGTTCTGTTGTAGGATCATTTTCCTTTTGCATGACTCAAATTGGGCCAAGCTTTAGCTGTTAGACAGATTGCTGCACATTTGACTCTAGAATACTTCGGTAAACAGAAGAGTTTGTGGTTGACTTAATGACTACAAAGTCCTCAGATCCTGTGACTACAAAACAAGTCCAAACCACGATCCTGATATGTGTTTACTGTGTGTTATGGCCAAACATCTCCACTTTGGTCTCATCTGTCCAAATGAGTCCTGTGGTTTCTCCAGATGCAACTTTGCAAACTTAAGCAGTGCTGAAATGTTCTTTTCTCTCTTGGCGAAGGCGGTCGCACTTTTTCTCCTCTCCTCCTTCCCCTTATCTTCCCTGCTTAGCCTCTTGTGTCCTTGTCTCGTCTTGTGTGTATTACTTTCCCTCGAACAGTCTCTCACTGTTGTTCTCTAAAACCTAAAGAGAATTATGGATTTGATCAACTGGTCTCTGAATGCTATTGACACCCTTTAACGAGAAGTCTGGGCTCGGGAGAGCCCGAGTGCCCTGGAGGGACTTTCCCTGCCGGATACACGATGGACGGGTGGCAGAACTGGAGGGTCATGTGCCTGGCGGGACTGTCGATCGAGGACGCTGAAGATATCTACCTATTCGGAACCATGATAACAGGGTTCTTGCTGATCGGAGCTGGCTTGGCCCTGACTTATCGGAGAAATAAGAGAGCGGAACCAGCTGTTCAAACCCCCCCCCCCCCCCCAAGGCTGACCGCTGGAATTGAAGCGATGGAACGAGGCGCGACCTCTCACAACGAACGCAGCATGGTTAACACCTTGGAGACGCTTACAGCTGCCGTGAAAACTCAAAGTAACAACATTGAGCGTATGATGGGATACATCAGAGAGGGGCCTGCTCAAAATGACACCCTTGAGCGAAAGTTGGATCACATCGCAGAACGGCTCACTGCAGTTGTGGGGTCTCAGAACCAAAAGAATGACAACACCACGGAACAGAAGTTTGATACCATCATGGGGAGGCTCGCGGCTCTCCAACGGGAGATCGAGAGACCAGTGTCTCTTTTTTTCCTCTTGTACTTTTCCCATTGTTGTGTACTTTTTCAGTGTTTTTTTTTTCTGTAACGCTGCCGATCTCCGACTGTATTCCCATGTGATGTCTTTGTTGTGTGTGTAAGTCGGGGGGGGGGGTCCTATTCCTCTGCGGGGCAACCTGCATATGGCCAATAAAGTATTCATTCAATTCAATTTAGAGAGAAGAGGCTGGTAAACCTTTTCAAACACACCATAAATGTCTGAACTTGAACATTTAATGTTCTAACTGAGGCCTGCAGAGTCTAAGATTGCATTTCACAGGCTGACCTTGAGGTAAATTTGCTGGGACTTCCACTCCTGGGACAGTGAAAAACTGTCTTGAAAGTTTTCCACTTGCCTATAATAATTACCACTAGTCATTGCTGTCTTACCTCTCTGACATTGTTATATCACAAACCCGAATACTCCAGACTAACAAACCACCAAAACACAACTGATCAACAAGTGTGAGGTGCTCAAACTTTCGGATCAGTAAATCAAGTTTGTTTGATTTACTGGCTTGGCTGCTAGTAAACCAGTTAATTTCTATGGAAGTAGTGAAGATCTACTTAGTTTTTCAAAGTTTTTCACACATCGCTTCTGCATTTTGGCTTAGTTTGTTTGTTTGTTTTAATAAATAAAAAGCATGGTGTAATATGTCATGTGTTTTACTTCACTTTAGGTTGTATTGACCTATTTTTGTGACCTGGACCAAATTATATTTGTCATGTCCAGATATGTAAAATTTCCGACTGGAAAGAGAATGTACTTTATTTTCACCATGATTTAGGTTTTTTCTTTCATTGTGTTTTACCAAACTGCAGTGTTTTGTCTTTAGCTCTTTGGATTTAAGCAAATCTGTCTTTCATTTGCATTAGTTTCCTTTCTTTTGGTGGAGTATTGCACAGAAATTGTGGACAAACCAAAAATAGAAACTGATTATAGCAGGGGTAGGCAACCTTTCTGATGGCGAGTGCTAGGGCTGGGCGATATATCGAGTTTTTTAAAAATATCGATATATTTTCATACGAGATATAAGATCTGACAATATCGTTTATATCGATATAGTCTATGTTACGTTATAATTATACTTGTGGAGCCACAGGTTTGCCTCTCTTTCGTCCACTTTTGTCTTTACGCAACGTTACTCGGCCTCGCCTCTCCTTCACTGAACACAACTCCCCCTCCCCCATAGCTTCACCTGCAGGCAATGACAAGATGAAAGCGGAAAATCTCCGTTAACGAGCTACTGCGGATCGCCCCGTGCGTGGGGCTGGACGGCGTCAACGTGTTAGCGAGCTAACCGCACTAACGACATGCAGCCCGGAGGGGCTGCACGGCCTAAAATCCTTTCCTTTTCTCAAAAATCGACAGTGCGCCTTATGTATGAATTCTGGTTGTGCTTACTGACCGCGAACCGATTTTATGTGGTACACAGCGCTCAGCAATCTGTCAAAAAATGTTTTAATATGACTTTGCTAAGCTACGGAGCTGCACCGCTTGATGGATTGTCGGTGGATTACGGCTACCGGGGAGGAGCCTTGCGGAGTGATACGTACTGTGCTTCAACGTAATATTACCGTACTGTGTGTGTATAAGGACCACAAATGGCACCTGTTCAGAGACGTGGTGCAGCTGTGAAATCTGTCTCTTTGTTATTATGCTCAGCGTCTATTAGTTTACATTTTGACTGCACAATTGTGAGCTTTTTGTTATGCACAAAAACAACATTGTTTTCTTTTATTTATGGACCATGATTATTTAATAAATGCTGATAATTTATTTTTGAGTAATTTCTTCATGTACATCTACGCTGTATGTAAATAAAAGTGCCCGTGTGACATCTGGGACACAGTGTGACTAAGAACTCTCTTTTTGTTCTTAACTTATGGCTTAAAAAAAAAAATATCGAGATATATATCTTATATCGCCATCCAGCTAAAAAATATCGAGATATGAATTTTGGGTCATATCGCCCAGCCCTAGCAAGTGCCATTTAAAATTTCCTCTGAAGTCAGTGTGCCATATGATTGCATTAGCAATAAATTTCATAACGCTCTATATGAACAGTTACACAATATATAGAACCACTTTCTAGAATTATATTTGTTTGCAGATGTTGGCAGCTATCAGCAAATAGTTATCAGCTATTTTGAAACAATACAGACACCTTTTATCCATAACAAGAACTCCATAACAGCAAATGAACTGTACAATGGAAAATACAAATGCTTTTTATGGTCTCCTCACAAGAATGATAAGAAAAATAAACTAAGCCAATATGGCATGTCTGTTAATACAGAGACACACATGTTAATGTGATCTTTGGTCTCCCACTCTGAGACACAGGTCTCCGAGTGTCCAGCATTCAGATGGCTACCTGAGGACTCATATGAGAGAAAATCTGCTCACACAGATATGTAGAGCAAAATACTGTCAATAAGGCCTCTGCAATGTTCTGAAGACAGTTAATCTTGTCAGGTAGTGATGTCCAGCAGGTGAAAATGGATTCCAGCTGCTTCAATGTTGCATTAACTGGCATTAACTCAACCAGTTAATGCGAGACAAATCTAGCTGCTCATTTCTGGTTCGATCAGAAAATAAAACATTGGTCCATACACCTGAAAGTGCCAAAAATCCATTGTGTCTCGAGTCTACGGATGTATCCATGTATTTCCGTGGTGCTGAGGCTGTGCTGAGCGGAAAGCTTCTGAAGCTTTTGAAGTGTCGGAATGTGGAAAGCTAACAACGTCCCCCTCACCAGTAGGCTAAGTTATTTTTAGCCAATTACAAGTTGAATCTGGTAGTTGGGGTTGTTAGCTAAGATACCGTCATTAAGAAGAGAAAAAACTAATGTGTCTATGCGAGCTGATTTGCGATGTGCACCGCTGGCGCAGCCATTTATTTTTTGATGCACCTTCTCAGATTAATTCACTGCGTGTCGTGCCCAGGGCTGGACTGGGACAAAAAAAAAAAAAAAAAAAAAACAGCCCGGGCATTTTAACTAAAGACCAGCCCACCAGGTATTAAAGCCATAAAGCCTTTGAATGAAAACAAACGCTGTTGTGACAGTGATGTACAATGTTGTTGGTATATGTATGATTTCTATACATTTTATGTCAGATAAAAACTTTGGTTGTAAGCTTCAGATAATTATTTAATAACAGCCAGACATTTTAGATGAGAATTAGAAAGTATTTCTTTGTGCCCCTCTTTCCCTGCCCCACCTGGCCCCCCGGGCAAAACTTTGCTAGATCCACCCCTGCACAGTTACCAGTCGTCAGCTACATAGAAAAGGATCCTGATGTTGTCTCTCAGAAACAGTTCATAACTTCCCTCCAACTTATTCATGTCACCTAAAAGGTAAACCTGTTTCTCCATCACCTGTTCAGCTCTGATGATTCAGTAAGGACATCTCCTGGTTTCATCTTCATGTTTCCCTCTCACCAGATAACCAAACCGACATAATGACCAGCAGCTTTTGCGGCTGTGGCTCCAGCAAACATCAGCTGATACTAGAAACTAATATTAAATAAATTCTAACAACAGCTGATCAAGCTTAAACATGCTGCTGCTGTTTAGCTTGACATCTGGCACAAAGTGGGTGATAAACAAACTAGAGAGAAAAGCCAATCAGCTGATCATTGATCAGTTTCATGATTAAAGTAGCAACAGGAGAGGGAGGGGGAGAGAATGAGAGTAGAAGAGGCAGCTGTGCAGCATAATGACAGAATAAATCCAGCGTTGTGTCTTTTTCCATCCTAGCTGAAGTACGGGACAAACTGCGTCCCTTCTCAGCACAACACAAAACGCTAATAATTTCTCTGAATGCGGGACGATTCTGTCTTTTTACAGGACGGTAGGCAACTCTACTAACTAACCTTATGAATAAAATAAAGTTCACTATCAGTAACACCATAGCACCCACCCAGCTGTATAGAAATTGTTAGCAATAACATATAACATGCTAGCTAGTACGCAGCACGAGTTATTGTAACTGACTGTAAAAAGTAAGCACAGCGAAAATAAACTCCACCTAAACTTGGTTTATATCTGAACCAGATAGACTGCAGGTCATAACTTCTTACCTGAAGTTCAGTTCACCGGACGGGTGGCTGCCTCGGGTCTCTGCTCCTCCTGCCTCCCCTCTCCCTGATCCACCTGCCAGCCTTCACTACTTGCTAATGTTACTGAATCTGTGGAAGCTCTGCAATGCCACCACCAAACAACTGAGTTATTTTTACACACCGGCCAGCATCTGGCCAATCCACCACCTTTCATTGTTTATACCGTTACAAAAAAAAAAAGAAAATTATCGGGCCACCAGCAAATGCCCGGGATGGCTAGTCCAGTTATGGTCGTGCCATCAGTTAACCCTTCGCGAGCCAACTGTGGCACGTGTGCCTAGGGTTGCCGACCCCTGGATTATAGGTTTGTACAATAGAAACAGCTGTACAGCTTTAGAGTCTGTACATGCATTACACTGTAAATGCAAATGTATGAGAAATAATCTAAGAAGGAAGAATTTAAACCATAATTAGAACATCCCATTGCCCGAATCTGACCTTGTTATTTTTTTGGTATTTTCAGGTTTAATGAATTCGACCACAGGTTTTTCGGCATCAGTGACAGTGAAGTGGAACAAATGGATCCTCAGCAAAAACAGCTCCTTCAGTGTGTCTACAGGGCTTTAGAAAATGCTGGAATTCCAATGGAAAAAGCCAGTGGGACCAGAACAGGAGTGTTTTTTGGTAAGGTACTAAAAGCTTACTTGTGTTTTGTGTTTTTATTGTTTTGTGTTACAATAATGGGTGCTTGATCCAAAACAAAGCTACTTTTTATACCAGAATTACCATCAAAATTTACATCCATTCAAATGAATAATGTTAAAATGATAAGTGCATGACCCGTGTGTTTTATGTATCTCTGTAGGAATAATGAACAGAGATTATGAAACAAATGCTGCACATGTGCACCCAAGTGTGATCAACCACTGGACTGGCACAGGGCTTGCCATGAGTATTGCAGCAAACAGAGTCTCCTATGTCTTCAACTTCACCGGACCTTCGCTGTCCTTAGACTCTGCCTGTTCTTCATCCCTTGTGGCTCTTCATCTTGCCTGTCAATCAATAAAACAAGGTCTGTCCAGCATAGATAACTTCAGGTTAATTAGCAATAGAGGAAATCATTCTGTAGTGTTGTATTTATTTAGAAAGTGGCGTTAGCGTTTAATTAGTTGGGATGATATGGTGTCTTTTATCTTATCAGGGGATTGTGAAATGGCTGTCTGTGGAGGGGTCAGCTGCATCCTTGAGCCAAGAGTTTTTGTTGCGCTGAGCAAAGCCAAGATGATCTCACCTGATGGAACCAGCAAACCTTTTTCCAGTAGAGCAGATGGATACGGCAGAGGGGACGGATGCGGAGTAGTTCTCCTAAAGCCACTGAAAAAGGTCAACATATGCAGATTAATTATAAGAAAATGTCAAATACTTCAGGAATTTAAACATTAAATGGACAGTTTGCCAAAGTGCCAAACCCGGACATTGGCAATGTAGTAGATCAACCAGCTGATGATCCATCACAATTCATAGATTACTATAATACATGAAGTACAGAAAGGAAGTTATTAGTTGTCTTGTCATTGATTGCCTCTGTTGCACAAACTAATGATAATTAAAATCCACTGAGAAGTACAGCAGGATCACAAACTGTCATATTCATTACAGTTAATCTAGTTTAGCTCAAATCTGAGAAATATTCTAGGGGGAGTTGCAATCCTTGTGAATTATGGAGTGACAGACAGATGGGCGATGAACACATCTCATAGACCTGTTGGTCCTTCGGGAGGATGAGCTAAAAACACAACAATGACTCCCTTTTTTTTCATATTGAGTGATAAATTGCAATTAACTGCAGTGACCAACTGTACACTTTCCATCAAACGTGATTGACCTGCTCGCCTAGCCTATAAAAATTGTCTCCAACAGATTGGTTTAGCATTTCATTTTCATTTTTGCACACTTAGTTTAGTTCTAATTAACCAGCTTGAACAAAGGATATTTTCAAATGTATTTTCTGTAGCTGTACAAGTGGCTCCATAGTGCAGTGGTTAAAATGTTTGCCCAAAATGTCAGGAGAAACATGGGTGATTGCACTGAAAGGGCAAAATATTTTTGCCAAATCAAAAATATGGATCCATCCACTGTGTCAATTCGTTGTGAAAAGGGAAACAGTTAAAAGAAGGGTTTCTTTTTTTTATACCTTTACGCAAAATATAGAACATTCCGTTTGATTTAAGACAAAGTGGAAATCTCTGCGGTATTTATCCTTCAGCTGAGTAACTCACATCAGTGCAATCTAGTTTATATATTTATAACTATAAGCTAAAGTTCAAATATGTCATGTAATATGTTTGACTCTGGTGTTAGATGTTCTTTATCAATACACACTTTTATTCATGTTTCATTTTGATCTTTTTGTTGCTTGTCAGGCTCTTCAAGACCATGACTATATCTGGGGTATAATCAGCAAAACTGCTGTAAACCAAGATGGCCGCTCTGTTACTCCAATCACCAAACCATCCATGACACAACAAGAGGAGCTTCTCCGCAGAATCTATTCAGAGTCTGACCTTGCAGATGTCCAGTACATAGAGGCACATGGGACTGGAACCCCAGCTGGAGACCCAACAGAGGCAAGAAGCATTTCCAATGTCATTGCTAAATCTAGACCTCCCGGTTCAAAGACACTCTGGATTGGCTCTGTAAAGAGCAATATTGGACACACAGAATCTGCTGCTGGAGTCGCTGGACTCATTAAGGTTCTCCTGATGATGAAGCATGAGACCATTGTTCCTTCGGTGTTCTACACTGATAAGGCTTCCAGTGTAGATGCCACAGCACTAAACATTAAAATTCCTAAGGAACCAGAAAAATGGGAATGCTCTAGTGCAAGAGTTGCAGGAGTTAACAACTTTGGTTTTGGGGGAACAAATGCACACGCCATTGTCACACAGCACATCCAGCCATATTCTAAGCAAAGGCATGATGAGAAGCAAGTCAAGTATTTTGTCATATCTGCAAATTCTTCAAAATCACTTAACATGATGATGGAAGATACCATCAGTCAGCTACAGGCAGAAAACCGGTTTGATCTAGATTCTTTGCTCTACACGTCAGCTTGCAGAAGAACCCACCAAAAACATAAATACAGAAAAGCCATCACAGTGTCTTCTGTAGTTAATCTAAAAGAGAAGCTAATTGCTACTGTTGGTAAAAATATCAGTGTTGCCTTCTCAGATCCAAGGTTAGTGTTTGTCTTCTGTGGAAATGGTGTCACCTACCATGGTATGTGCATGCAGCTACTAAAAAACGAGCCTATATTCAGAGAAAAGATCAAAGAAATTAAGGAACTTTTCCAAAAGCTCAGTCCTCTGGATATACTGGATACTCTTGAGAGCAAATTTGAGAGCAGTGACTTCAGAAACCCAGACGTTGTCCAACCCCTCCTCTTTGCTATTCAGGTTGGGATTACTACCTTGCTCAGGCACTGGGGAGTCAAAGCTGATGCAATTCTTGGACACTCTGTTGGTGAAGTGGCAGCCGCTCACTGCTCTGGACTCTTGTCTCTGGAGGATGCAGTAAAAGTCATATATTTCCGCAGCACTCTCCAGAGAAAAGTCACCGGGGGGAAAATGCTCGTGATCAGCAACATGGCTGTATCAGAGGTATCTTCACTGCTCCCTCCTTACTCTGGTAAAATTTGCCTTGCTGCATATAACAGCCCACAGTCCTGCACCCTTTCAGGTGAGACAGACGCAATTGAGCGCTTCCATAAGGAGCTAAGCACCTCAGCCAATAGTCAGAATCTGTTCCTTCGTGTGCTGGATGTCCCTGCTGCTTATCACAGCCACATGATGGACCCAATTCTACCAGAAATTGTGGAAAAAATTGGTCTCTTTCAGGCAAATGATCTTGACACAGAGTTGTTCTCAACAGTGACAGGGAAGGAAGTCCAGCAGGGAGATTTCTGCACAGGTGAATACTGGGCTAGAAACATTCGTGAGCCGGTTGCTTTTGAGCAGGCAGTACAGTCAGCAACTAGAGGAAAGAAGCACACTGTGTTTGTTGAGATAGGTCCAAGAAGGGCACTGCAGAGAAACATTATGGAATCTCTGGGAAATGACACGGCTGTCCTTGCCTCTGTGCAGCCAGAAAGAGATCAAGAATCAGTCATGTCTGTTGTCTCTAAACTGTTTGAACTCGGCGTTCAAGTAGATTGGAACACCTTCTATAAAGGCTATGAGACAGTACCTCTGCCTTTTCCTAAATATCAATTTGACTGCTCAGACAGGGATGTTATCATTGGGGCAGCACAGAATAACACAGCAAGCAATCATCCTGTGCTGTGTCAGACGGGAAGTGAAAGCAACATTTTCACTTGTGATTTAAAGTCTGACTCTTCTTTCTACTTGAAAGAGCACAAGCATAATGATGTACCCATCATCCCTGGTGCTTTCTATGCTGAGCTGGGTTTAGCTGCGTACATGGCCAGTGCTAAACCAAAAGTACCTCTCAGTTCACTGCAGCTCAGTGTCAATTTTCACAGACCATTTGTTTTAACACAGAATCCACCTGAAATGAAAGTGCAACTAGAACAAACAGAGAGGGAAACCAGATTCACCGTTTTCTCCTCATCTGTAGCTTATGCATCAGGCACTGTGGTTTCAAAGAAAGAGAGGCTGATTGAGGAGCAGCGCATTTCACTAAGCTCCATCAACAAACGATGCACATCTGTAGTGAGCTTTCAGGAGTTTTATGGGTATCTCTCTCAAGGAGGCTTTCAGTATGGAGACATCTTCCAGAATAAGAAGGATGTGCACTATGGAGATGATCTGAAAGAGGCTTTTGCAAAAGTCTCAGTTCCAGAAGAACTTCAGCCTCATTTGCATGACTACTGCATTCATCCTGTCTTGCTGGATTATCTGATGCAGCTTCTCCCAGTTGCAGTAGAGCACATCTTTGCTGGCAGGCCAGGATTTCCTGCCAAAATAGGAAGTCTTACAGTCTTTGAACCTTTGCAAAATGAGATGACTATTTATCTGAGAGCAACTGATGTGGGCACTGATCACTTTGGGGTTTGTGGGTGCTTTGCAGACAAGGAAGGCAGAGTGTTGGTTGAGGTCAAAAATGTCATAATCAAGTACCTAGGCAGTCGTTCTCATGTGGTAGATGAGTACTTCTACCACAATGCCTTCGATGTTGTCCCAAATGATCACATTGCTACTCTTCCTCCAAAGGCGTTGGTGTTCTGTGATACTTTAGGGATTGCTGATGGTCTAAAGAAACATTTGGACTCAGCATCTACTTACATTCCCATCACATATGCAAAGGACATCTTGGGCAATGGTTTCCCTTCTCTTTTGGCAAGTCTTAAAATCAGAGATATTAGAGAAAACTTTGATGAGATCTTATTTTTGTGGGGCAATGAAGACTTCACATCACGGCCAGTTGAAATCATCCTGCAGAGTCTAGCTGACTGCTGTGAGATTTTCCGCCAAATAGTTGTTGAGCTAAAGCGAATTCACTTCCCAAAATCAATTAGAGCCATAACCTACCGTTCATCTGACATCACAGTAGATCATGTAAGTCCAGGTTTTGCTCTTGTTGGTATGACACGATCGTTCGCTGCTGAGATACCAGATCTTTCTTTTCAGCTGATTGATATGAGCGGGATCTCTCCTGAGGACATTGCAGCTCTGTCTGATGTCCTAAGGTCATACCCATGCAGCAAGCACCCAGAACTGGTGGTAAAAGACGGACAGGTTTTAAAACCTTCCATTGTGCGCACCCCACTAGAAATCACTGACAATGAGATTGGCACTTATACATCTACAGTGTCTGAACCTTGTATTTTTCTGACAGCTGATCCACATGAAATTACGAAACTGAGTGCCATTCGCTCTGACGAGGAGGCTGAGCCGATCAGTGATACATTCATTGAAATCCAGCCCAGTAAGATATGTGTTCACTCATCAGACTATTTCCCAGTCAGCACTTCAAATCTAAAATTCGGCAAAACACTGTATTGGAACAAGCACTCATCTCAGAAACACAAGCTGCTCGCTCTTGACTTCAGCGGTACTGTCATTGCAGTTGGAAAACATGTAAGGAAATTCAAAGTGGGAGAACATGTTGCTTCCTGTTATCCTGTGGTGGCAGCAAGTAAGATCAGAGTACCACAGGAAGTGTGCTACAGCACCAAAAAGTTCCCAGTCCTCAGAAAAACACCTTGTGTTTCCTACTTTGTGCTAGCATGGGAAATCCTTCATCGAGCCTTGCTCGGAGCCAAGCGTAATATAACAATCATATGCTCTGTGCCTGATTCTGCACTATTGAAAGTCTTGGCACTTAGTGCTTGCAAATCAGGCTGGAATGTGAATGTTGAAACGCAGTGCAATGGGACTTTTGTAGGTGCCAGTCAGTTGGGTGCAGTTGTCATTCTGCCTCCATTTGATGAATCCCTAACTGCTCAAATTTGCAACTTTTCAGGGTTACAACATGTTGTAATCGTATGTGAATCTCCGAAGCAGGATCTAGTCGTTGAGGAAGTGTTCCAAAGTGCAAAGGAAGGTGTTCATGTACAGATAACTCAGATGCCAATCATTTTCCAAAAGGGATCCCTGAGAACACACAGGCCATACCTTTATCACTGGCTTAAGTCCTTAAACCTTAATGTGAAATTGGCTCTAGAAAGCTTTACCTTTCAGAGTGCAAAATCTGAACAAAAAAGCATTGATTCAGCAAAACCAGACTCATATTTCAGCTCCAAGAAATTGGCTGTCGTAGCTCTAGAAAATGATGTTGGCAGCACACTGTCTGAGATTCCACTTCTCCCAACAAAAAAACGGCTTTTTCAAAAGAGGTCTGTGTATGTAGTGGCAGGTGGTCTTTCTGGTCTGGGCTTTGAGACTGTTAAGTTCATCTCACAAAGAGGTGGTGAGTACATTGTCATTCTCTCCAGAAGCAAGCCCACACCAGAAGTCCAGCAGGAAATCAACAATGTGGAGAAACTGTGTGGAAACAGCATCACCAGCATGCAGTGTGACATATCTGTTTATGAGAATATGCACAAAGTCATCAATGTCATTGGCAAGAAGTTCCCTGGTTTTCCGATCAGAGGTGTGTTTCACAGTGCAGTAGTCTTGCATGATGGACTGATTGAGACCCTTAACAGATCTCTGTACGAGAAGGTTTTCAGGCCAAAAATAAACGGTGTCCTGAATTTGCACTATGCAACAAAGCACTGTCCGTTGGATTACTTTGTATGTTACTCCTCCATCTCCGCTTTCCTGGGAAACGCATCGCAAACAAACTACGCAGCAGCCAATACATTTCTCGATCTGTTCTGTCAATACAGGCGCAAACTCAGCTTGCCTGCACAGTCTATCAACTGGGGAGCTCTGAACCTTGGTCTGCTCTTGAACAAAGAACATTTCCAGCGTTTTCTGGAAGCAAAGGGAATAATGATTTTAGATGTGGCTGAGATTTATCAATGCTTGGAGCAATGCCTTGTGCTCAACCGACCCCAGCAAGCTGTTTGCAGGTTTCACTTCAAAAACATCAGATACAATATCCTCTCCCAAAATAACGCCTTGACTATGCGCCTTTCTGCATTAGTTGAGGCAGCCTTCCAAAAATCTAGAGAGACTTACTCTGAAACTAAACAAGATGTCTGCGTCTCTCCAAAGGACTATGTTGTTTCTCTACTTAGTGAGACTATTGGGATGGAGCAGAGTGAGCTGAAAGATGATTTACTACTTTCATCCTTAGGCATTGACTCTATGCAGGCTATGACTCTGCAGAATTTGATCTTTCAGAGGAGAGGTGTGAATGTGCCTTTGGTGAAACTATTGGATCCCAATGCAACTATTGCAACAATGGCAGCTCTACTGAGTGAAGGAGCTGAAGGCGAAAGTGTCAGTGAGAACCCAGAGTCTCTACCAGATGAAGCTGAAGTTTCTACCAGATTGTGAAAAACTCAAATGGAGATATTACTTTATGAATACAATCAGCCATCAACAGTAAGAACACTACAATAAGGGATTCAATATATTTTTTCCACTGAGATTCAGTTAAAAAATAAATAAATAAAATGGCCATTGCAATAAAAGAAAGTTCTGATATTAATGCTACTTGTTTACAGAACTTTGCATCCTTTTTGGCACTCATTTTTAGATTTTGGTTGATTTTGTTTTTTGTAATGCGTTTTTTTTAAACAAATGGCATATATTGTACTAACTAGAAGTTTTTAAAAGATATTTTATGTCACTGTTTTACTCACCAATATGGTACAGAAAAAAAGCGGATTGCAACTAAACATGTAAGTCTGTATAAATGCGTTTACTGCTAAATTATGTAAAGTAAGTGCCTTATCTTGTATTATTTTTTAAAATTGAAATAAATGTTTTATCTTTATAATTGGTCTTGCTGCATCTGTCACTGGGTTCTCTCCTTCTACTATCTACTATCAGTGCTTATCACTGTTAACTGATTAATTCTGAGTGTTTATCAACTTTATGACACTAATGGAAAAAAGCTTTATGAATGATCATTTGGCAGCACACATGATTTCTGAACCTTCTGCTGAGCACAAAATTATCATATCGTATGGAAAGGTCAATTTGGTCCCAGAGAGATGAATATGTGATAAAATAAAATAAAAAATATCATAGAGCAATTTAATATCCACTGCACTTTGGTTTTAAAATTTGAAAAGGTTTCACCTAAGCTATCATGATGTATCATGTCTTTATTATAATTCTTTCTTTTTTGACACAGAAAAATCAAACTTGATAACATTGTTTTCTTCTTCTTTTTTTTATTTATTTTTTAAAAAAGGTACATAATACATGAACCATTTCTAACTGGCATAGTCATTTCAATATGCAAAGCTTTCAATGGCAAAAGTCATCTATTTTGTACACTTAGACACAAATACCCTACGTTTCAAAGCTGAATTAAAAGAGATTTAAGCTTATTTTGTTCTTTAATTTATTTATGTACATACATCATAGATCATAGGGATAATATGTGTAACTCACTGCTTCATAATCAATGCTATGCAGACTTAAAATATTATTACAATGGAGCTATGACAAAGGGCATAACAGTTTTAGAGTACTAGACACAAACTTCGTCAAGCTTTTAATACACAACACCAAATAATGAAGCAATGTTTTCAAAGGAGGATTATTAATTTCTTGAAAATACAAATTAAAAAAGTAAAATAAAATAAGTAATTAAAAAGTAATTAAATTATGATCTGAAACAAATTAAAGAAATTTGTAATCACAACAAATAGTCGAGGTTCTCATAACAAGTCTTGTACAGAGCGCTTATAAGGTGACTGTAATACTCATGGGATAAAGAATTATTATGTTTTGTTTTGTCATTATTTTTTATTATATTTTGGTTTCAAGCAAACAAGCAGCAGAAGAGTTTTTAGCAGAAGCTATCTAAGAGTGCTCACTTATAATAAACACAACTAGCTGCTTCTTAACTACGTCTACATGTTCAAAAGTATTTTTAAAATGGGGATTTTTCCACTTTTATGTTTAAACATGTCCGTCCACATAAAACAAAAAAATGTGTCATATACTGCCAGTACTATGCCAAAGTTAATCAGCAAACCGGAAGCTTGCAAAGAATAACACAGCACAAAGTGTGACGTCCAAAAATGGGGCATAAAAACGCAAGAAGACAAAATCTTAATTTTTCCTTGTCCACACTTAAGCAGAGTTTCTGAAAGGAGGGTTTTGAAAGCTCAGTTTTCAGTGACCTAAAATGGCATTTACATGTGGACAAAAGGCCAAAACATAAAGAAAAGCCTATATTTACCAAAATACCTATGTATATGTGAGCAAGGCTTTATACGCAAATGTACTGTAAGATGTGTTGTAAAGTCTGTTGCAGCATTTATTCAGACACATGTGCCATGGGGACAGGATGTACTGTACTAAACCATTAGATAACAAAATAGCGTGCATTAGCAGGATGTTAGCAATGTATGTACGACATTTACTCCCCTGGAACCCAAATTAATGGACTTTAGCATCATTTAAAATCTATACATACAATCAATACAATAAATGTAGAAAAGTAAAATGAAATGGAATTTAGGGTTTGTTTAGAAGCTGGGTAAATAATTATTTTAGCTAATTAGCTCCAATTATCTTTGAAAACACTGCCTGGGGTTTATTTAACAAGTTAGACAAATGTAACTGTTTAGTTAAAATGGCATCAGTAGTAATAGAATAGCAATTAATTATTCACTCTTTAACACATTAGTTACCAAACTGGTAAGTGTACTGTTTGGGTCCAGTATTACAACCAAAGGTATATTTACGCCTGCCTCCTGGAAAATCTTGTTCTGCAGAGTCATTGCTAACATCGAGTCAATCCCCAAAGCACACAGATTGGAGTCATGATCCAGTTCCTCTGCACTTACATTGATTATTTCACTCACAATATTCCTCACATGTTCATATGTGGAAGAACTTTGGGTTTTGGGTTTGTTATGTACTTCATCTTTGAGCTCCATTTCTACCAAAGGTAACAATCGCTTTCTGAGAGACCCATTTTGCGAAAGGACATGGATACTGAGATTTTTAAAGCTGAATTTGCATATTACCTGTTGGGGTCTGTTCATCAAAAGACTCTTTTTAAGTGTCTCGTGAACCTCACAAACATCCATTATCATCATCCCCTTTGCCTCTAGAAACTTTTGTAAATGATCTTTGTTCAGCAGGAGACCAAGGTTCAAAGGACCCCAGTTGATGGACTGTGCAGATAGGCCGAGATTTCGTCGATAATGGCAGAACAGGTCGAGGAAAGAATTGGCTGCGCCATAGTTACATTGTGAGGCATTGCCAATGACTGATGAGATGGAAGAATAGCACACAAAGAAGTCCAGTTTGTTGTGCAGTGTTGCATAATGAAGATTTAGAGCACCACAAACTTTGGGCTGCAGCACCTTTCTGAAGAGAGACTCATCAAGAGATTCAATCAATGCATCGTGCAACACTGCAGCACTGTGAAACACTCCTTTGATAGGGCAACAAGGGAATGTTTCACCAATTTTTGAAATTGCATCAACTACCTGCATCATCACAGAAACATCACACTGGATGTTTATGATAGCAACCCTATATCTTTTCTGGAGGAGATCCATTTCAAACTGTGTTTTATCTGAAGGTCTTCTTCTTGACAGAGTTGCAATACAAGCTCCACCATTGTGGGCCAAAAACTTAACTGTCTCAAGACCCAAACCAGACAGCCCACCGGTTACGATATAAGTACAACTTTGTTTAAAGAGTTGTCTAGGCATTGCAAACATAGGGATTTCAGATGCCAGGCTACACGATTCTTCATGGCCTAAAACTATTTGCTGCACTGTCTCTGTTGTGAAATAGGACTCAGGTTTTGTACCGGACCAGGACACTTTTGAGTCTGAATACAGATACAACTCCCTTCTTAGAGGTAGAGATCCTGTATCAAAGCCTAATGATTTTAACCAGTTGCAGATATTCCTGCTTCGTGCTTGTAGATAAGCTTTCTGGAGAACAAAATCCACATCGAGTTTATGCACATGAATGTGTTCGCTCTTCGGAGTAAACAATCTGTCTGAGACTGAGGGTGGCATATGACTGCTAAACACGAAAATCATGTGTTTTTCAAGAGCCCCATTGTCATACATCTCCTGCCAAGCGGCATCAAATGGTGGCAAAAGAACGAATGCGTGACTCTCATCAAAACATGGAGGTTCTCCAGTGAAATGTGACTGAGAGGAAACACTCCAGCCTGACCTGGTTGCTGTGAGAGCCAGAACCTTCGTCAGAGCAGAGCCTGAGTTCGGGGAAACAATAGTCAACTTTCTGTGCTGCTTTTTATCTTCAAACAGTATGCTCTGCAAGACCTCCCATGCCAGTATGAAATAAGACACACATGGAGTCTCTTTTAGAAATGGAAATGTCTTAATGTTGTAGCACACTGCTTCAGGAATTACAATTTTTGAGGTGGCATGAACTGGATAACATGACGCAATATGGTCTCCAACTCTCAGATTATTGACATTTTTCCCCACAGCTGTGACAATGCCACTGAAATCTAGAGCCAGAAGTCTGTGATTCAGTGATGTATGCTTGTTCCAGTACATTGCCTTACCAAAGATCAGTTGAGAAGTGGTCACAGGGAAGTAATCTGATGAATGCAGGCAAACACTGATTAGCTGAATTTCAGCTGTCTTCTCTTGGAGAGCTTTTCCATTAGTGTCACAGTGGGTGGCAGACAAATGGGCTATACTGTATGGATCAGTACTGTGTAGAACAAAGTCTCTTGGATTCACTGAATGTGTTTCACCATCAAACAAAGCTTTATCTGTCAATCTGGTCCGTGCCATTTTTGTTACTGCTGCCTTCCCTTTACTGATCCAAACCTCTTGGTGTCTGCAGGTGTTTATTACCTGAGCAAGTGTTTGTATGTTTTCACTGGTCACAGAAGCAAGGTCAATCAGCTGAAAAGAAAGATCTGCCAACTCTGCTGCACAAGCCCTTATCATACCAGAAAGTGCAAAACCAGGGCTGACATGGTCCACACACATTTCTGATGATCTGTAAGTAATGACATGGACAGAGCATGAGCGTTTGCTCTCTTTCACAGCCAGAACAATATGGCGAAAAATCTCACAACAAGTCATCAAGCAGTCCAGCATCTTTTCAGATGAAAGATGAGTGAGGTTATCAACACCCCAAAGGAAGAGAATATTTTCCACATCCACTCTGCTGGTGAGACACTGGAGCACTAAATTTCGAACTTGGTATGCCTTCAAGTGCTCTTTGCTCTGCACAGTGATTGATTCTGGGTGCAAATATGGCCCGAGTCCTTTAGCAATACAGAGGTTATCTTCAAAAACAATTGCTCTTATTTTGCCATTTTGCAATTCTTCTTCAACAGCAACCACTTCATTTTGGAAGAACAGTGACTGGGAAACATTTGAGCTGCAGCCCAAGAATGAAATCCTGACCCCCTTAAGTTCCACTAATACGTTGCCCTCTCTTGTGGAAAAGCAACCACACACATCAGTAAAGTCAGGAGTTTCTTGAGTTGCTCGCAAGTACATAATCATTTCTTCCTGCAGTGGTGCTGATATGACTATATCTGTAATACCTGAAGGGAATCCCTGCTTGACTGTTAGCTGTCCCATTGCTAACATAGCAGTCATTTGCAGAAAATAGTCAAGCAGCACAGGATGAATAAAATAGTCATGAAGATGTTTCAGAAGATCACCAGGGACTTGAATTTCCATCACAGCTTCCTTGAATTCATCCCCAAAATGCACATTATCAAGCTGTTTGAAAAGAGGGCCATACTCAAATCCTGCTTGAGAAAGAATTGAATAGATCTCATTTCTCGTCCAAACCAACTTGCACCGTTGGAAGATCATTCGAGGACAAATGTTTGATTCCTCTAACAATGGCTTGATATCTTGATATGTGTATCTTCCAGAGGCATGCGTTGCATTAGAGGACTGTATTGCAAATGAGCCCTCCTTCTCTCCATGTTCTACTCTCACTTTCAGTTGTTGAGAGTGTGAGTTGAGTGTTAACACACTTTCAAATCTAACACTGAGATGGAGCTGGGTAATAGTTTTACGTGGCTTAAAACTTGCCATCACAGAGGCAAAAGCTAGTTCGACATAAAATGAACCCGGCACAATGGAAATGCTGTTGTTTTTATGCTCCCAAAGGTATGGCACGGTCTCTGAAGAGAGGTTGCTCATGAACTCTTTGTTATCCCTCTTTATCTGGGATATGAGTGTATGGGGAGTAAAGGAAGAATGCTCATCACCTTTCCGCACGGATTCAAAATTCAGGTCTTTCTTTGTGTTGTCAAACTGATAGACTGGAAGAGCTGTGGGCAATGTCTCCAAACCCCTGTATAGCTTATGCCAGTCCACGTTCATGCCAAGTTCAAATAGCTTTGCCACTGTTGAGAGGATTGTGCCATAATCCTTATCAGGGTTTACGGTGGAAAGAACTACAGTATCATTGCCCAGGGTCTCACATATGTTCCTGTGGAGAGCCCTACGAGGTCCAATCTCCACAAAGACCACATTTCCCCTCGTCGACTTGTCTTTGATGGCAGCACGGAGCGTTTGTTCGAATAAAACAGGCTCTCGGATGTTCTTGGCCCAGTATGTGCCTGAGCTGAAATCACCATCTGAACATTTGTCTCCAGTCACTGTTGAAAACAGTTTGCACTCCATGTTGTTGGTATCTAAAACATCTATTCTTCTCTTAATGTCCTCTAATACTGGATCCATCATATGGCTATGGTAGGCTGCTGGAACATCTAAGACATGAAGGAAGAGAGTTTCATCTTTAAAGATGCTCTTCAGCCTCTCATGGAGGGTGTCTATGGCATCAGCATCTCCTGACAGAGTGCAGGACTGAGGGCTGTTAAAAGCAGCTACACTAATTTTCCCAGTAAAGTTCGGAAGAATTTTTAATACCTTATCTACAGCCACATTGCCAACCACGAGCATTTTCCCTCCTTTGACTTTGCCCTGGAGAGTACTACGGTGGTACAACACCTTGACAGCATTGTCCAGAGACAAGAGACCTGAGCAGTGAGCAGCAGTAACCTCTCCAACTGAGTGGCCAAGCACGGCATCAGGTTTAATACCCCAGTGTTTCAAAAGAGTAGCAATGCTGACCTGAATCGCAAATAGAAGAGGTTGCACAACATTTGGCTCATTGAAATCATTGTTATCATGCTCACTAGAAAGCCATCTACTCATGCTGAAAGATCCATAACTCTGGAAGAGAGTCTCAATTTCTCTCACCTTATCACTGAAAACAGGAAGCTTACTCATTAGCTGCCTGCACATCCCCTTGTAGGCAATCCCATTTCCACAGAACACAAAGACTACCTGGATGTTAGACCTTACTGCCTGAACCTTAGCCTTCAGTGCAGACATTAACTGGTGTTCTAAATCTGAGAGAGAAGATATTAGGAAGGCCTTCCTATATTTGTGTTTGTAATGACTTCTTCTGCACGCTGAGGTGTATGAGAGTGTCTGCAAATCAACTGACTGGTTCCTGCAAAGTCTTTCATGGGTGTCAGTGATGGACAGGCTTAATGATTTCTCAGACGCTGCAGATATGACAAAGACTTTTGTACAGTCTTTCGGTGTTGGAGAGGGAACTGTAGCATTTGTATACTGTCTTACAATTACATGTGCATTTGTACCTCCAAACCCAAAGCTGTTGATCCCAGCCACCCTTCCCATTGGCCCATTTGTCTCCCACCTAACAGATTTAGTTGGAATACTCAGATTCAAGGCTTTTACATCTATACTTGAACTATCTTCAGAGTAGAAAACTGAGGGAACAATAGTGCTGTGCGTCATCATTAGCAGTACCTTAATGAGTCCAGCAACTCCAGCTGCAGATTCTGTGTGTCCAATGTTGCCCTTTAGAGACCCAATCAGAAGTGTCTCAGAACGAGTGGGTTTAGCAATGACATTCGAGATGCTTCCCGCTTCTATTGGGTCTCCAACAAGGGTTCCTGTCCCATGTGCCTCTATATATTGAACGTTCATGATGTCGGAGTTAGAGTAGATTCTTCTCAGCAGCTCCTCTTGCTGAACCATGGAGGGTTTGGTGATTGGAGTGACGGAGTGCCCATCTTGATTGACTGCTGTCTTGCTGATAACACCCCATATTTTGTTGCAGTCTCTTAAAGCCTTGACAAAGAAAGTCACATCATTAGAAGACTGGATAGTATCTCAATTATATAAAACTACTTGACACTAAAGATCAAATCATCAACCTACATGTTTCAAAGGCTTGAGAAGTACTACACCACAGCCCTCTCCCCTGCCATAGCCATCTGCATGGGCGGAAAAAGGTTTGCTTGTTCCTTCAGGTGAGATCATGCTTGCCTGTTTGAGGGCAACAAATACCTTCGGCTCAATTATACAGCTAACTCCTCCACATAGTGCCATTTCACAGTCTCCTGGTTGAAAGAAAGGTCGTTAAATAATTAATTTTTATACATCATCCAATAGTTTATTTTTTTGGCAGCCAAGCATAAGTATTTTACCATGCTTTATAGCCTGGCTGGCTACATGAAGAGCCACCAAAGATGATGAGCAGGCGCTGTCGATGGCAAAAGAAGGGCCAGTCAGATTGAAGGTGAAGGAAATCCTGTTGGCTGCAAGACTCATGGCCGTCCCAGTGCCATTGTAGTGGGTTATTGTGCCAGGACTATTATTTCTGAGCATCTCATAATCCCTGTTCATAAGACCTGCAGCAGCACAGTCACAATCAAAACAGACTTAAAATTGCTGGATTTTTAAAATTGCTTAGGATTTTTAATGTATCATAGATGGTAGCAAGAGTACCTATGTAGACACCAGTTCTGGTTCCACTGATGCTTTCCATAGCTATTCCTGCATCTTCTAATGCCCTGTAGGTACACTGCAGCAGAAGTTTCTGCTGAGGGTCCATGAAGTCAGCCTCCGATTCAGTAATACCAAAAAACTTGTAATCAAACTCATTAAACCTAGAATATAAAATAAGTAGATCCATCATAATTCAAAAATCTCAAAGAAAAAAAATAACTTAATTAAACTTTTATATATTGTAGGTAACAAAGAAATAATACAGTTTACTCATCACTTGTCATTTGTAATTTATGTCACTTTGTTAGTAGTTTGTGTTATACACAATACTTTACAAATCCTGTATTGTGTCATAGCTAACAACAGACACCTCCATTTAAATTCTGATGCAAAGCTGTTGTTGCATACAAATTTTATTAATGTTACTGTATTATGTTTTTGTTGACCTTTACCAAACATTTTTGTCATTGTGTTAAACCAAAAACAAAACAAGTCAAAAACAGGCCATTACTAATTTCAACTGTATCCACTTTTTTTTGTCCTGAAAGGCTTAGATTAAGCCTATTTCTGTCCTTTACTCTGAGGGCTGTGCACCACACAGCAGCTTTTAAGTGTGTTAATTGTTAACCAGCAGGCAAGGAGGCACTCAGGTCATACAAACTCAAAGGACAACCATGAGTTGTTTCCCATCCAGAAAATACAAAGTTTTACACCCACCAGGTTAAACTTCATAATTGTCCTTTAAGGTTTACAAATTGTAATCAATAAATTTGGTACATTTAACAATTTAACGATGTATCATAACTATAAGCTGCAGCTTTATGATCTCATCTAAACATAATATAATAATATAAGATAAAAGCACAATAAAAAATATATAAAATATATGAATAAAATAATATAATCTTTATAATGCTTGTTATGAATTATTATATTATGAACATTGTAAATATGAATATAAACATAACACATAACAACATTTTAAATTTCAAGCCAACTAGCCATTAGTTTACAACGTAAACTCATAAATGTTACATATGTGATTCAGTATTTATACACAACTTCATCAAAGCTTACAAATGATTAGTAATTAACCAATTAATTGTGAATAAATAGTCTAATAATTCTATTACAATGAAATTACTGACTGCCGAAGCACTAAAAGCAACAACATCAATAAGAATACTAATAATTAGTAAACATTTCATTTTCAATTACTTTTTTTTTCGTTAACAACTTAATAACAAATTAACAATGAGCTTGCCATTTATTTAAGAGTGGTTAAAACATTTTTAAACTCACCCTTCTATTAGAGCTGCTTTGGTTGTCTGTATCTTCCCAGGTTTGTTACCTTCTGCATCATACCAAAGAGTGGTGTCAAACCTTTCAGCTGGAATATCCACCACACAGCTCTTTCCCTCCAACAGAACCCTCCAGAAACTGTCCACCCCCTCACCTAAAATATAAAGTATCACAACAACCTGAGTATACATTATCTTAGAATTTCGACCTTTGGAGAAAAAAAAATGCAGATATTCAGTATTGCTTTAAATGGTGTCAAAATGAAGTCGTACCTCCGGGAAAATTGCATCCAATCCCAATAACAGCTATGTCATCATCAGCGTCCTCCATTGTTCCTTTGGGGCAATCATAAGATTGCTCCGAGAGCTTTTTTGAAAACACAAAATGAAATTTCAAGTTTCTTCATAGTAAATGTTTCGCACTGGTTGCTGCTTTTGGTCAGAACAAGTAGTGTTGCACCAGCCTTTTTAAATAGATGAAACAATCGGACAGTGTCTTGGTCTCTTAGCCTCTCCCCCAGAGTCACCTGGAACTTAAGACACTAATGGCAGGTTGAAGGTAATTTAACCGCAGCCATAATTAAGCCTTTGCTCCTGTTAACTGGCCAACAGAAGATGCAATGTTAGAAATGTGCCACTCAGTAGATTAAATAATCTGATTTGTCATTTTGTCTGCATTTCCAAAAGCATGATGTTCTTTGACACTGTGTAACATTAGAAAATACACTCATCAGCCACTTTAGTCTAGATTCAACAAGGTGCTGTAAACATTTGTCAATTTCACTGTGATATCACACATACTTAATGGTTTAAAGCACTATTTAAAATCTATAAACCATCACTAATATTGACCTGAAGTTCCCATCAGTTCTTTGGAGTACTTTACAGTCTTTCAGCTGATTGGTTTAGTATTCTAGCTCTTACGAATATTTTGATTGAGGTTAATTTCCACTCCTGTTTTCAGCTATGACAGACAACAGTGGAAAAGGCTTCAATAAACTCTGCTACCTGAATTATATTGAATTCTAAGCAATGTAGAGACATATATTAGATGTTATTTGTTGTATATATTAATAATTAACTAAGGCCTTTTTATCAGTTTTATAAGGTGATGATGTGTTAATGCTACAACTTGTTTTAAGAACCACAAAACAAACAAACAAACTCCAAAAGAAGAATCAGGGCTGATTTGTAAGAGGAATCTTTATTTGAGCTTTATGAAGGCTTTAATCTAAAGACACAAACAGAAGCACCAATGCATTTCTTTTACAAGCTTACAGTATATACACAACTTCTCATTTATCAGCTACAGCTGGTCTTACCTTTGGGCACTTCAATAAATAAGAACAAAGGAAAATAGATATGTATATGGTAAATGCAAGCATATTAAAAAAAAAACAAACCTGAAGAGTTCAACAATGAACAGCAGTAGCACCTGTGCCTGATCATAGCCAAAAGGTACTTTCCAGCTTAAGGTACTTTAAGGTCCCATTGTGATCACTGGTTAGTACAAATATGTGAGAAAAATCTGACGGCAAACAAATTCATATGAGACGAAATATGACCTTGGTGCATAAACCGCTGCTGAGGTTTTGTTTTTCTCTCCCTGTGAGAGCTGAGAAAGAAAAAAAATGCCCTGAATGAAACCATCTTTGTGACTTTTTGGGGAGAACAAATAGTTATTTTCACACAGTTAAACTGAGATGATTTACAAATCACTGAAGGAAAGTAAATGATGAGACGTATCAAAGCGTTGATGATTGTTTCAGTGTCATCTTCACATTGAAAATAAAAGGGATACAAACAAAAAAAGGCCTCCCAAAGGCCTGTGCTTGATTGCACAGTTGTGCATATATATGTATGAGTCTACAACGCCTGCTGCTGCTGCTGAGGTCTGTAGTGGTCCAGTGATTTGCCCTCCAGCACCATCTGGATCTCTTTGGCATCCAGAGTTTCATATGTTAGGAGGGCATCAGCCAGCTTCTTGTGCTCCTTACTGTAAGTCTTGAGGATATCCTTAGCACGTTCATATGAGTCCTAAATAAAAGAGAGAGAAAAAACATTTTGAGAAATAGAATAGAAAAAAATTCTAATTATTATTTTTAAATGACACATATTTTGCTCACCTTTAGTAAAGCTCTGACTTCCTGCTCAATGGCTGCTTGTGTTTCGGGGCTTTGCTTTGAAATGTCTCCATAGGTCATGACACCGAGCTGTAACAAACACATAACCAAGATGAATGAACAATGGGTCTTCTCATGCATCGACCACTTGTAGCTAGTGATTACTGTAAAGCGAGTTACAAAGGGCTTTTCACTGAGCTGTGTGTAATTACACCCAATGACACAGTAATGTTAGAGACTGCAGTTTTTAGGTCCACTCCCCTCTTCTTCTTCTTCTATTACAGATTTGTATTAACTTCAAGATTAATTCATTCAATACAGTAGCTGTAGATGTGCTACTGTGTTTGCTTTTAATATAACAAAGTTTGGCTGACATAAATTGACTGAGGACAATTGTTGTGTATGGCTTCATAACTTGTATCTTACTGTAAATAAAGACGTACGTCTGCAGCAGTATGTACAGTTAAAGCCCAGATCAGCACTGCTAAGTCCTTAAATGCTGATTGGAACAAAAAACAGACAACAAAACAAACAAACAAACAAAAAAACCCCATAGGGATCATCTGCCACACAAGTCTAAATTCTCACCTTGTCACTCATGCCGAATCTGGTCACCATCAATTTTGCGATTTTGGTTGCACCATCAAAGTCGCTGGAGGCACCTGAAATGGTTAACAACGTTTTTTTTGTCATCTTCCAAACAATCAGAGCGTGAGACTAGAGACTAGTAATTTATAAAAACTTCTTCAAACCACACAAATTTATTTTCTTATGTTGATAAAAGCACACAAATAAGTGTATTTATACTTGGAAAAAAGAAAAATCCCAGGGTGTTAAATGGTAAATGGCCTGTATTTGTATAGCGCTTTACTTAATCCCCATGGACCCCAAAGTGCTTTACACTACATTCAGTCATCCACCCGTTCACACACACACATTCACACACTGGTGATGGCAAGCTACATTGTAGCCACAGCTGCCCTGGGGCGCACTGACAGAGGCGAGGCTGCAGGACACTGTCGCCACCGGGCCCTCTGACCAAAAATCAGGTGTTAACCTGATAAACCTTTAAATGTTATAATCATAAAATACTATTCATAGCTCAAGCATTTTATATTTATGAATCATGTCCTACCAATCAGTCCCTCTGTGTCTCGTACCTGTGGTGATGTTATCGTTCCCAAAGATGAGCTCCTCTGCTACTCGGCCGCCCATGCTGACGTCCATCTGAGCCAGCAGCTGGGCTCGTGTCTCGCTCCAGCGGTCATTCTCTGGAAGCATCGACACCTAAAACACGGCACGCTTTATCAAAAACACCCAAAAAGATCCCAGCAGAAATACGTACAATACTGCAAAACTGTAACAAAAGCTCACATGGCCCAGAGTTGGTCCTCGAGGCATGATAGTAGCCTTATTGATGGGCATTGCATCTTTGGTGTAATAGGCAACAATGGCATGGCCGGACTCGTGGTATGCGGTAATGGTCTTATTCTTCTTGTCAATTACAACACTCCGCCTCTCAGGGCCTGAAATGTGAAATGGAAACAAAGAAATAATCATGATGGTGTTCCTGTCTCCTCACTTAATAATGTACAGGTGATCAGTGTAATGTGAAATGTAGTGCTGTGGGCTGCACCGTGATCACTCATTTACCCATGAGGATCTTGTCCTTAGCGAACTCCAGGTCCTTCATTGTGACCATCTCTTTCCCATCCACTGCTGCCTTTAGGGCTGCCTGGTTGACCAGGTTCTCGAGCTCTGCCCCCGAGAAGCCCACTGTGCCTCGGGCAATAATCTCTGCATCAACGGCTGGGAAAGAACAAACAGTGTTTGTAAAGGTGATCAAAGACAATGGCGTCATTTAGAAAAATGGCAAACACAGGTTTCTTCTCAGGCTTAGCTCCAGCAGAGAAGGATAATAGGAGAAAAAAAAAAAGGTAGTTAGAGATATCCTTAAGATTGTTGAATACTTTACACCCAGACCTACCTGGGTCTACTTTGATCTTGGACAGGTACCAGTTGAGAATCTCTGTGCGGCCTTTCACATCAGGGCGAGGGACCGTCACCTGCATGTCAAACCTTCCTGGTCGAACCAGAGCGCTAAAGAGTGATGCAAAGCAGCAATAATTAGTACACAGAAGTTTATTCTGTTTAAGTTTTATTTAGGAGAACAAATACTACTTAAAACTATCGCAAAACGACACTCAAAATGTCTTACTAATATCTGTAAAACGAATGTGTTTCATCAGAAGCTGCATAACTGCACAATAACTACCTCTGATAGTAAATGCTAAAAAATGGTTTAATTTTACTGTCACTTTACAAAAAACTTAACATGTTTATGGCATACATAAAAAGCATTTCATCCTAAATGTTTACATACTTATCCAACGCTTCAGCAAAGTTTGTAGCACCAATAACAATGACTCCTTCATTTGGTTTAAATCTGTAAAAGAGCAAAACGAAACATTAGCAACTGTAAATTTAAGGTATCTACACCACTTATCACACTATTCAGTTTAACTAACACTGACCCATCCATTTCAGCCAGCAGCTGGTTGATGGTTTGTCTGGAGTAAGGATGCATAGGGGACTCTATTCTCTTTCCACCAACGCTGTCCAGCTCATCAATGAAGATGACACAGGGAGCATTGGCTTTTGCCTCTTCTGCAAAACACAAAAATAGAGGTTATATTTGTTTTTAAAATACAATTTTAAGTGTAACTAAACTTTCTCACATCCAGTAAACTTACTGAAAAGGTTCCTGATTCGGCTCGCACCAACGCCCACAAACATCTCATCAAACTCCGATCCGGAGGCGTAGTAAAAAGGAACATCGGCCTCTCCGGCCACGGCTCGTGCCAACAGAGTCTTTCCTGTGCCCGGGGGACCAACAAGCAGGATCCCTGAGGAGACCCAAACAGAAACACATAAGAAAAAAAACAAAAACAAAAATCCCCACCCTATTCAATTCACTGAATTTTCTTAATGATCAGTAAAAAGTGATGAAAAGAATTAGCAGCATCGATACCTTTTGGCAGCTTTCCACCCAAAACGGTAAATTTCTGTGGGTTTTTCAGAAACTCAACAACATCTTGCAGTTCGCTCTTTGCCTCCTCCACTCCTTTGACATGCTCAAATGTCACATTCTTCATCTGGATGGGGTCGACTGCAGAGTCAAGACCGGATGTGGTGCGGAACCTCACTACGAGATCCCCAAAATAATCAGTTCAATAAATACATATTTGCAATGTCTGACAGTAACAGCTGCTTCCTGCAGCACACATTTATTTTCTACCAGTTATTCATAAAGCACGAACACAGTAATGAAATAAAAAAAATAGTTTGTATAGATATTTACATGTTAAAGCACAGTATCATGCACCAAAATAATCTGTCAAACCCTACATGCGCACTAGTACATTTATTGTAATAAATACATAAATATATATATATGAATATTTAAGCTGAAAATTTGGTGAACATTAAGTGAAACACTCCTTTTCTAATGCTTTTGCACCCTTGGAAGGTGTAAATCAGCAGGCAGTGTGCATATAGGATTATGATTTAATTTGAAAGCTTAAGAAAGAATGAAGACTGAAACAAACCAGCATCAGAAAAGGGGCCTTTACCGGAGAGAAACGGGGTTCTTGAGAGGCCATAAATACCAATGAGGAGGAGGACCAAGAGGATCAACCTGGTTCTCCTCAGTGAGTCTGTAAAACATAACAGACAAAAAAAACAAATCAGCCAATCTTCATCTTTGTACTCAGCTCAGCACTGCCACCAACTGTTATAATGAAAAACAGGTAAGTGTGTCTTTGTCGGGACCACATGCCTTGTGTTCTCTGAGTCAAAGCTTGAGACCTCATGAACCCCTCAGTGAAACCCGTCTTGAAAGCCTCCTGCTGGTTTTCTGGAAGGTTTTTTTGTTGTATCACTTGGTCCAAAGACTGCGCCTCAACTCCTTTTTCTTTCAAGAGCAATCCCTGAGAGGGAAAAAAGTAGACATGTAAATCTGCTTTCCCCCCTCTTTTAAATGTGTGCTTCAAATAGCAACTCAAAATCTGCAACGACTTGGTCAAGTTGTAGACAGAGCTAAAGGGTCAAAGTACCGTAAATCCCGGACTACAGAGTGCACCTGATTAAAAGCCGCATGCTCTAATTTTAGAAAGAAAATCAATTTTGTACTTGTACAGGCCGCACCAGATTTTAAGCCGTATGCGTTTCACTTGTAATATGAGATATTTACACAGAAATATTACACGTGAGGATTTTTAACGTTTAATTTAATCCATAAGGTAACATAAACATGGAAACATAAACGTTATGGTACAAAAATACATACTGCAAATGCTTTTTTTCCTCGAACAGCGCCTGTAACACGGCTACCTTTAAGTATACGTACGTATCGGTAACACACAAATTACGTTGCTTATGGTTTTTTTACAGAACAGTGCACAAACAACATTACAACGTCTCTTAACAACCGGTAAAAATAAATACCGTATATATACTACTTATCAATTTTATTGGTCTACTGTTACCAGGCAAAATATTTTTGGCCGCATGAAAGAAAATATGCATTAGCTGCACGTCAGTATAAGCCGCAGTGTTCACAGTGTGGGGAAAAAAGTAGCAGCTTATGACCCGAAAACTACGGTATGTTGTTCATTCTAACTGCATAACTAACTGTGCGGTGTCCGAGAAATAATGCTTATTCAGTAAATACTGAATTTATGTTGGATTAACCAACAGTCTGTATTCAGAACAGTGCAACAGATACATCAGTCGTGTGGTGGCATACCTTCATGAAGCCTGGAGTGTAGGCTTCAGATTCCACAGGACCGTCATAACCAGACTCCGCCCGTCTGGTCCTTGATCGAAGTGTCTTGAAACCGCGACTTTGGACCCATACTACACAGACAGAAAACATGTGACTATATGTCAAGTATCTTTAACCTTTTTCAGACATGGGGTATATAACATTTCTGGCTTCTTCAGTCTGTTAAAATGACAGCTGTTTATCATAAGTAAGTCTAGCTGTGCTCTAATCGCATGTAACTATACTTTTGAAAATGTAATCATTGCCAGTGTCGTTGCAAAACAGCATAGTTTTTGTGTGCAGCACGGTATTGCTGTTTATATAGGGGCCCCATTGGTGGCTGTGCTTTAGCTCAGGCCCTTCTGTGAAGTCCAACTCATAACAAACAGAACCTGTTTGTTGTAAAGTGAAACTGAGTGTTAAGGACAGTGAAAGCCATCCAGTGGAGCCATTGATAGCCCCAAATTGCTTTTTCCATCTTACTGCTATTGAAGGCCTAAACCAAGACTGCTTTTTGAGAGCTAAACAACTTAACAAAGAGCATATACAGAACATATATATTGGACCTGTATAAATTGTAAGATTGTGTTTTGACTTTTCACTCAGGCATGAGGCCAAAAAAGCTCAGGTGCCTTCAGATAAATGGAAAGGAGTGCATGCCTGAAAGGGGCTTTAATGCCTCTAAGTTTGTATAACGTCAGCTTCTTACCAGGCAAAAACTGTAGTTCTGAGCAAGCTTGTCTTAGTGGGCTGTGGTATTGTCTGTGGAATAATCGTGAGCCAAAAAGCCCCAAATTCCTGTGTGAGAACCCTGTGAGAGAAATCGTACAAAAAGAGAAAAAAATCTCAAGGTCTGTTTCACATTAAAACATCTGGTTAAATAAATAAAGCTCGACTGAGCTGCTCACCGTGCTTGTTGTGAAAGAAGCTGTCTGCAGAAACGTGGCTCGTTCTCCATATCGAAGGAACAGCGGGAGGCTCTTCTGGTCCCGGTGTAGGCAGTAACCTGCTGACGAGCTCGTCCAGCTGACTCGCCCTGAGCTCGGACAGACCCAGATCCTTCAGACTCACACTGGGCTATAAGTGAAGGACAGCAAAGGTAGGTCATCTACAACTCTAAGGTAGGGCTGGGCCATATCATACTGTTCACGGTAATACCGGTATAATGTTAGGCAATAATAAGAAAATGAAATATCGCGATAGAATATGGGTAAAACGCAGGTGCGCAGTGCCTTTGTTCACATATTATATTATCATATCGTGATAAATACTTTTGGCCATATTGCCCTGCCCTACTCTATGGAGGAACTGATCACCTAAAAGTAAGTAAGTACATAAGTAAAGATGACACAGAAAAATAAATAAAAATGAGAAATAGTCACAATAAAAATGCAATAGCCTCCAGTCTTCAATCTCACCTGAGGAACAACCAACAAATTCTGAGCCTAGGATCTCAGACTGTGAGCAAGAGCGTGTTTAAGAAGAAGTTTAGATAAACAGAATGTAACTTGGCCATTTAGTGCTCTTTATTCTAAAATAAACTGGGAACAAATGTAAGGAGTATAAAACAGGAGTAACACAAGCTTGCTTACTAGGATATATCAGCATTTTGTATCAGCTGGATTCATGACATTTTCTCAAGTTCATCTGAGAAAACTATACCTTACAATTTAGAAATACTCCTTAAATTGAAAAAACAAAACAGGTACGTCAAAGTAGATGTTGCATGTGAGTCAAAGCCCAGAGAGGAATCAAATATAACACCAAGATTATGAAGACTGGACTTAGCAGATAAGCAACACAATGAACTATAATCACAGCCTATGTGTTTTTGGAATACATAGCAAAGTAATTACTGCAGATCCAGTAACTTATCCGGATAAACATTCAGTTAGGTTGGACAATCTATCCAGCTGATAAGGCTTGAAATTCAGCTGTATGTGCATTTTACTGGCATGAAAATGATGAAGGTTTTCAGAAAAAAAACAAATCTAATAATGCCAGCTAAAGGAAGAATGTAGAACGAAAGGCAATAATGGACCCAGGATTAAGCCTTGCAGCTCACAGGTTAGAGAAACAGTGTTAAAGGAGAATATATTCAACCTAACAGAGAAAGCCCAGTCAGATAAATATGAGGAAAACCTGTCTAATGCAGAGCCAGAGAAGAGTCCCAAACAGGTAAAATCTCTAACGAGGATGATGAGGGTTTTCTTTTTCCAATTTTGGTAACCAAGACTTTTAGTGTTATTGTCTTCATAGAAACAGGGAGACTTTTCATGGAAAGTCCACTGCCCTTTTCAAACATCGATTTACAAGCAGACTACTTTGACACTTTATCAGAGCATGTTGATGTAGAGGATCACTCCTATTATGATTCATGAAATTACTGAAATAAGAAGATCTAGCCTCTTTCACTTCCTCATTAGAAGAGTGGAGAAATCCTTTAAAATTTTCTCTATGGACAGTCAGACCCGTGGTCTTCCTTAGTCGCTTGTTGCAAAATAAGCTATGACCTATTTTCTGAGGAGCAACCTGATCCATAAGGACAAGGCAATGATCGTTAAAACAGCGAACAAAGAGATATATCCTTTACTTAGACACATTACTATGGTACAGTATAATATAGTGTGTGGCCATTAAGAGTAGTGAAGATTCAATAAAGTTTACTCATAAACATACTTCCATAAAGTCGCCATCAACAGATCTGTGGTTTACCTTAGATAGTCCACTTTAACAGAACATGTACTATGTCACCATCAGCTACTATCCTCAGGAGATGGATCTCACCTCTCTCAGAAATGCACTGTGCTCTGGATGGAAGTCTTTGTGAAGAGCCTGGATTGAAGCTGTGGCTGAATTCTTCAGAGAGTGGAGGACATTGATGAGCTGGCTGAGAGGCACTATCATCTGGGAAGACACAAGAACAGCAGTAGCTTAAAACACTCTCATAGCACCTCACATTTTCTGCATGTACATTTAACGTTTCCCATTCTACTTGTTTTTTGTTTTTAAATGAGACTTCCAGGCGGAGACAGCGTGGTCAGGACTGTTATGTCAGTGTTATTCTGCACATAGAGTGGTTTGGCCCACATACGGCAGACGCGTTACGTAACCTCTACTCTTTGAATGATTTTTTCAAATACTTTGCTTAAATTAACCTAGATTTTCCTTCACGTATCTCTGGGTAAAGTCACGACCGAAACCTCACGTATCACGCTCGTCTCCGCACCGACACAGGGCGACAGCGTGACGTAAGCATGGGCTTATTCTAGAGTAATGTTCTTGCTAACACTAGGTGAGCTAAAGGGAAAAAAGGGGGTGAAATAAGCAACAGGCAGCAGAGCTACATGTCGATATAACTCCCATAACAGTCCTAAAATAAACACTAATTTACAACTAAAGACTAAATTCACTCCGAGAAGAACAAACATGAGCTAGCCAAGTCAATAAGCCGCTATCTAGTCGGCTTACCTGCTGTGGCTGAAATGACGAAGACAGCGAAAACATTTTTGCCGATGGATGCTACAAAAACTGACTTTGGAGGGCTGGTTTGTAAGGACAGACCCTCTATATAACCCAAATGAATGCGTCCTCCCGAAAGGGGCGTCCTTTTGGTTTTCCTTGTTACACAACTTTCAACAGTTACACAACTTTTTTTTCAGCTAACAACGCCAAATGGATCCCCCGGCATCTGAGGTCAAACGGACTACAAAATGACGTAACGAAGAACTACAACCGGGTGATGCTTGCATCATTGCGATTGTTTCCTTGAACTCATTAAATTAATTTATAATGCATAGAAATGACAAAAGAAATCTTCACTTGCATCAGGTGCCTTACAGTAAAAAAAGCGCAGCAGTTATTATTAATTTTTCTATTTAATTTTCACGTTCTTCTCATTTTGGTCTGTTCGTGAGTGCCTGATCAAAATTTAAAAACAGTTTCCAAAATAATGGATTTCTGGTAAATAATTGTTTTAATTGTAATTAGACGGCCAAAATTAACTAGCGTCTAATTACACTACACAGGTTGTTCAAGTACAGGTTGTTCTTTTTCACGCAGGCGCTTTCTTGGACAACTAAGTGGGGTCCCCGTGAAAGATCTGCGGAATTCAAAATTTCAAAACAAACCAGAGAATCCGTTCTTTTGCAAGTGCGTGTTGTTTACTTTGAGCTGGCTGGCTTACACAGACGTAACCCTCATTTTAAAGCAGTTAAATAATGGACGCAGAGGAAGAGCACCGCTCGTGCGCCGACGTGAAATCTGTAGATCATCACCCTAAACCGCCGTCTATCAACGATTTCGTCGTGCTGAAGCCCATCAGCCGTGGGGCTTTTGGCAAGGTCTACCTTGCACGTAAGAACTGCAACGCACGCTTATATGCCATTAAGGTTAGTGGGTTTTTAACCTGTGCTTATTCTAAATCATTAAAGGGAGATCTAGCCTACTTAAATGCACATTTCTTCTGCCTCATAGGTGATGAAGAAAGCCGATATGGTGGATAAAAACATGACAAACCAGCTGAAGGCTGAGCGAGATGCCCTCGCTTTGAGCAAAAGTCCCTTCGTGGTTCACCTGTTTTACTCCCTTCAAACAGCCACCAAAATCTATCTGGTAACGCCCAGAGATGAAAAAATAGACTCGCGTTAAACATGTTAACGACCCCGTTTATTAAGTCATTGTTTATGCTTACAGGTAATGGAGTACCTCATTGGTGGAGATGTCAAATCTCTCCTTCATATCTATGGCTATTTTGACCAGGATATGGCTGTAAAATACATCTCAGAGGTCGCACTGGCTTTAGACTATCTCCATCGTCATGGTATAATTCACAGGTACTTTTACAGTGTATGCAAATCTTGCACTTTCATTCAATTTGATCGACGTTTATATGCATTTTTTGAACTGTAACAATTTTTTTACAGAGATCTGAAGCCAGACAACATGCTCATATCCAACGAAGGCCACATTAAACTAACAGATTTTGGCCTTTCTAATGTCAAGCTGGACAGAGGTTTGACTTCCCAGCAGCTTTTGCACATTGTAACCATCACCTTTAGAAATATTATTAATAGTTCCTTTACCTCTGTGCTTTCTATATTAGAGCTGAGTCTTATGGATATCCTCACTACCCCATCTTTGGCTAAACCCAAGAAGGATTATTCCCGCACGCCAGGCCAAGTCCTCTCTTTAATCAGCTCCCTTGGATTTGTAAGTGAATTCAAATCACTTCACATGCAGGAAAACAATCAGATGTGTTGTTTTTTTTGTGTGTGTGTGTGTGTGTGTTACATAATTCCTATTTTTTCCTTTATTCTGTTAAACACAGAATACACCAGCAGCAGAAGGCAAGCGTCACTGCAGCGCTACTGTGGTGTCCAGTCCCATGTCGTGCGGCAAAATAAAACCAAGGAATAAATCTCTTGATTCTCCTGTAATGAAGAAAATAGATCGCCTGTCTTCACCTGCTCTCTACCCTTGGAAACTGAGTATGTCATCAAGGACATTTTATTTTGGGGGGTTGATTTATTTATTTTCTTTTTGCCTACATTATGTTAGAAATTTTACTAAAAAGGGGAAATAATAAGGGTTCCCGTTAAATACATGCTTTAAAGTTGGTAACAAAATGGTTATCAATATACCAGGAAGTTTCAACATGAAAGCATATGATGCAGATTTTTAAGTGATAGGTCATTATTAGCTGATGCTGTCAGGCTGTAGTAGACAGCCAAGAGCTATCCTCTTGGCATTTTGTCATTCTTTGTTCACGTGGAAAGACGAGTTATGCAGATAATGAAAATGTATGCTAATTTCGCCTTTATTCAGTTTTTTTCTTCTAAATTTTATCTGATAGGACCAAAGAGCAACGTGTTTAGTCCTCATAATTTGACAAAAAATCTGACTCCCACATTGATGAAGACCAGGAGCAGGTTTCAGACGATGAGTGCAGGCAGCACTACTGACACTGACGGTGGCACCAGTCCACTGTGGGAGTGTGAGGAGGTAAGTGGATTTTCTTAATTCTTATTTTTATCCATGTGTAATTAAAGACCAATAAAGTTTTTTGGCTTGGAGTTTCCTGTTCATAAAGTGTCTCACTCACATTTCATTGCATATTGTGACTTTTTTTTTTTTCTTCAGAAAGAGAATGAACACATGAATGACCAGAACGGGAGAGGGCGATCTGAGTTGAAGGTGCCCAAAGAGGACAGTCCGCCCACAAAACGGGACACTTTTTGCTTTTCTGATAAGGCCTCTTGCAGTCAATCAAAAAAGTCAAATGAAGCTCATCTTGTAGAAAATAAATCCCATACGAACAACCAGGAGTCTGTCTCCACAGCTCAGGAGAATGTTTGTCAATTAGCAGTTCCCTCATCTGTGAAGAGAACATTTTCAGATTTACAAAGAAGTCCAGGGACGCCAGAGATCCGAGCCAAAAAGAGAAACACAGACTACAAGAGGTTCTATGAGATTCCTGTGGAGACTGAGAGGTTTCACACCGGCTTGACTGGAACATTTTCCACCATCAAAATAGGCGACTTCATGGTCTCCACTGAAGGGATCGGGGCAACTGAAGAGCGGGTGCCGAAGCGCTCCAGTCCCGTTGCTGTAGCCAAAAGTCTGTTTTATGAACTGGAAGAGCCGGGGGAGGATGTATTTGAAGGTGGAGCCAAAGACCTGTCACACACGAGTTTCACGTCACCACTTCCTGGGACAAGTGACATTTGTAGGAACCTGAGCATGGACTCTGACGGGTCTATGCACGAAATGTCTTTCACTATAGACAGCCACCCATCCCTCCAGCCAACTGAGCCTGTCAAACACAGGAATTCATTATCACCAGAGGAGGACAAAGAAAGTAAAGACTCCTTCTATACTGCATCACTACCAAAAACTCCTGTGGCCACTGTTGAAACACCTAAACTTGGTCATTTTCTGGAGAGAGATGAATCTCGCTGTTTCTTTGCGAACCGACTTCCCGAGCTCGCTTGCAGTGATGCGGAGTCCCCTTTATTCCTCAAGCCGCGAAATGTCGTGGCCTTCCGTAGTTATTGTAGCTCCATTAATCGGTCCAACGTGTCCGGGGTGTCCCGACTTAGCATTGGATCTGTGGAAGCTATGGACGTGTCCACAACGGCTTCTTATAACGTCGCATCTGGAGCTGCAACACCAGTGCAGAAGAGACCCAGCTCCAGTGGTTCTCTCTATCAGGTAGGCACGGAAGGACGAGGAATACAGCAGTCTGCATAGCCCCAGAAACGCAACCTGACGCTCTCATTGTTAAGACAGTACTTTTATTTTTGTGCTCAACTAGAGTAATTTTGCTTGTCTCACAATTTAAATCAATTGCTTTTTTATCTTATCAACTTCCTGTCCTCTGACTTTAAGTTGACTTTCTTCTAATTGGTTGCCCCTCTTTAACTGAAGTTCGAAGATCTTCTGCATAACTGACAATGACAACCACTTTAATAAAGTTTGGCAGTCACAGGTTACATTTATGATTCAATAAAAGGCAGTTCTATAGGATTATGTACATATTAATGAAATTAATGCTTTTGTTTCCTCAGACTCCTCAGCCCATGTCGACCTCTCATACCCCTTACAGGACTCCAAAGAGTGTCCGAAGGGGAGCACTGCCTGTTGAGAGAGTACCAATTTTAGGAACCCCTGACTATTTGGCTCCAGAGCTGCTTCTGGGAAAACCACATGGTAAGAGAGAGAAATCTTCAAAAGTTCTGTAACGATGACAAAGCCAAAGTCAGTCAGTCTCAGTCTTGTTTTAACTGAATAGTTTGCTTGACATTGTAGCTCTTGTGACAGGCACTCTCTTTTAGTTTCAGGAAGTGGTCAGTGTGGTAAGTTTTTAACATTAATGTTTCTTTGCAAGCGAGCTTGCATGTTCCCCGGCCTGCTAATACGCTGTAGGAAGTGAGCGGATTCCTGCCCCGTTTCCCTTTCCCCGCTGTTTCTGCCCTTTGGATCGGTGAACAAACTGTGGGCCTAATTAAAGGGGAAAGGGATGGTGGTTCAAGTGTGTGATTCTAAAGGTTAAAGCATTGGGTCTTTCAAGTCTCTTTTAACACCATTGTGCCAGCAGGGGAATCAGATTAGCTGTGGCTGATGTGCTTTTAATTTGGCAAAAAAAGATTTTCTTCTTTTTGTTCTTATAAATCTATAGAATTTGAGCAATTCTGACACACTGTCAATGCACAGTGGCACTGGCATCACACAAAATGTCATCTAATAATAACTTATTGATCTGCCATGCTGTTATTAATTCAAATGTTAACACATTGAGGGCAGTGTCGCCTGTCAGTTGCACAATGCCATTTTGTAGCTTGATCGCTGCTATTTGACTTCTGTGACATGAATTTATTCATCTATTGTCTTATTCGCTCAATAGTAGAGACTTATAACTGTAATCATGGTTTTAAGTCTGTGCAGCTATCGAGAACTAAAAAATAAGTCTTGAGAAGCACAACGTTTGCAGGCACCCTGTTTGTTTTACCCTCAATGAACTCTGCTTGTTTGAATTGACATCAAATTTTAATACAAACGAATCCTAATGATTTGTTTTTAGGTTTTTGTATGTGAGAATGAAAGAATGTTTTCTTCCCCAGTACTCAGTATCTAACGTAGTCCCTGCTTTTGCCACTGCGGTGCAGTTAGTGTGCACTCTAACAGAAATCACAGGGAAAAGTGAGGCGTTTGAGGCCCACGGCTGTACAAAAATGTGACTATTCCTTCTTCTTTTGTTGTTGTTGTTGTCGTTGTCTACCCGGGCAGACTTCATGGTGGATTGGTGGGCGCTTGGTGTGTGTCTTTTCGAGTTCCTCACAGGTGTGCCGCCATTCAATGACGAGACGCCCCAGCTGGTCTTCCAGAATATTCTGAACAGAGGTGGGTTTGCTCTTCTCTTCCAACCCTCAACCACAAAACCATCTAAAATATGTAACTCATTAAGCTTCTTTTCAATTACCAACACGCCTACGTTACTATCAACTATTGTAGATATACCCTGGCCTGAGGGGGAGGAGGAGTTATCTGTAGACTCCAGGAATGCCATTGAAATCCTGCTGACCATGGACATGACAAAGCGCGCTGGCTTAAAAGGTATAGACCACCTTTCAAAATAAAAGACCAAAAGAGAAAGAAACAACTGGCTTTATAAATAACTATCCCATGAAGTGAAAATTTCAACAGTATTTGTCATCCAAACAGAAATAAACACATCAATAAAAAACACAAATTATTATATTTTTTAAACATGAATAAATAAGGAAAAATGTAATGTAAATGCAGAAAATTCACCCCATTTTAGAACAGATTAACTTAACATAAAATACTTATACCGACTTTAGAAGTTGGAAGTTAATGTTCTCAAAAACAAAAGAAGAAGAAGAAATGGGTTGTTGTGTGTTTTGCTGTTTGTCATTTGTCTATATTTTCCATTAGAACTGAAGTGCCACCCCCTGTTTCACGGCCTGGACTGGGACAACCTGCAGAACCAGCCGATGCCTTTCATACCTCAACCAGACGACGAAACCGACACCTCTTACTTTGATGCGAGAAACAATGCTCAGCACATTGCCGTGTCCGGCTTCAGTCTATAGAAGTTGTTCTCTCGCTCGAATGTATGATGTGAGAGTGATTTTTAAACACTTCAGATCATTACCTTGGATTTCTGCAAGTAAATGCGAGGTGAAGATGTGGATTAGGGTGGCTTTTCCGTTCGCTGTTGTAATATTGTTTTTAAAGAAAACATTTTACATTTGTTCAATCCAAAAGGGCCACTTAGCTACAAGAAATATCTTTTTAATGTTAGCACTACTGCGTTGCATTACTCTACTAGCAAGGCATCCCTTTATCTGCTGCTTGATTTTGTTGTGATGAGGATGTTAAAGTTAATATGCTCCATTTTCTGCTGTACTGGTACTTACTGTCATGTTTCAGTGTTGAAGAAAAACATATTCATAAATAATGTCTTATATACTGTGTGTAAATTTAGTGTAGCGTCGTTTCAAGACAAGACTGTTACTTTATCCCAGCAGGACTTCTTTTACGTAATGTTTCTAATTTTGATTGTTGTACCTGCTCAGTTTTCCACACTACTGGTTAATTCTTGCTACATGCACAATTTTATCTTAATTCTGAGGAAAAAAGAAAAAAGAAATAAAACCTGTTTGTAACAACATGTGTTCTTTGAGTATTTTTGCAGAATTTTATTTGGAGAAAAATCTCAACTATACACTTCTTAAAGAAATTAAATGTGAAGGGAATACCAGGAGATGAGCAGTTACACAAGGTGGGCTGGACCAGGCCATAAAGTGGTATAAACCCAGCAACAGGACTGGTATCTGCTGCTTTTTGTGAGGTGGTCTGCCACCCTACTGCTCATCTACATGTACACTCAGAACTAAAAGACCTGGTCACCCTGTTCTCTTCACAGATGAGAGCAGGGTCACACTGACCATATTTGACGGATGTTGAAGAGTCAGGTGAACGTTAATCATCTAACATGAACAGTTCAGTGATGGTCTGGGGAGGCCCATCCAAAGCTCGACCTGCGAACCACTTGTACTCAGAGTGCTCTTAGGTATTTGGGATGAAATCCTCAGACCCACAACTGCTGCTGGTGTGGAGGCAGTTGTTGCTGGCTAGAGTAGATTTATTGTGAGGTCTCAAGTAACCACTTATTTGAAATAAAGTGGACAAACCTGCTTTGTGAAAACTTTATTTCAGGCTGAGATTATCACATGCAAACACCACTCTATCCACAGGCAGAGAGGGTGAGAAAGCCTTAGTACATTTCAGTAGAAAGGTAAACTATTGCATTTTTTTTTCTTTAATTAAAACATAATAGCGCTGGAAAGATCAGTGCTAATGCAGATGCAATACTTTGTAAATATGGCATCATATTACACACAGATGCAATTAAAATATTGCATTTTTGTTTGGACTGTACAGCTATTGTATACAATTTATATGGAGCTCGCTGCTCTGCAAACAATTCACGATTACTATCATCCCAATGAAATTCTTCACACATTAAAATGAAACAACACAGAAAACAAAAATGCATAAACGACACAGACGGTGACAAACATTATGCATTAGATATCGGATATCAGATTGGAAGATTTCTGCTAATTCATGGCTCACTAAGTAGTACAATTAGTCTGAATTTGGTCCAGAAATGCAAGGGTTATGCTACAATAAGAGAATGTAAGAAATCATAATGCCTACAGTACAAAATACCTTGTAATGCTGAGGCACTTCTTCTATTTAGAAACTGAAGTACAAAACAATCTGAAGTGATATGTAGCAAAACCGTTGATGAAAACATCCTGAACCTGGTCTGACCTACACGCAAACGTTCACTTCAACAGAAATCTCACTTTTACAGCTGAAAGCTGGCCAGCAACGTCTTCATTGCAACTGTTGCTAAAAGCAATAAATATTAACTTAGAATTAAAAAGAATCTCACATTTCAGTACATTAATACATTTATTCCTCATTTCTACAGTAATTACAATATTTTACTATAGCAGCATTACTTGGGCAACTAATGAAAGGGAATTGGGGACATTTCTAGTAACATCAAATGAAACCTTAAGCTGAAAACGCCGATTTGTGTGCAATAATATCTCGGTTACGGAAATAATTGAGAAGCTACTCTACAGCTGGACTCAGACCATTTCTTACAGAGAAAAAAAAATCCAATACAGTAGATTCATCTTGAAACAGTTGGATAATCACAGACAGCAAGCCCATACTTTCATCTTCCTTTGTGACTCCACATCCATGCTGCAACGCGCCTGAGAGACTGCTTCCTCGCTCTCGTTAGTTTTAGGGGCTTTCTTTATAGTGCAAGAGCTAATTACTGGGCCGTGGGTCTAAGCAGGGGAAGAGTTACAGCCATTAGCAACCCATCCGTAATATTTTGGGGATTTGTTATTGTCGTGCCCACGGTGATTTAAGGTGTCACTGGGTTCAGTTGATTCGTCTTTTGGAGAAAAAGAAAAAAGAAAATAGAAAATAAATGAAATTAGTTAATATGAGAAATACCTGAAAAGTGTGGGACACTTTACGAAAGCAAAGACCTTTTTTTTTTTTTTTTAAACCTTAAAGTCAGACAATCTTTTAAGCACTTTATAGCAAAACCACTGTAGCCAAAGAAATGGAGTGAACCTCATATGAGTCAATACGATTTTAGTAAGATTAAAAAACAAACCAAAAAACTTCCACTCACTCATCTTTATTGTTAACGACCGAGGAAAAGTCTGTTAAGTGCAGGTTGTGAATTTTCACCTAATTTTGGACTGTGTGTGTTGTCCATATATTTCTTACCTTCTCCTCCTCTGCAAGTATAGGCGGATAAGCCACTGTACCACAAATGGCCATATAAGAGCAAAGGCCAAACTGGTTGGTGAAATGTCAAAAGGCCACCAGGACGGTTTCTAGGAGGACAAAAAAATATACATTGCTATTACAAATGAGACTTGTTAACTTCTAATAATGAACACATGGTTTAAATTAATTGAATCAGCTGGAAATTCAGTAGATTGTTTTCAAAAATTTAATGAAGACTGCAACTGTTTACCTGACTCCTATTATTCACTGGGGGAGATGCATAAGTAGGAGACAGAGCCACTGATCTTGCCTGCCAAAAGAAAGAGTCCATAATCTGTCATTATGGGTACATTTAAAAAGAAAGAACTTATATTTATTTTATTAGTGATTTATTAAGCAATTCATTTAACCTTTATGAGATTTAATTTAAGAAACTATTTTATTGAGCTAGTCTGTTTTTTTATATTTGTTTGCTGTCAAAGTGATTTCCCAGCTTTTGGGATAACTGAAGTATATCTTATCTTAAATTTCTAAAGCCACATAGAAATCTATATATTATAGATTTTTGATATTGGGGGGTTTTTTTGCACAAATTTTACTTCCTTTTTGTAAATGTTATTAAGCGGAGCAGTTAGCGGATTCCAACAAGCATTTAAGCTTTTAAATGAATGTCTTTTGCAAACTCCTTCTGGGTAAACAGTAAGCATCAACAGAAGCTGAAGGTTCTTTGTGTCCAAGGTCTGGACCGTGGCTAAAAAAAATATATATTTATTTGCTTTATACACACAGAACTCATCCTGTGCTACATCCTGAATATGATACAAACTTCTGTTTGTTTTGTTAGAGTCATCTCTCCCAGTAACTGTTATTTCAGCTGCTTTTCCACTTCGTCTACAAATCTGCAACATCTCTTTCTCAGAAACCATTTCTTGTGAGTTACTGGCCTTATCCACTTGCAAGTAGCCTTTAAGTCCTTATTATTCCATGTCCTTTTCCACTGGCACCAAAAGATGGTGACAGGTTAACCTGCAGTTTTGGATGAAAAGTGTCTGTCAGGCCGTGTTAACTTTTTAATATTAGAGTAAATCAAAATATGGGACATTATCTAAATGTGTGAGACAGGATGGAAATGAATGATATTCAGTCCCACCTGAAGCGGGATACCTGATCGTCCTAATGAATTCAATACAGCAAAATATGGCCAGGTGCATTTCATCTACCTCACATCAACGGCGAATTACAAATGACTGATTAACTGAACATGTCTGTTTTTGGACTGTGGGAGGAAGCAGCAATACAAAGAGGAAACCCGCGGAGGCACACGGAGATCCTGCAAACTCCACACAACAAGTGCTAACCACTGCACTGCTGTTTTATGTCAATAGTCTTATTAAGACAAAGTTCTTGGTTCTTGAAACAAAGACCAGTTCTTATATATTATTTATATTAAAAAATCCATGTAGTTTAGCATAATTCACCACTACGTGCATCATATTTGAATTCAGCTCTTCAAACTGTTGCCTTTCACTTGTTTTATTTATGACACTATGACCACCTGTGGTTCCCTTCTCTGTCCTAATGTCACTGTGTATAAAGTGTAACCACTGCTGTTTGAACTGCAGCCAATTTTGGACAGGAGACTCTTGCACAATCCCGGCTTCCTGTTAAAATGAAATACACATAAAAATAAACCTGTAGCATTATGATAAGAAAGCACCTACTGTTTAGAGAGGTTACTTAGGTAGCTTCAAGTTTTGTTTACCTTGTCTTCATTATTTCACAGTAAGTTATTATCCTGTCACTAGCCAGCTGTCCAGTCCTGTAGCTGATGCTACTTTATTTAATATATCACTGAAGATAATTAAATTTGCCTAAACATTATAAAATGAGTAGCACAATCAAATTCCATTGCCAGCTCATTTTACTCACCATAGATAGCTTAACATTGCTGTCAGCCTTGCAGCCTATAAACCGCAGAAAGCCACCACGAGTAGTTTAATCATTTGCTGTATAGTTCTAAGTTTACATATAGTGTAATTATGACAGGAAATTTTGATTTAGATTTAGTCATAGTTTTTTGACTAAAATGTCATAAGATTATGTGTGTGTGTGATTATTGTCGCTTAAATCTAAAGCTGATTTAGTTAAATAAAACAAAAAGTTGTAAAAGCTTGCCGTGTTTTTACACATTTGATGTCAGTTTTTTTCCTGACATCAAATGTGAAATGTGTCCATATGCCTAGTCGAGTCAAATATGCATGTCTGTCCTTACTGCACTAGATTAATTTTCAAAGAATTATTATTTTTAAATAAATTGTAAATAAATATAAATGATGAATAAAATAAAAATAAAATAATACTGACATTTTTAAAAAAGGCAAAAAAAAAAAAAAAAAAAAAAAAAAAAAAAAAAAAAAAAGAAGGCAAGCTTACTCTTTTTTTTTTTTTTTACACAACTTACTTAGCTCTGATTGGCTGTCACCTCGCCAGACTATTTTCATCTCATTGTTATGCGCTGACAAAAGTGTATGTGCACTTTATCATAGTTTTCTCTTTATGCATTAATTTTTATTTAGTTATTATTTTGTTTTCATCAGGAAAAAAAATAAATAAATAAATAAATAAAAGGTTGTTATTTTACTGATCAGCGATCAATGACATTGACACAGCTATGTTTATATTTTAAAAAATAGTGTTATATTTAACTTGCTTATAAAGACCAGAAAGTATTCACACAGAGTGGAAAGATGTAGATAACACTTGATGTTATCTATTTTTTTTTTCTTAGTTAAGCCTCAAAGAAGCCACATTGTATTTTTTGTTTCGAGTCACTTTCATTGGAATATCATCAGACCTGGCTTGCAGTTAGCGCCTCCAGTGTGTGCAGTCTCTCCAGGACGCTCTGCATGTCCTCCTGCAGTCTGGCCAGCGCCACGACGATCTGCTCATTCAGGTTCGCTCCAGGTGTTCCTGCGCCTCCCCACTGGCCCCCGTCTCCATCTCCAGCACTGTGCATGGGCATCTGAGATCCAGGGCGAAGGCCTGGAGACCTGGAGCCTAAAAATAGAACGGAATTTGAATAACTGACACATGCTCGGGTGTCAGCGCATACAATGGAAGGACAGTCTTTGTGACACTGAAAGGCCACTAAATGGAAAAACAAAAGCCACACAGAGCTGCCGGCTCCACAGAATCATGCTGTCATCCTTGTGATTGCATTTCATAACATTTAAATGTGAGTGTAAAACCCTGTGAATGCAGCCTTACCCCTTCCTCTTCTGACTGAAGAGCCACCAGGCACAGTCACATTCAGCCTCTGTGACATTGCTCCACCTGCCTCTCCATCTTCTCCTCCACATCTGACAACCTGCAATGGACCCTGTACATCCTCCTGAGTCTCCCGTCTCTCCTCTAGAGGCGGCTGGAGGTGGTTCTCTTCTTCATCCAAATCATCCAGAGAGCGGTTATGCTCCGAGTTCTTCAGAAAAACAACAAGATGAGTAAAAAACAGTTCAGTGGGCTAAACCCAGCTGATATTTCTGTGATGTTTAAGTTTTTACTTGCCTCTTCCTGTCCGAACTGGTCCACAGAGTCACAGTACACCTCGCTGTCTGAGTCGCTGGTCAGGTGACTGGGTGCAGACGCAGCTACACTTGGATCTAATGTCATTACAAAGAGGGCAAAAGGGCACACAAAACTCAAGACTTGTTCTCCATTATGATGACTAGTCTGCACTGTAATTACCAGAGTGACAAGGAGGAAGTTCACTGAATTAGGGGCTTTTTCCTCAGTTTCTACAGAACCATTAATTTTCTCCATTAAGCCTGTCCCAGGAGCAGCGGATGTGTTAAGTGTTGAGATTCAATGTGTGCTGCAGCTCTGGGAATGAAGCTTAGCAGATTATCTGATCACATGGTGCTCAGACAGCTTGAGTGTTGGTGAGTCCTCAATGACTGTTTTGGACCGCTGCAGGGATGTACTGTGGGCTGAAACAGAGCCCCATGTTGGAATATCGGTTTTCCTACCTGGATTGTGTCCGTTGAGCAGAGGCTCGCCAAGTGAACCCTCCTGGGACTTGTCGCTGTTCAGAGCAGCTCTGGAATGACTGCCATTGGTCAGATGGGTGGCCCCGTTAGCGACTTTACCGTTTGACAGCGGAGCTTTTTGTCTCCTAGCTAAAGTTTTCTTCTTTGGTTGTGATGGTCCAGATTTTTTGTCTGTGGAAAAAAATATAGAAGATAGAGGAAATCTGCATCTAACATGTAATAATGTCATTTCAGATATTCATACTCAAAAGGAGCAACTTTGTTACCTTTTCTGACCTCCCTTGTCACCATTTCTTCTTCTTCTTCTTCTTCCTCCTCCTCTTCATCCTCCTCATCGTCATCTTCCTCCTCCTCCTCCTCATCATCATCATCATCCTGCAGCGCATCTTCCTCTGACCTCACTTCCTTCTGTTTAAGCCTTGCAGGCCGTGTCTCCAGAGTGCCGTTCATTTCCATGTTTCTAACAATGCTCTTTGCAACACTTTTTGATGCCATTGAATTCATCATTGTGCCAAACCCTACAGACAACCACACACAAACAGAAAGAATTTTATAAGCTCACGAATACTTGCTTAAGATGTTAACATATTAAAATGAAATGGGTCCATTTCTGATTGTAAGGGGAACCTTAACTGTGGTAAGCTACAAGCAAGCTTTCTATGACTGCTAATAAGGACTCAAAGCATCTGAGCTACAACACCAGACAGGAAGTAAAGTATATCAACAGACCCGTGTGTTTACACAGTAATGTACTTGCCTTCCAGTTGCCTAGCAAACTGAGTCAAACGGGCTGAGCGTATAACAAGAGGCAAAAAAAGAGGTTAAACTCCACATCACAAAGTAAAACGTGTGGGCAATCCACCTGGCGAGGAAACACCAACCTGTGCTCAGGTCTGATATCTGCGCGATCTTTTTCTTTTCGTCCACCAGCTCGTAGAACGGGCCGAGGACCTTTAACAGCTCCTCCACCTCGTCAGTCATGGGCATCCCCTCTAGGATCTGAAAACCAAATCCAGAGCGAGCACAATGAGAATATTATCCCACAGTCACAAACAACCAGGAAGTGCTTTAAATTCAAAGTACCGGTATTGCGGCATAAATTATTTGGTGTAACAGGGTTATTCCTGATTCAGATGACTGTAAAGGCAATGTATCTGTGTTACTCTTCACATGGCTTGTGTCATTTGATTACACACAAGGACATGAAACACGGACAGGTTAAAAAGGTGCTTCAAGAGGTGGGAGATGGACGGCAAACGTACCAGTTTCATTTCATCAACATAGGATGCCATTGCTTCTTCTTTGGACATTTCTCCAAGAGAATTCCAGGCATCCCTATCACAATAAATACATAAATAAAATAAATAAAAGCAAGTGAAAGAAGAAAACATGCACTGTTATATAATTTAATAAGGTGGAACACACAGAAGAGAATGTCATGTGTTAGCAAAAGTGTGTTTGAAGGCCTTTGTGCCAGTTCCAATTTTCAGCTGAGTCAATATGGAAAGACTATTTGAGGACACAAACTAATTTACTAACTTTGGATCACAGTCTGACAGACACTTAAACATTCATTAGAAACTGTACCTACCCATGAAACGTGTTCATTTAGCCTTTATTTAACCACGAAAATATCATGTTTAAGATTAAAAATAACTTTTTCAAGGGTGTCCTGGGCAGAACAGGCAGCGGTGCAATCAGCAGCTGCGTAGAAACCAGGCCAAAAACAGGGCAGGAGAGTTCAAGCAACTGCCTCAAAGTCCTTTAAAATTCATTTATGAGACCAGATGCTTAACAGGTACAAACAAATTGACCTTTTTGGTATTAATCAAGTTATCTGAATCTAAACATTTAAATGACTACAGAAGGAATAAGTCTTGAGACCAAAAACAGTAACATCCCGCACTTCTTTTGACCAACCTAGTAGATCAAAAACTGCCTTGCAAATAAGAATATAGCTATATCTGAGTCTACAGAAGGACAAAGCAGATCATGGTGAGCAAGGGCTTCAAGGTTTGTGATCAAACTCAATGCTTAATGACAGACAGTATCCAGCATGTGTAAGGACTGAGAAAACACACAGGTACAAGCCCCTCCTTGAGAGAAACTGTCCAGCTTTGTGGGTAAGAGGTAACTGATATATTTTAATGAGTCCAGAGATCACCTGACACAGCCTGAGCTTAACAGAGTGAGATTTTCATTTCTGAATATCACAAGCTGTCTTGATGTGATCGTCAGAGAATAATAAAATATGATAAAACATTACAGCAACAGGGTTTGTGTCTGGGGGACTATTCTTAAAAGTACACTGATCCACATAGATTTAAAACAAGGAGTGTGGGGAAGTGCATGCATCTTCCTGTTACACCATTAGTGCAGGAGAAATAGAGTAGAATAGACTTTATTACACACATCGAGGGAAAATTGTCTTTGGTTCACCAAGCCATAAACAAATCAAACAAATCATAGCAACACAGCATCTCATTATTTAGTATACTGATTGCTCTTGGCACAAATTATTCCTTTTATACCCTGAAATCACATTTTTTTTCCCCCATAGAATTGAGTTCTGAAGGAATCCTAAGCGCACAACCACCACCGCCCCCTAACTTACCATTTTGCCTTTCCAACTACATCCCAGAAGCTAGGTCGGGGTATGCTGCATGGTCCCACAGTGGCCTGTTTATAGTAGCTGTAGAACTTGAGCATCATGTCATTGGAGGGCTGAAAGGGACCTGAGGAAAAGAAAACTCTCATCACATAAAAAAGCCTTACCCTCCACGTGCAGAGTTGTGGCTGATTTCTATTTCTTTCAAATCTGTGATGGCTTGGGGACAAAGTGGATTATTTAAATCGCACAAGCTGCTGCACCGCACCTGCCCGGGGGTGGCTGAGCTGGTTGAACTGGCCTGTGTGTGTATATATGTGTGTGAGAGAGAAAGAGAGCTTCGAGTGAGGTGTTCACTCACCATTCGGGGGTAAACTCTTGATCACCTTCACGGCGGCATCAAACCTCATCTGGGTCAGGCGCCCTTCATCTTCCACGCGGACGCTCTCCACCTCCATCGTGTCACTCGCAGACAGCACAACAACAACAACAACACCTGCAAGCAGTACACAAACTCACGACAACTGCAAAAACAAAAACAAAACGTTAAAAGCGTTTGTTTATAGCATTTATGCTAGCTCTGAGCAGCAGTTTGGTTTGTTTTCGTCTGCAAACGAGCAGACTTTTGCGACGCTAATGCGACCAGCTATACTTGAAAGTTAACTGTCTACAATATGTTACGACCACCAGTAGGAGGAGGCTGAGCCAGTTGGATATCTAGGACACAACGTTTAACGTGTGGCACAGCTTTAGCGACACTGTCGTTTCCGCTAAACGGTATCTACGCTGACACACTTTCGAGAAAAAAACCGCTTAAAACCGTCGTTACTTACCGTTAAAATCACGGGCCTATCTGTTTGTCAGAAGGCGACTTGTCATTAGCCCTTGACCAGACGCCATGAACAGCACACACTGTGGGAATTGTAGTCTTATTGTTGTATATCGACGGCGCCTACAAACTCCACAATCCTCTGCGTCCACATGAAGAAAACAAACTGTGAAAATATGGTTTGGATATAAAAACAACATATTAAAGTCAAACGAGTGAGAAAGCTGATGAGAAGTGAAATATATAATGTTACTTCGCTCTTATGGCTGAAAACACAAACTCATGTCGCGACAGTTCGACACGCAAAACTACATATCCCAACATGCTCTAGACAGATCCATGTTTTTTCTTTCCCCCTCCCTCTTCGTTGGAAAACTGATAGGTCGACAGCAGAAAAAAGCTAGAGCTCTCACTTTGTCCTTAGATCCTTTATCTTATCTGTCTGAAACACACCTTTTTCCCTAAAGCTGCGACACTGAACGCGATCCTACAATAACTGCATGCAATATTCTTCTACCTAATTCCGCGTCCACACCTCGCGACATACATTCTGATGTAAAGTGGACTTACATTACATATACACATTACATATACATTCCCTGCTAATATATATTCCCACATCTGTATAGGTATGTATCTTTCTGTATTCGTGGTTCAGTATGAACTCAGGGCTAGAGGTATGCTTAAAACATATATAAAATAAATATTTTCTTCAAATCAAATCAAAATTCTTTATATTTTGCTTTCAAGTAGCCAGATGTTCTTGTATTATTATTTTTAAGTGCTCTTGAGCAAAAGTTCCCCAGGCTTTCTGAATTCTTTCTAAGTTTTTCTTTGGGTATGGGCTGCTGAGGATTTTCTTCCCCTGTTCCTGTTATCCCCTTATAAAACTGACCTGTGCATCATTTAAGCATAAGGAAAGAAGCCCAACTCAAGAGAGGACCCACTGTTGTATCTATGCATAACTTTTTGTGCACTTTATGTTCAATATATGTATTTTTGTTGTGCCTGAAATTTTTGTTGTGCCTGAAATGAACAAATAAATGAACGAATGAAATGAAAATGAATGAATAACAGACAAACCTGTAAAGAACCAATTTTTAAATTTAAATAGTGTCTTTAGGCACTTGTTTTACTTTTAGTCTCATCTAAAAAAAAATCCCAAAGATAACACAGTTTGACAGGCATAAATAGAATTTTTGAACCAAAAACCTGAAAACTCAGCACAGTGTGCAGTGCACCCTTAAAAATTGAGGAAACTGGACAAGTGGAGGACAAAAGAAGAGGTGCTAGGCCTAAAAAGCAATCAACAGCAGATAAACAGTGTCTGGAAGTCTTGTCCTTAAAAAAAAAGAAAGAAGATAAAACCCCGAAAGAGACTGGACTCATCAAAAAGACATTCAAAAGAAGACAATCAAGCGTATTATAATTGTACAAACTGGTTCTGTCTTTCATGCTATATTTCGCATGTATGTTTGCTCATGTTTCAATAACATGTTTGACATTTTCCAGGAAAAATATCTAGAAATGAAGGCTGGGTCAAAATTTTGCTCAGTACTGTCACAACAATGAATTTAAAATGTCTAAAAGTGTTCTATTAATTTTTAAAATGTAGCATTTTCTCTGTTGTCATAAAAATGTTGCCATTTAGAATATTGTAGAATATACTGCAATAAGATAACGTTTTATTCTTTTCTTTCTATTTCCTTCAAAAAATAAAACAATAACTCACCTAAAATTACTTTCTTTATTCCAAAATTACCATTTTCATCCAAAGTGAATTAAAATTTCTAAGTAAAACTGGTCAAATACATATATTCACTGTAAATTATCAATTTGGCTTTTTTTTTTCTACAAATGTTTTCCTAATATATCTCAAATACTCTCAATACACTTGTTTCTCCTGTTCCTTGTGCTGAATTAAAATGAAATGAAATCGAGAGTAAAATGTTCGTACACAATATTGCGGATGTAGTGATCCTCCTCATTAGTACACACGATCTTCGCTTTGACGTTACGCCAAAGCGAGGGCAAGCAGGAATCCCACAATAGCAGGCAAAGGTTTTTTTTGTTTTTTTTTTGAGGCAGAGCTGGGCTGGTGGCTGTTTCAATCAAAGGAAAGGCAGAGAGGGAAGGGAGGCTCTGCGGAGAGATGTTAAGATGGCAGAGCTACAAATGTTGTTAGAGGAAGAGATTCCGGCCGGTAAAAGAGCGCTCGTGGAGAGTTACCAAAACCTGACGAGAGTAGCAGACTACTGCGAGAACAATTATGTCCAGGTAAGTGAGTGAGCCACAGGGTTGTTGTATCTGTGGTCCGCCTTTTGTCGCGGAAAGCTCCGGACTGAATGGTTGTTGGGGCAGGAAACGTGGATAAAGAAGTGGACTGGCTCGTCAAATGATCACTAAAAGCTCGGAGCTGTGATAACACTTTACCCACGGGGCTTTTACGGCCGTGGGACGTTTTAAAGAGCCCCCGTCTGCCCCGCACCATTGATCACATTCATTCCGTTTACACAGAGGGTGTGTCTACTTTTTCTTTTTTAAACAAAAAAATTAGTAGTACACTGGCTCGCTTCTAAACTGCCTCCACTGTCACTGCTGATAAGGAAGGCCCGTGTGTTTTTCTTTAAGACAGGCCATTGATTATGTTACACCCTATCCTAAAAAATAGTTTTATTCCGAGGACAAAGTTACACCAGTTTCGTTGCTTTAGTAGTGAGTTGGGTTTACGTGCGTTAAAGTGAAAGCCACAGTATAACTACAAGTCCACATGAACGTAGCAGTCCTTTACATTCCTTAAGGTCAATAAACTCACCATTTAATACCACAAAAACAGTTTAAGCCCCCCACTGGGATACTTCAGGGACGTTAAAGTGATGCTATACTGTCTACATTATGGACTTGCCAGCACTTAGTGCAAATGCTCTGATGTTTATTGTTGCTGCATTACTTCTAAACTGTTAAATGTACTGTAAAATCATAGAATGTGCAGAAAGCAGCTTGTTCAGGATAATATAGTTGGCTTGGAGCTGGGTTGTGAAGCAGAGAAGACTATAAAGTCCTTGTTAGTTGGTCAATAAAGGTTGGCAGTATTGATTTTTTTTGAAATCCCTCATCCAGAT